>NC_092504.1:93718995-94033745 GCF_047511675.1 Marmota flaviventris
ACAGACCTGCGACAGACCGGCGGATCAGGCCCAGCGGCCTGCCGGTGTGGTACACACATCACCCCAATTGGAGTAGGGGCAGAGCAGAGCTGCCGCCCGCGCCCGGAACAGGCCCAGCGACCTGCTGGCGTGGTAGTCACGAAACCCCAATTGGAATAGGGGCAGAGCAGAGCCGCCACCCGCGCCCGAAAGGTAGGTAGACCTGCGACCGACCAGCGGAACAGGCCCTGTGGCCTGCCAGCGCTACAGACATGTCACCCCATTTGGAGTAGGGGCAGAGCAGAGCCGCTGCCCGCACCTACAAGGTAGGCAGACCACCGCCCGACCCTGCAAGGGAGACTTTTCAACTATAGAAGAGCAATATAAATATATAGGGGGAAAATTTTTCAAAAACACAACAGTTTCACCAAGCAGAAAGAAACACAAGCAGTATGAAAAGACAAGGAAAGAAAGGACCACAAGCAATGCAGGTCAACTCAACTTTAGAAGAGGTAACAGCTGCAGCAGATGGAATGTCAGATAAAGAATTCAGGATATGCATGCTTCAGATGATCTGGAGTATCAAGGAAGACATTAGACAGCAAAATCAGACAATGAAAGATCACTTCGACAATGAATTACACAAACAAATCCAGGCAGCAAAAGATCAAATATACAGGGAGATAGAGGTTATAAAAAACAAACAAACAGAAATCCTAGAAATGCAGGAAGCAATAAACCAACTTAAAAACTCAATTGAGAATACTACCAGCAGAGTAGAACATTTAGAAGATAGAACATCAGACAATGAAGACAAAGTATTTCAACTTGAAAAGAACATAGACATCTCAGCAAGACTGTTAAGAAACCATGAGCAGAACATCCAAGAAATATGGGATAACATAAAAAGATTAAACTTAAGAGTCATTGGGATACAGGAAGGTATAGAGCTCCAAACCAAAGGAATGAGCAATCTATTCAATGAAATAATATGAGAAAACTTCCCAGACTTGAAGAATGAGACAGAATCCCAAATCCTAAAAGCCTACAGGACGCCGAATGTGCAAAATCATAAGAGATCCACACCTAGACACATTACAATGAAGATGCCCAACATACAGAATAAGGAGAGAATTTTAAAAGCTACAAGAGAAAGGAAGCAGATTACATCTAGGGGTAAGCCAATCAGGATAACAGCTGATCTTTCAACACAGATTCTGAAAGCTAGAAGATCCTGGAATAACATATTTCAAACACTGAAAGAAAATGGGTTCCAACCAAGAATTGTGTATCCAGCGAAATTAAGCTTCAGGATGGAAGATGAAATTAAAACCTTCCACGATAAACAAAAGTTAAAAGAATTTGCAGCTAGAAAACCATCTCTTCAAAACATCCTCGGCAAAACATTACAGGAAGAGGAAATTGAAAATAACAATGAAAACCAACAGTGGGAGGTAGGACAGTAAAGGGGGGGAAAATAATCATAGAGGAAAACAAACCATGTTTAGTAACATAAATAAACAAATATGGCTGGAAAAACAACCCATATCTCAATAATGACCCTAAATGTTAATGGCTTAAACTCACCAATTAAGAGACACAGGCTAGTAGAATGGATCACAAAACAAGACCCAACAATATGCTGCCTACAGGAGATGCATTTGATAGGAAAAGACATACATAGGCTGAAGGTGAAAGGTTGGGAAAAATCATATCACTCATATGGACTTCAGAAACAGGCAGGAGTGTCCATACTCATATCAAATAAAATAGATTTCAAGCCAAAGTTAATCAAAAGGGATAAAGAGGGACACTATATACTGCTTAAGGGAACCATACACCAACAAGACAAAACAATCATAAATATATATGCCCCAAACAATAGTGCAGCTATGCTCATCAAACAAACTCTTCTCAAGTTCAAGAGTCTAATAGACCACCATACAATAATCATGGGAGACTTCAACACACCTCTCTCGCCACTGGACAGATCTTCCAAACAAAAGTTGAATAAGGAAACTATAGAATTCAATAACACAATTAATAACCTAGACTTAATTGACATATATAGAATATACCACCCAACATCAAGCAGTTACACTTTTTTCTCAGCAGCACATGGATCCTTCTCAAAAATAGATCATATATTATGTCACAGGGCAACTCTTAGACAATATAAAGGAGTAGAGATAATACCATGAATCTTATCTGATCATAATGGAATGAAACTGAAAATCAACGATAAAAGAAGGAAGGAAAAATCGTGCATCACTTGGAGAATGAACAATAGGTTACTGAATGATCAATGGGTTATAGAAGACATCAAGGAGGAAATTAAAAATTCTTAGAGATAAATGAAAACACAGACACAACATATCGGAATCTATGGGACACATTGAAAGCAGTTCTAAGAGGAAAATTCATTGCTTGGAGTTCATTCCTTAAAAAAAGAAAAAACCAACAAATAAATGATCTCATACTTCATCTCAAAATCCTAGAAAAAGAAGAGCAAACCAACAGCAAAAGAAGTAGAAGGCAAGAAATAATTAAAATCAGAGCTGAAATTAATGAAATCGAAACAAAAGAAACAATTGAAAAAATTGACAAAACTAAAAGTTGGTTCTTTGAAAAAATAAATAAAATCGACAGACCCTTAGCCATGCTAACAAAGAGAAGAGAGAGAACTCAAATTACTAGCATACAGGATGAAAAAGGCAATATCACAACAGACACCTCTGAAATACAGAAGATAATCAGAAATTATTTTGAATCCTTATACTCCAACAAATTAGAAGATAGTGAAGGCATCGATAAATTTCTTAAGTCATATGATCTGCCCAGATTGAGTCAGGAGGATATAGACAACCTAAACAGATCAATATCAATTGAGGAAATAGAAGAAACCATCAAAAGACTACCAACTAAGAAAAGCCTAGGACCGGATGGGTATACAGCAGAGTTTTACAAAACCTTTAAAGAGGAACTAATACCAATACTTTTCAAGCTACTTCAGGAAATAGAAAAAGAGGGAGAACTTCCAAATTCATTCTACGAGGCCAACATCACCCTGATACCTAAACCAGACAATGACACTTCAAAAAAAGAAAACTACAGACCAATATCTCTAATGAACCAAGATGCAAAAATCCTCAATAAAATTCTGGCGAATTGGATACAAAAACAGATCAAAAAAATTGTGCACCATGATCAAGTAGGATTCATCCCTGGGATGCAAGGCTGGTTCAATATATGGAAATCAATAAATGTTATTCACCACATCAATAGACTTAAAGATAAGAACCATATGACCATCTTGATAGATGTGGAAAAAGCATTTGACAAAGTACAGCATCCCTTTATGTTCAAAACTCTAGAAAAACTAAGGATAACAGGAACATACCTCAATATTGTAAAAGCAATCTATGCTAAGCCTCAGGCTAGCATCATTCTGAATGGAGAAAAATTGAAGGCATTCCCTCTAAAATCTGGAACTAGACAGGGATGCCCTCTCTCTCCACTTCTGTTCAACATAGTTCTCGAAACACTGGCCAGAGCAATTAGACAGACGAAAGAAATTAAAGGCATAAAAATAGGAAAAGAAGAACTTAAATTATCACTCTTTGCAGGTGACATGATTCTATACCTAGCAGACTCAAAACGGTCTACAAAGAAACTATTAGAGCTAATAAATGAATTCAGCAAAGTGGCAGGATATAAAATCAACACGCATAAATCAAAGGCATTCATGTATATCAGCGACAAATCCTCTGAAATGGAAATGAGGACAACCACTCCATTCACAATATCCTCAAAAAAAATAAAATACTTGGGAATCAACCTAACAAAAGAGGTGAAAGACTTATACAATGAAAACTACAGAACTCTAAAGAGAGAAATAGAAGAAGATCTTAGAAGATGGAAAAATATACCCTGTTCATGGATAGGCAGAACTAACATCATCAAAATGGCGATATTACCAAAAGTTCTCTATAGGTTTAATGCAATTCCAATTAAAGTTCCAATGGCATTTCTTGTAGAAATAGAGAAAGCAATCATGAAATTCATATGGAAAAATAAAAGGCCCAGAATAGCAAAAACAATGCTAAGCAGGAAGTGTGAATCAGGCGGTATAGCGATACCAGACTTCAAACTATACTACAGAGCAATAGTAACAAAAACAGCCTGGTACTGGTACCAAAACAGGCGGGTGGACCAATGGTACAGAATAGAGGACACAGAAACCAATCCACAAAACTACAACTATCTTATATTTGATAAAGGGGCTAAAAGCATGCAATGGAGGAAGGATAGCATCTTCAACAAATGGTGCTGGGAAAACTGGAAATCCACATGCAACAAAATGAAACTGAATCCCTTTCTCTCGCCATGCACAAAAGTGAATTCAAAATGGATCAAGGAGCTTGATATCAAATCAGAGACTCTGCGTCTGATAGAAGAAAAAGTTGGCTACGATCTACATACGGTCGGGCTCCAAATTCCTCAATAGGACACCCATAGCACAAAAGTTAATAACTAGAATCAACAAATGGGACTTAATCAAACTAAAAAGTTTTTTCTCAGCAAAAGAAACAATAAGAGAGGTAAATAGGGAGCCTACACCCTGGGAACAAATCTTTACTCCTCACACTTCAGATAGAGCCCTAATATCCAGAGTATACAAAGAACTCAAAAAATTAGACAATAAGATAACAAATAACCCAATCAACAAAAAGGCCAAGGACCTGAACAGACACTTCTCAGAGGAGGACATAGAGTCAATCAACAAGTACATGAAAAAATGCTCACCATCTCTAGCAGTCAGAGAAATGCAAATCAAAACCACCCTAAGATACCATCTCACTCCAGTAAGATTGGCAGCCATTATGAAGTCAAACAGTAACAAGTGCTGGCGAGGATGTGGGGAAAAGGGTACACTTGTACATTGCTGGTGGGACTGAAAATTGGTGCAGCCAATTTGGAAAGCAGTATGGAGATTTCTTGGAAAGCTGGGAATGGAACCACCATTTGACCCAGCTATTCCCCTTCTCGGTCTATTCCCTAAAGACCTAAAAAGAGCATGCTACAGGGACACTGCTACATCGATGTTCATAGCAGCACAATTCACAATAGCAAGACTGTGGAACCAACCTAGATGCCCTTCAATAGACGAATGGATAAAAAAAAAATGTGGCATTTATACACAATGGAGTATTACTCTGCATTAAAAAATGACAAAATCATAGAATTTGCAGGGAAATGGATGGCATTAGAGCAGATTATGCTAAGTAAAGCTAGCCAATGCCTAAAAAACAAATGCCAAATGTCTTCTTTGATATAAGGAGAGTAACTAGGAACAGAGTAGGGACGAAGAGCTTGAGAAGAAGATTAACATTAAACAGGGATGAGAGGTGGGAGGGAAAGGGAGAGAGAAGGGAAATTGCATGGAAATGGAAGGAGACCCTCAGGGTTATACAAAATTACATACAAGAGGAAGTGAGGGGAAAGGGAAAAATAATACAAGGGGGAGAAATGAATGACAGTAGAGGGGGTAGAGAGAGAAGAGGGGAGGGGAGGGGAGGGGGGATAGTAGAGGATAGGAAAGGCAGCAGAATACAACAGACACTAGTATGGCAACATGTAAATCAATGGATGTGTAACTGATATGATTCTGCAATCTGTTATACGGGGTAAAAATGAGGGTTCATAACCCACTTGAATCAAAGTGTGAAATATGATATATCAAGAACTATGTAATGTTTTGAACAACCAACAATAAAAAATTAAAAAAAAAATAAAGGGGCAAGACACCCCCACACCCCTGGGCACCACCTTTGGACCCCTGCTCTCTGGAGGAGCCTGTATCTCTCTCTCTCTCTCTCTCTCTCTCTCTCTCTCTCTCTCTCTCTCTCTTCTATCCTTTAAATAAAACGTTTTGCTCTTGCCTAGGCGTTTCTCAGGTTTTAATTTTCAACACCAGGGGAATAGGACCCAATCCTGATTTTCAATACCAATTTTCACTTTGACAATGTTAGGTAACATAGGGATGAAGAAAATTTATGTAAGTAGTTCTCCCGAAGGAGAGTTAAAGGGATGCTTACACCCTCATGTGATTTGTAGTTATATGCAATGAAAGAGACAAGGATCTTGGATTTGCAATACCTCCTCTGAGCTCTTACCAGTGAAAGCTTGGAACCCATTTGAATGAACTCTTACCCAAGCCCCCTGCCTTCCTGGCCCCCCACCTGATGCTGGCTGAGTGATGAAGCATTATGATCCAAAGTTGGAACCCTTTGAGAAACAAATGTTTTTTTTTTCTAAAATAGAATCACAATTTCTTATTTACCCCCATCTGTTCACTACACCCCAAATACAAATCTCAAGGAAGCAGTGAATTATATAGTGAATTAAAACTCAAGCTTATTCACCATATTCAGACTATCTTTCTCCTTAAATGTTACTAATTACATTGGCAGAAAATGTTTTCCTACTCTGCTTTCCATATCCTCTCTTCTGCAGGTTAGTACATATTGAAACTTAGTTTTAATAAGAGTTGCAAACTTTCATATCTGTTGCTAAATTAGATTCTCTTCTATGTGTTTGTATGTGTGTGTGTGTGTGTGTGAGAGAGAGAGAGAGAGAGAGAGAGCAATAGAGAGAGAAAAAGAGAGAGAGAGAAGGATAATGTTCATGTGAAGTTATTTGTTTTTTTTTTTAATGGATACTTAGAGCAGACTTGTTGTACATTTTATATGCTGAAGGAAAATGTTCCTAGAACCATAAAAAGGTACAACCATTAAGTATGTATAATAATTTTAATATATTCAATTTTCAAGGTCATGGGCCTAATAATGACTTCTCCAATAAGTATTCATTTACATAAATGGATAAATTGAAATTAGAAATTCAGAGATAATGAAATTAACACATCCCAGAATGATGCTTACTGGACTATATATTGGTAATCTTTGCAACAGAATTTTCATAATCTAGAATTTCCTATGTGGTAGGCAGAATAATGGCACCCCAAAGATAGCCACACTGTAGTCCTCAAAATCTGTGAAAGCAATGTTACTGTATTTTACAGACTGAAGTATGTGTTTCTGCAAAATTCATATGTTCATGTGAGAACATTTAGAGACAGGGCCTTAAGAGAAAGCTCTACTGGCTAATATCTGAAGAGCAACTGAACAGTCTCTCTGACTCAATGGTGTAATTTCAACATACACACCCAACACAGTGTTACAGACCTACAATATTAACAGTACATTTTTAAAACCCTACAGTAAAATCACAACCTTTGATTTCTATATACTTTCTACTTCTGTTCCCTTCCTTTTTTTTTGTTTTTACTTTCCCCTCTGTATTTATAGCTCCCATGTGAGCTCTTTCCTGTTTATTTTTCTTATTTTTTATTTTTTAATAAAATAGGGCCTGTTCCATCTGGACATCTGTTTGACTATTTCTGCACACACAAGCTTGGCACAGGCAAAGTGCTGCCCGGAAACGTTCACAACTACAGGCCAGTTTAGTAACCAGGAATGTTCTCTGCCTTGGGGCATGGCTCACCTTACTATTCAGTATTCAGCGCTCAAACTCAGAGAATCTCCTTAACTGGCAGCCTTTCATGTTGGACTTAATTCATGATGCTGCTTGTATTTCCTCCTTGACCAGCACTCCTACCTCATGGTCTTCTTTAGTATGTTGTATTAGATGACTGCGTTGGGATGTGGGTGCCAGGGTCCCTACCCTTTACCTCCCCAGCTGTGCAGTGGTTTCTGTGGGGTACAATGGGGTACATCACCATACCTAAGTTCTAAGAAGGTATGAATCATCTCTTAGTTTCTTCTCTCATTTAGATCTATAGTTCTAAAAATACCAATGCACATTTACTAATATGTTTATCATAGTTAGAATATTTGACTAATGGTCAATAGTTTAGAATTGAGACTATCTTTGTTGTTATTATTATAAATTCTTTGAATAATAGGAGTATGACTGTATCATTAAATAATGATTTTTTCCCTTTTATTGGGAAAGCAAAGAATATTCTGCCTTATGTTCTAATGTAGGTCATGTCAACGTTATCCTCTTGTTATGCACAACATTTTCTAATTATCTGAGGTGGGCCCACTAGCTCATGATCCAGGCACCCAACCATGCTGCTCCTTCAGGACATTTCAAGAGTTACCTCTTTATGAGGCACCTCTTCTCTAATTTCCCCCTGGAAATAGTTGGCCAGCTGGCCCTCCTCTACATTCCCATGCATTTTTGCTCTAATAACTGACTCAAAAGGAAACCTCTCTTTGCTACTCCTATGGATTCCAAGCATTTGAATTCCAAGCATGGAAACAGGATCTTGCACCCAATAGGCACTCAATTAATTGTATTGAATAAAATTCATAATTTTAAATATGAAATAATCAAGAATGGAATTAACATGATATATTCAATAACATCTTTTACAGAAAATGGAAACAGATAAAATTATGCAATTTCATCACAAAAGGCCAACTATGAAAAAAATAGTACAAAAGAGAAAAATAATTCATTTATCTTGAAAACTCAATGAGACAGAAAATGGATATTGAAAAATTAAGCATCTTAAAACATATCTATTCATCTTATTTTCATAGTTTTAGTTTTATGTATTTTTCATATTTTAGTTTAGTTTTGATTAACATATATCAATTGTGCATATTAATGGAGTTCAGTGTGACATTTCAACACATGCATACAAGCATGCACTAATCAAATCCAGCCTCTCTTTATCTACTATCCCTCTTTTCCAATCTTTAGCAACCCTTAGCCTACATTGAAGTCAACTTCTTTAGTTTCCACATACAAGAAAGAACAAGAAGTACTCATCTTTTTTGTGTCTGGTTTCTTTTACTTAAGATAATATCCTCCAGTTCCATTCATTTTGCTGCAAATAATAGGGTTTCATTCTTCTTTGTGGCTAAATGATATTCCATTGTAAATATATTTCATATTTTCTTTGTGCATGCTTCTGTTGATGGGCACCAAATGGATTCCACATCTTATCTATTATAAATAGTGCTGCAATAAACATTGGCATGCTGGTATCTTTTTCTTTTTTGCAGTATTGGGATTTAACCCAGGGGTACTCTACCACTGAGCTAAGTTGCTCACTAAGTTGCCGAGTCTGACTTTGAATTTGCAATCCTCTGCAGGTATCATTTTTACAATTATAATAATCGTTCAAAAAAGCATCTTCAAATACAGTTTACTAATACTTTGAAATACATTCTTTTCCAGTGCAATGAATACTAACAAATGAAAATATTCTGTTTTAGAATATTTGCAAATACGTTGCTTGTGCTGTTAACATAAAAGCAGTTTGAAGAGAACTGTAAAAACTTGCAATTTTTAATCATTCCCTCTGACAACTTCAATAAGTCAAATGAATTTTAGAATTTACTGGCTTCCAAAACTATCAAAAATACATTCAATACTAAAATATTGTTTCTAAGAGCTCAAATTTAATAATCTTCTGATTAAGTGGAGCAAACCTGTCTACAGATATGTCTACGAAAAAAATATATATTTGTTGTAGTTCTTAAATTTCTCTTGCAATGCTAAGTACACTCATGTGCTGCACTATGACATATCAGTCAATGACAGACTACATGTACTCATAAGATGACATCACTTAGTGACACAGTCATCTCAGTGAAGAAACTAGGGATAGAAAGAAATTACCTCAACTTTATAAAGGCAAAAATGTCAAACCAAAAGCCAACAGCATACTGAATGAAGAAAAATGAAAGCATTTCCTCTAAAATCAGGAATAAAACAAGGAAATTTTAATGTACCTTGTCAGTCAGGCAATAAACAATTCAGTTGAACATCAATTATATGACACTTGTGATTTCAAAAGTTGGAAAGCAAAATAAAAAAAAAAAAAGATTGAAACATAGCCACTATTTTCAGGAAGGACACTGTCCATTTAAAAGACAAGGATGTCCACTCTTACTACTCCTATTCAATATAGTCCTTCAAACTCTGGCCAGTGCAATCAGGCAAGAGAAGGAAATTAAAGGATACAAATAGAAAAAAGTTGAATTATCTCTGTTTGATGATGACATGACTCTATATCTCTAAGACCCCAAAAAATTCACCAGAAGACTTCTAGAACTGATAAGTGAAATCAGCACAGCAGCAGGATATGAGATCAACATTCATAAATCAATAGCTTTCCTTTACTCCAATAGTGATTCTACTGAGAAAGAAATAGGAAAACTATTCCATTCACACACAAAAGAACTCAAAGATAAAATAAAATACTTGGGAATGAATCTAATGAAGGAGGAGAAAGATCTCTACAATAAAAATCATAGAACCCTGAAAAAAGAAATTGAAGAAGACCTTAGAAAATAGAAAGACCTCCCAAGTTCTTAGTTCTTTAGTTCTTAGTTCTTTAGGCAGAATTAATATTGTCAAAATGGCCATATTACCAAAAGCCATATACAGATTCAATGTATACTCTATCAAAATGCCAATGACATTCATCACAGAACTAGAAAAAAGTCTTAAAATTGTGTCTTAAAATTTGACCCCAAAGACCAAAGAAAAGCAATGCTGGAGGCATTATAATACCCTATCCAAAATTATACTACAGCACTATAGTCACAAAAACAGCATGGTATTGGCATCAAAATAGAAGACCAATGGAATGGAATAGAAGACAAAAAGACAAACCCACATAATTAGAGTCCTCTGATACTTCATAAAGGTGCCAAAAATAAACATTGGAGAAAAGATAGCTTTTTAAACAAATGGTGCTGAGGGTAACTGGATATTCATTTGCACAAGAATGAAACTAGATCCCTATATCTCACCTTGCACAAATGTCAAATCAAAGCAGATTAATGACTTAGGAATTGTTTGTTTGTTTGTTGCTTTGCTCTGCTTTTTGGTACCAGGAATTGAACCTAAGGGCACTTAATCACTAAGGCACATCCCCAGCCCTTTTTGTTTTTTATTTGGAGACAAGTCTTGCTAAGTTATTTAAGGCCTCACTAAGTTGCTGAGGCTGGTTTTAAACTTGTGATCCTGCTGCTTCAGCCTCCCCAGCTACTGGGATTACAGTAATACACCACCATTCCTGGCAAGACTTAAGAATTAGACTAGAAACTTTGCAATTGCTAGAAGAAAAAACACAGTGAACACTTTCAACATATTGGTGCAAGAACAATTGCTTCACCAAGACTTCTATAGGATAAGAGATAAAAACCAAGAATTGGTAAGTAGGACAGCCATCAAATTAAAAACTGTCTGCTCAGCAAAAGAAATTATTAAGAGCTTGAAGAGAGAGCCTACAAAATGGAAGAAAATGTTTGATAGCTACTCATCTGACAGGGGATTAATATCCAGAATACAAATACAAAAAGACCTCAAAAAGCTTAATGCAAAAAAAAAAAATCAATAAATAGGCAAAAGAACTAACCAGACATTTCTCAAAAGAAGAAACACAAGTAACCAACAAATACATGAAAAAATGTTTGACACCTCCAGCAATCAGAGAAATGCAAACCAAAATTACACTGAGATTTCTTCTCACTCCAGCTAGATGGCAATCATCAAGAATACAAATAATAACAAATACTGGCAAGGAGATGGGAGAAAAGGTACACTCATACATTTTTGGTGGAACTACAAATTAATACAACCATCTGGAAAACTGTATGGAGATTCCTCAAAAAACTAGGAATGGAACAACCATATGACCCAACTGTCCCACTCCTTGGTATTTGTCCAAAAGAACTAAAATCAGCATATTAACAGTGATTCAGGCACATCAACATTTACAGCAATGCAACTCACAATGGCCAAGTTATAGAAGCAGTCCAAATGTCTGTCAATAGAGTAATGAATTAAGAAAATGTGGCATATATACACAATAGAGTATTACTTGGCCATAAGAAGAATGAAGTTGTGGCATGTGCTTATAAACGTATGGAACATGAGGACATCAGGCTAAGTGAAATAAGTCAGACTTAAAAAGTGAAGAACTGAATGTTTTATCTCATATACAGAAGCTAGAGCCAATTAAATGGGTGAGGGTGGGTGTCATAAATCATAAACATAAATGGAAGATTAGTGGAGTAGAAGGAGATTAAGTGGGGAAGGAAGAGGAAAGGAATGGGGAGAAAATATGGAAACAATTTGACAGAATTGTGATATATGCCTATATAAATATAACACATTAATTTCCACCTTTATGTATATCTATAAAGCAGCAATGAATAAATAAATAAATAACCACTAGAGGAGAGGAAGCATAATAGGGGGAGGTAGGAGGGGAGGGAAATGGGAGCTTCCAAAGATTGAAATGGAGCAAATTAAATTCAATGCTTGTATAATTATCTCAAAATGAACCCAACTATTATGTTTAACTATCATGCATTAATAAAATAATACAAAAAGAGAAAAGTCTAATAAGCCTGGAGAAAGTAGACATTCAATATACATGGAACATAGGCTTCTAGAGGCAAGTCACTCAGGACACATAGAACATCGGACTGAGAGAATAGCTTGAAAGCATACTCTTAAAAGATTTCATGTTCCAGAATAGATTTTGCTCAAATTTTATACACAATAGATATAAACAGAGGATTTAATCAGGGAAGCAACTAAGTGTTTTGCTTTTTGACATGATAATTATGGCGATTAGGTGAAGCACACTGGCATGGGCAGAAATTGAAGTAGAGATTATTTATAAGGTAATGCAGGAAATGGTGTTAACCTGGACAACAGAATGGAAGCAACATTCAGAGAAAGGGAAACCTCTAAGAAAAGATTAACAAACATACCATACGTAACAGCACATTAATTGTTGAGTGTGAAAGAAGAAAGGTCTCCATATAGGAAGAATGGATGGATGGCATCTCCAGATGCCAAGGTAGACCCTGAAGTAAGAGTCAGTATATATGGGATGGCAGTAACTTCCCATTTCAATATGGAGGTGGAGATGCTATTTGTGAATCAGAATGTAAGGGAGCAATTGAAAAACATAAAAGTGAAACAACCGTGTAGAGCAACAACCCATCAACTGAGGGAAAATATTTGCAAACCATACATCTGACAAGGGCCTTACATCCTAGATATGTAAGGAACTCAGTATCTCCAGAGAAAGGAAACAAATAGCTTAATTAAAAAATAGATGTTTCTTAATAAAAGAGATACAAAGGGCCAACAGATATATGAAAAATGCTCAGTCTGTAATCATTAAGGAAATGAAAATTAAAAACAATGAGATATCACCTCATGCCTGTTAGAATGATAACAAGTGCTGGAAAGAATATGAAGAAAATAAAGGCATTGCAGTCTTGAGGGGAATTTAAATTAATATATCATTTTGGAAAATAATATGGAAGTTTCTCAAGAAACTAAAATCAGAACTACTGTACTCACCAGCATTCCCACTTCTGGGTATATATCCAAAGGAATTGAAATTAGTGTGTTGAAGAGATATCTGCACTCCTGGGTTTATTTCAGCATTATCCATAAGAGGCAAGGTATAGAATTCAGCTATCAAAGGAAAAATGGATAAAGAAAATGTAGTACACAGACCCAACAGAATATTACATACCCTTAAGGAAGGAAATTCTGTCATTTGAAAAAACATGAGTGAAACTCAGGCTATTTTGCTGAGTGAAATAAGGCAAGCACAGAGAGACAAATACTATACAAACTCATTTACATGCAGAACCTCAAAAAAAGTTGATTTCATAGAAAGAGAGTAGAAAGGTGGCTACCAGAGGCTAGGAAGAACAAGGAATAGGGAAAGGGAATGTGTTAGTCAAAGGGTACAATGTTTCAGCTAGCCCGGAAGAACAAGTCTGAGTGATCTATTGCACTGCATGGTGACCACAGTTAATAATAATGTATATACCACAATTGACAAAATAGATTGTTAACATTCTCACAACAATAAATTAGTGAGGAGGTGGATATGTTCGTTAACTTGATTGAGTCTTTTCATAATGTTATGGACATGGATCAAAATATCACATTGTACTCTAAATATACACAGTTATTATTTGACAATTAAAAATAAATTTTAAAAAGGAAATTAATTCAAATAGGGAAACTAATTAGAATCAGATAAGAAATTTTTAAAAAATAGAGTGGAAGAATCAAATAACAGGACTTGAAAGTTGTTAAAATCAGATGAGGTCTGAGGACATGCGGTCCCAGAAGTAAAGAAGAGAGGACTTCAGGGAATATCAACTGTGTCAAAGGCTGATGAGAAATCAAGCATAGGAATCTGTAATCCCAGAAGCTCAGGAGGCTGAAGCAAGAGGATGGAAAGTTCAAAGAGTCTCAACAACTAGTGAAGCCCTAAGCAACTTAGCCAGACCCTGTCTCAAAATAAAAAATGTTTTTGAAAAGAGCTGGGGATGTTGCTCAGTGGTTAAGCATCCCTGGATTCAACTCCTAGGAGGAGGAAGAAGAGGAGAAAGAAGGAGAAGGAAATGGAGGAGGAGGAGGAGGAGGAGGAGGAGGAGGAGGAGGAGGAGGAGGAAGAAGAGTTGAGTTTTCAAGAAAAAACTCTCAGCAAGTTCAAAACTCAGACACAGAAATGCAAGAGGGGTCCAGAGTCACAGGAGAGGAATGGCAGGTAGAAAGTTGTAGAGAACAAGGTCAGAGAGGCTGTCAGGTTTCCATGAAGGCCAATGAGCATTGTAATGCTCAATGTAAAGTCCAACTAAGTCCGGCATGTCCCCTGCTATAGTTTGGTACCTACCTCTCATAACATTTGGCTGATAGGAATCACTATTATTGGATGAATTAATGCATCAAGTTTATATTCTCATTATTTAGTGCTCTTCTTCTAATGAGCTACTAAGTACCTCAAGGGGAAACATATATTTATTATATATACATATTTATGTAAAATATATTTTATATATTTTAAATATATTTTAGTATATGTGTTTAAATAAAATATATTTAGTAGATGTGTTTAAATAAACAATGAATTATAGCATTGCTTTCCTTGTAAACTAATGAAATAATATAAAACAGAAATACTAAGAATTTTATTATCTTTGTGTACTTATCCCCAATTTGCCCTTACTATTCCTTCTTCCCTCTTAGACATGATATATCTATCAGTGTTATGTTTTAAAAGTATAGATCTGCCCTTTTCTTAGGTCATTACTATTTTTATTGATAATCTATTTGAAAGAACAAACTGCAACAAACTGTTCTATGTCCTCTGTTAATCCTTAATGCCTAATAGTCTACATCAATCCTTAATAGTCTACATCAATCCTTAACTATTTCCATTGTTCTTGTCGAAATTGATAATGTCTTCATATAGGAACAAATGCAAATCTGAAATTGTATTCTCTGCTTTTATTATACTGATTTCTTTCTCCTCCTCCTCCTCCACCTCCACTTCCTCCTCCTCCTCCTCCTCCTCCTCCACCTCCTCTTCCTCCTCCTCCTCCTCAACTCACATTTTCATGTCTTCCTCTTTTACTTCATCTACATATCTACTTAAAATGCATATCACAGAAAAACTTCCCTTGTTAACTTACATGAAATAGCATGCTCGTCACTCAATACACCCTCTATCTTATTTTCTGTTATGGCATTTATTGCATCTATCAAATTATAGACATATTTCCTGTCTCACCTAGAATATAAGGACATAAAAGAAAAAGATTTTCTCTATATAAAATTTAGACAGTGTATGCTATAGAACTGGAACTGAATATTCGTTGAATAAGTAAATGATTACTCAAAATATATATTCCATGGGGGCAGCTCAGATGTTATACATGTAATCATAGCATGAATACTCTTATAGAAATACCTGTGACAGTTTCTGCTAATAACAACAGAAATTTCAAATAAAAAATCTACATGGAGTACTTAAAACAGTGTTGGGAAAATTAAAATTATTCAATATATTTAAATATATATTAACAGAAATAATATTAGAAAACTAGGAAGTTCCCAAGGTGTACTTTTGTTTCTTTATGCTCTAGTATTTTGGCTAATTACAAAGTTCTGTTAGAAATATTTTTAAAAGCTTTAAAAAGAAGGAGTTAGACTAAATGATTTCTATAATGCTCCAAAATAAAAGTACAGCATGCCACCAAACCCATCAGGTTTTGTATATCGTTCTCAAATCATTGCCTTCCATTCTTTCCCTTATCTTTAATGGAGCTCTGAAATGCTATAGGATTTTATGCTTTCAGATAGATACGAAGCAATCCAAATTTCTATTAAGATCAAAATTGCAAATTTGCTGAGTGATTTACCTAGAGAAAGAAAATATTTCTACAATTGAAAACTGAATTTCAATCTTTAGATTAAGGACGTTGTATTATATAATATTCATTTTAAATGATTTCAAGTCTGAATCATGAGACCATTAAACTGCCTGGTTTGCTATCCCTGTGTTACTTAAAAATTTCAAATTTAAAGTGTCCTGGCTGAGACTGCAGCATATTATTCTAAAATATATAGAGATTTTGTTATGAAATATCAATGAAAAACAACAAAATCTAGTATTTGGAGTAATTTCGTGGAATAAAATATACTTTCCATAATGTTAGACAAAGTCACTTTAAGGAGTAGAGACAGAGCCCCAATTGAAAAACCCATCACAATTAGAAATGAAAAACCTATGGGTCTTCTCAAAACATTTGCTATTGATTTTTATTACAACTTGTGAAAATAATTAGAACTTTTCCATACTAATACTTGTTTCCCCATGTTGATCCTTGATCACATTCTGCAAGGGATGCTAATCTCTTTAATTCTCTAGAGAAATACAATGATTTAAATCTTTGGGTTTCAACAGTGTGAAATTTTAATGACCTCTTCACTTCATATGCCAAGAAAGTAGGTTTTGCGTTATCGTGTGTCATCCTTTGTTCAGATAAATTCTTCCCTCAAAAAATTCTTCCCTCAAAAAATTCTTCCCTCAAAAAATTCTTCCCTCAAAAGTGTAGGTATGATGGCACTGCCCAGTATCACTCCAGCACTATCAATTAATACTTCATATTAGTCATGCACAGTTATTGTAGCTTACAGAAAATTTCCTTAATTTTTGAGAATTCTGGGAAATCACATATTAACAAGTAAGATTTAAAGAATGTCAGGACAGTTCAACATTAGACAAATTTGGAAGCTTTTCTAAAGCTAGTTTTTCTCATGCATAAAATGGATTCCCATTCTATAATAGTACAGTAATACCTGCTTTATAAATTTTTGAGATTTTTTAAACTATGCCTTATTCAGAACAAGTGTAAGGTACATGTTGAATAACTGATTTACATAAGATAATATTATTTAAAATATTTTGCACAAACCCCAGGACCACAGTGAGTGCTCAAAATGTGGTAGACATAATAATGGCCATGACAGTGATCCTAATACTTAAAGATGGTTGTACTATAATATTAATATTGATTTATTTCATATTGGGTTGCTATTCATTCTTACAAGTACTGAGAATAACAATAATGATAATCCACTCAGGTTTGTACACTGTGGATGTGCTCTATGATTTCCCTTTCCTTCGTCTTTTTCTGTATGTAGATTTACAATGCAAACACTATAGTGTAAGGCACTAAGTTCTCCCCTCCAAGAGAAATGTTGGAGAGATGTTTCTACCCTAAACATCCTGATGTCTTGTACAGAGTCAGCTCTATGATGTTATGTAGTAGGTCACAACTTCAAGGAGACACTTGAGGAATGTGAAAAAGTCTATATGCCCTAAATGCCTATCTCAACAAGGAAACACCATATAATTTAAAAATTAAGTAGCCATGGTGTCAGATAGACTTGGATTTGAACCCTGACTCTGCTGTACATGGAAATCTCAGAAATTTATTATTTTTTATTACTGCATTACAGTTATATAATGTTGGGGTTCATTTTGATATAATAATACAAGCATGGATTATAACTTATTCCAGTTCAGTCCCCAGTACTTCCTCTTCCCTCCCCTCCTTCCTCTTCTGTTCCTGTTCCTCTACTCTACTAGTCTTCCTTCTATTTACTTAAAGGTTTCTTTGTAAATATAAGCTCAACACTCCAACATACTGCCACAGGCACAGACTCCCTTAACAAGACCCCTAAAACACAAGAGATAAATCCAAGAATTGATAAGTGGATGGCATCAATTGAAAAGCTTCTGCACAGCAAACAATTAAGAACATGAAGAGAAAGCCTACAAAATGGGAGAAGATATTTGCCACCTACTCCTCAGACAGGAGATGAATATCCAGAATATATAAAGAACTCAAAAAACTTAACAACAGGAAAACAAATAACCCAACTAATAAATGAATAAAAGAACTAAACAGATTTTTCTCAAAAGAAGGAATTAAAATGGTCAACAAATATATGAAAAAAGAAAATGTTCAACATCCAAGCAATCAGAGAAATGCAAGTCAAAACTAAACTGAGATTTCATTTTACTCATGTCAGAATGGCAATTATCAAGAATAAAAATAATAAATGCTGGTGAGGATGTGAAAAGAAAGGTATGCTCATAATTATTGGTGGGACTGCAGATTAATACAACCACTCTGGAAAGCAATATGGGTGTGGGAGGGGAAACCTAGGAATAAAACCACCATATGATCCAGCTGTTGCATTCCCTGTTATTCATCCTAAAGAACTAAAACCAGCATACTGTCGCGACCCCTTGCCCGCAAGGAAGACGCAACTCAGGAATCTTCTCTCAGCAGTTTATTCAGGTCCCTTGATATTTCTTATTCTTTCTTCTTCTCTCCTTCCCGGATGCCCTCCCAGCCTTAATAAAGCATTCCAAGCCCCAATGCAAAGCTGCCGCGTGGAACTTTCTCACAGGGTGGTGAAAAATCATGTGCCAACTCTCTCAGATAAGGAGTTGTTTGTCACATACCACAGCGGAGCCAGCGCCATCTCGTAATGGCGACCATAGTCTGCAGAAACGGCAGAAGCGGCTCACCACAGTTCCCCCTTTCTGTTTTATTAAAACAATACAGGCGAGAGTAGAGGTCCTATCCCACTGTGCAGAAGTGGCTGCATAGTATGGCTCAGTCCTAAGGAGGGCCCTTCCCCAGATCTGAGGCCATATCAGCCGACGCCTTTTTTCGTGGGGCGGGGCGTGGACGCGTCTAACCCGCATGCAATAGGACATGCTCTCCTTGAGGTCCACGTCAAGGATCACTCAAGTGCAGTGCCTTGCCTCGCATCCTGT
Source organism: Marmota flaviventris (assembly GCF_047511675.1). Taxonomy (NCBI): domain Eukaryota; kingdom Metazoa; phylum Chordata; class Mammalia; order Rodentia; family Sciuridae; genus Marmota; species Marmota flaviventris. The sequence goes on from NC_092504.1 coordinate 93,738,209, forward strand.
ATCGTGACGATGGTGGACGAAGGGAGATAGCTGAGGCTGAACTGTGGCTGTATTAATGACAAACAAGTTGACAGCACCCTGAAAGAAAGGCACGGACTTTAAAGCGATAGTAAAGCACTAGTGTGGAAACCCATCTGCGTGCAATGGCAGCAAGACCGGCAGAGTGCAAGGGCTTTCCAACACTAAGAGAATAACAAGGAAAGTCATGTCGATCCCAGTGCAATGTTATAATAACTTGGGGTGCAACGACCATGACAAAGGTTTACTGTTTAAGATGCGCAAGCCAGACTTGAGGTGAGTTGCCATTTTCTAAAGCTGCAAGAGCTTGTATGATCATAGCCTTTTCTTGTGCATGGCGAGTTTTAAGGCGACAGAGAAACCACAAACAAAGTATAACACTGAAGCAACACATTTCACCAAAAATGCCTACTCCCACCCACTCTTTGAAGAAGGAAAAAGCAGAAGATATCCAATCGGTGAATTGACCCAAAGTCACTGGTTCAACGCGGGTACTATTCAAAACAGCAATCTGAGTTAGTTGAGACTGGATCATGTCTTCCGCTGCCATGGACCAATTTCCGGCCAAATATTCGCCAATGATGCGGGAGGCATTTCTGGAATCATTAAATCTGACAGAGGTTATGCATAAATGTGCACGTTGATCAACACAACCCAAAAGCACTAAGTCAGCCAATTCTTCTACCTGAGCTTGAAGTAAATCTATCCTTTGGTTGGCAGCTAAAATCCCTGACAAAATATGTTGATTAATTGAATTTTGGGATTCAAGTATGGTGGAAGTTTGTTGAACAACTTGATTAATAGTGGCAGCAGTTTGTACTTGACTGGCCATGGCTACTCCAGCTGTAACTGCTGCAGCAGCAGACACCGCCACAGCTGTCACTATAGCTGCCGTAATTCCAAAATCTCTGCGGACTCTAAGTAGTTCAACAATGGGGAATTTATCTGGGTCCGCAGTGACTGGGATTGGGACAAAGGTTGGAATTTTCATAACCACTGCTACAGTCCAAGAACCATTCCAACACTCCGATAAGAGACAGGTAACACTAGAACAATCCAGCATCCCCGATGAGGTATTATTAGCCAAAAGGAGCAAGAACGGGGATTGGACGCAGACCATTGCAGGAGGCAATGTGGCATTATATAGCAAAGAGTTGAGCGAAACAGATGTGAGCCTATTACCTCGTTCACTTTTCCTAACAGTGCCAGAAACATTAGCCAGCCAGCTTTTGGCTCCCAGCAATTGAGCCAATGCAGAAATATCAGCTGAAGCCCCCTTCTCATTGGAAATCAGCCATTGAAACCAGGACCAACCTACTCCTGTAGAGGAGTTGGCACTATGGTTAAAATTATAAACATACCTCTTAAGAGAGGGGGAAAAGGAGAAACCCTTAGCAACTTGAAGTTTCTCCCAAGAATGATCCTGACAAGGCGTAAATGTTGGGGGGAAACCAAGATTAGGGGTACAGTAAGGAGAGGCCTTGAAATGAGTGGCATTGTAAGTACTATTAAAAGAAGGAGGTACTGGGATTAGTACCTTGGAGATCATAGCCAAGGTAGTTATGTTTAAAGCAGAGCTATTTACAGGGGTCCCTGAACCTGATTGCTTCCCCGAAACTACTTGGCTCAGTACAGCATTAATAATACTCCCTGAGACCTGATTGGACCGCAATGGGTCCTCCCAGTTAGTCAAATTTTTGGTCTTAAGGCTAATGCAATTAGCGTTTCCAAGGCTGAAACAAAAAACTCCTGTGAGATTAACCTGAGATCGATTAAAAATGCTTTCCATGTCCCCTCTAGGAGAGGCACAGGGAGCAGACATCTCACATAAGGTAGAGAAAAGAGTGGGGAGGACACTAGAACTACCATGAACCGGCATCGGCATTGGCCAAGCCCGTGCCACTGCCCACCACTGCATTGGTGTCGTCTGTGCCATCGGCACCAGCACCAGAACCAGAGCACGTAGCAGAGTGAAGATCCTCATCACAGGGTTGCTGTGGTATCTCTTGTTGCTGGTCGGTTGATGTCAAGACTCTTCTTGTCAGGCGTTCAGGGACCCACAACGGCTCCGTGCGATCATGGGGAAAAACACATACAGATCCTCGTGCCCATGTCAGCACGGGGTCGGGGCCGTTCCATTGGCCTGTAAGAACATCCTTCCACTTAACATAACCAATCACAGAGGGCTGAGGGGACACATGTCTATCAGCCACAGAGCGACCATGAATATCCAAATTTAAAAAATTAATGGTAAAGAGAGCTAAGGACAGGCGTTCTTTAGGAGTGTGTTCAGCTCCTATTCCCCCTTTTTGTTTTTGTAAAGTTTCCTTTAAGGTGCGATGAGCACGCTCAACAATGCCTTGTCCTTGAGGATTGTAAGGCAGACCATGAGTAAGTTGCACTCCCATGGTAGAACAAAAGGATGTAAATTGTCTGCCAGTATAAGCAGGTCCATTATCAGTCTTAAGGGATGCAGGAGCACCCCATGCTGCCCATGCTTCTAGGCAATGAGTGATAACATTACGTGCCTTCTCTCCCGACAAAGCAGAGGCATGAATAACTCCAGAGCACGTATCAACAGAAACATGTACATACTTGAGGTTACCAAAGTCAGGTATGTGCGTCACATCCATTTGCCAGACAACCAATGGTTTTAATCCCCGTGGGTTCACTCCATAAGTAGGGGGATGAAGAAATGTGACACAATGGGGACATTGTAATACTATCTGACGAGCATCCGCTCTTGAAATGGAAAAACGCCTGCGCAACGTTAAAGCATTAACATGGAAATTTTGGTGAAATAATTTAGCCCCCTCTAAGGAGGAAGCCAAGCATATCAACTGGCCTCTAGTGGCTGAGTCTGCACAGGCATTACCCTGTGATAACGGACCAGGAAGAGAAGTATGAGCCCGTATGTGCATTGGATAAAAAGGAGCAGTGCGGCTACAGATAAGTTGTTGAAGCTGATTAAAGTAAGCAGATACATTATGGGCATTACTAATAGCTCCCACGGCCTCCAGGACTTTGAGTGCTTGTACCACATAAATGGAGTCCGAGATAAGGTTAAAAGGAAAAGAACACTGTTTAAAAACCTCAATAACAATTTGCAGTTCAACCCATTGTGGATTACCAGGAGCAAATTGATGCTGAACAGGGGGAGAATCATTAATTACATAAGCTCCCATTCCAGACTTGGAACCATCAGTGAAAATATTAACAGCCCCCGGAATTGGATTGGGTGAAGTTACCTTAGGGAAAATGATGGGATGTTCTTTAACAAAATGGAGTAATGGATGGGAAGGGTAATGATTATCAATATCCCCTTGAAACAAGCAACATAGAATAGCCCAGTTGTCTAGAGTAGCACACAAAACATTAAGTTGAGCCTTAGTATAGGGTATAATAAGAGAAGAAGGTGATTGTCCGAAAAATTGAATGCTTTGGTGAATCCCTTTAAGTGCTAACGCTGCAACAGCATCAGGATAGTATTCTAAAGATTTTCCTGGGGATATATGTGGATGGATCCATAGTAAAGGCCCATCTTGCCACAGTACTCCAGTAGGCTGCAGCATAGTGGCAAGCACACATAACTGGAAAGATTTATCACTTTGGAGCCTGCATAGAGTAGCATGTTGTATAGCTTCTTCTACTGTTATAAGGGCCGCTCTAGCCTCTTTGGTGAGGCTACGAGGAGAAGCAAGATCTGGATCACCCTTAAGGGTAGCATACAAAGGCTGGAGCACACCATTAGGAATATGTAAATATCCCCTTATCCAATTAATATCTCCCAGCAGTTTTTGAAAATCATTTAGAGTTTGGAGATCTTGAGTTCTTATGGTGATTTTTTGTGGTTTTAATTTATCATACCCAATTATTGCTCCCAAATACTCAATAGAATTCCCCGTTTGAACTTTTTCAGGTGCAATATGTAGCCCATATTGAGCTAACAGCTTTACTAAGTCTTTATAGGCCTCATTAACTATCTGCTCTAACTTAGCGGCCAATAACACATCATCCATATAATGAATAATCTTGATGGAGGAATACTTATGTCTGAGAGGTGCAAGTGCCTTTCCCACATACATCTGGCACATCGTGGGACTATTAGCCATTCCCTGTGGCAACACTACCCACTCAAACCTAAGATCTGGCTCCTCGTGGTTACACGAGGGAAGGGTGAAAGCAAAACGTTGTGAGTCTTTAGGATGCAAAGGAATAGAAAAGAAACAGTCTTTAATGTCAATAGCAATAATATGCCAGCCCTGAGGAATAGAGGAGAGCAGAGGTAGCCCTCTTTGAATGGGCCCCATAAGTTGCATTTGAGCATTAACTGCTCGTAAATCATGTAGTAGGCGCCACTTTCCTGATTTTTTCCTAATAACAAATATGGGAGTATTCCATGGAGAAGTAGAAGGTTGGATGTGACCCAAGTTTAGTTGTTCTTTGATTAAATTATGGGCCGCTGCCAATTTAACCGAGGGAAGAGGCCACTGAGGCACCCAAACAGGCTCCTCGGTGAGCCATGTTATGGGTATTTGAGCCCCAGTGGCCCCTAGGAAAAACCCAGACCAAATCTGTTAAGCTTTTGATGACCTTGCACAGGATGCCTACACCCCTGTAGGTGTTTTCCTAGTCCTAGACCTGGCCTATACCCCATATTTTGCATAATCTGTTGAGACACCGGAGAATAGTCATTACTAAGAGTGAACCCCATGTCTTTCATCAGATCACGACCCCATAAAGAGATAGGTAAATCAAGTACATAAGGCTGAAAGGTGCCATTGTGTCCTTCTGGGTCCTTCCAAGATAGATGTCTACAGCTGATTTGAGGGGCCTTGGCATATCCCAAACCTCTTAGTGATTGATCTGAGAGCTGCACCGGCCACCCCTTTGACCAGTCCTTTTGTGCTATTATACTACGATCTGCTCCAGTATCTAGCAATCCCAAAATTGATTTGCCTTCTATGGTTAAGTTTAAAGTAGGACGGTCATTCATATCTAAGGACAAATAAACAGAATTCCCTCCAGTGACTCCAATCTCATCACTTGTCCTTGAAAAGGAATCAGCAGGAAAGCGGGTATGCAGACTGGGTAGAATTATCAATTGAGCAATCCGGTCTCCTGGGGAAATGGACACAATACCCCTTGGAGCTTCCACCATAACCTTTACTGATCCTACAGTATCAGGACTAATGACTCCAGGAAAGACATGAAGACCTTGTAATATAGAGGATGCACGTCCAATTAGCAAACCTACAGTGCCAGGTGGTAAAGGCCCTTTGAATTCAGTTTCCACCAATTGGACTCCCATCTTAGGTGTTAGTACGAGTCTGGAGGTGGAACAGAGGTCCAATCCCGCGGCACCTGTAGTGGCTCTCCGCGTCTCATGGGATGGCGTAGAGATGGCCATGTCTCGGGTTTGGGTGTGACATTCTCCATTGCCCCATATATTTGTGGGCCCTGGGGTCGGGGGCCCCTTCGGCCGTTTTTTGGCCCAGCTGAAACAGGCTGTCCATAGATGTCCCTCACTGATCTACACTCTTTTGCCCAATGCTTCCCCTTTTTACATTTTGGACACAGCCCCGGTTGACGAAGGCCATTGGAAGGGCCACCGCGAGGGGGTCCAGTAAAATTATCTTTTTTAGGACATTCACGTCTGAAATGACCAGGTTGACCACAATGGAAGCATGTTCCGGCACCAGGACTGCCCCCTTTTGCCATCCGAAGGACAGCAGCTGCAAGACCTGCATTAGTTAAAGGTCCTCCAGTCTCTCTACACACTTTCATCCATGCTTCTATGCCCTTATTTTTATAAGGAGTGATTGCTGCTTTACATTCCTTGGTGCACTGCTCAAAGACCAATTGCTTGATAAGGGGCATGGCTCTATCAGGATCCCCAAAAATCTTTCCAGCGGCATCCACCATCCTTGCTACAAAATCTGAAAAAGGTTCTGTAGGGCTTTGTAGAATCTTGGTCAAATTACCAGACACCTCTCCTCTATTTGGAAGCGACTTCCATGCCCGAATGCAAATGTTGTTAATTTGATCATATGCCTCAAGAGGAAATCCTGTCTGTTGATTTGCAAATCTACCCTGCCCCAAGAGCATATCCTTGTCCCAATGGGGATGTCCCGCCGCATGGTTTTGGGCGGCCTGCTCTATTGCGCCCTCTAGCACGAATGCTCTCCAGTCCAGATATTTACCCGGGGAAACGCAAGCCCGAACAAGGCTAGCCCAATCAGAGGGAGTCATACAGTATCTAGATAGATTCTCCACCTGAGTCAGCGTGAAGGCGGCATCCACCCCATAAGTGCGCACAGACTCCGCCAGGGTCTTTACAATTTTAAAATCTAAGGGTTCATGGACTCTTCCCCTGTTGTCATCCTGAAAAACTGGATAAGCAAGACCCATCTCAGCGTGAACAGCCCTCCATGTTTGGGCATGGAAAGCTCTCCCCGTAGTGCCCCCACCATACGGCGGTGGATCCGGGGGATCGTTCTTCCTGAGCCCTTGTTTCTTTTTGTTCCCTTCTCCTATAGCTAAACTCCCAAGCTGACAAGACAGCCTCCCGAGCTCTTCCTCCTCATCCTCCTCCTCCTCTGACCCACTTTCGCATGGGGGTGTACGCAGCGTACTGAGATCTGGGTACAACCGTCTCCTCCCCCGTGTCATGCTCCGCACACTCCCTTCTTCCCGAGTCACTTCGCTTTCTGCCGTCTCCGACTTTTCCTCATGTAATCGCTCTAAAACCTCCTGTCCTTTAGCAAGTGCTTCCTGGCATCTGCCATCCGTAAGGCAACCACGGACCATTTTCCAAAGGGGTATCACCCCACCCTCTAACATGCCCTGCTCAGATGCAAAGTCAAGATCTTTGCCTAGTTTATCCCAACTAGGTACAGTAAGGCTGCCCGAAAATGCAAACCACGGTGCAGCGATATCTACCTTCTGTAAAAATCTCTGTAATGTACTATGCTTCACTTCCAGTCCCTTGGAACGTAACAGGCCATCTAGGGCCAGAAGAAGCGGACTTGAAGATGCGGCACCCATGACACAACGACAAAAAAAATACAGACAGCAGAAACACACTGACGCAGCGGAAAAAACACAGAAAACAAAAGCGAAAGTAGAAGCAAAAGTACACGGCGCAGCTGCAATAAAATGCAAGGCTTCCTCTTTCATTACAGAGGAGCTGCCCCGCTTTAGTCGCGGATCCCACTTACCTAGGGACTAACCCCGCTTTGATCGCGGATCCCCCTTACCTGGGGACTAACCCCGCTTTGATCGCGGATCCCCCTTACCTGGGGACTAACCCCGCTTTGATCGCGGATCCCACTTACCTGGGGACTAACCGGTGCACCACCCCTGACTACTAAGAGTTCTGACTCCCGGGTTTCGGCACCACTTGTCGCGACCCCTTGCCCGCAAGGAAGACGCAACTCAGGAATCTTCTCTCAGCAGTTTATTCAGGTCCCTTGATATTTCTTATTCTTTCTTCTTCTCTCCTTCCCGGATGCCCTCCCAGCCTTAATAAAACATTCCAAGCCCCAATGCAAAGCTGCCGCGTGGAACTTTCTCACAGGGTGGTGAAAAATCATGTGCCAACTCTCTCAGATAAGGAGTTGTTTGTCACATACCACAGCGGAGCCAGCGCCATCTCGTAATGGCGACCATAGTCTGCAGAAACGGCAGAAGCGGCTCACCACAGCATACTATAGTGATTTAGACACATGAATATTTATAGCAGCACAATTCACAATAGCCACATTATGGAACCAACCCAGATGCCTGTTATCCAGGTTGGTTTCTTACACAATGTGGCGTATACACAATGGAATTTTACTCAACCATAAAGAATGAAGTTATGGCATTTTCTGGTAAATGGATGGAACTAGAGAATGTGGAGAACATCACACTAAGTGGAATAAACCAAACTTAGAAAGTTAAGTTTGCAGAAGTCATATGCAGAATTTAGACTAAAATAAAGGGTAACAAAGGAGGATCTAATGAAAATAGAAGAGAGATTAATGGAGCAGAGGAAGGGGATTGAGGAGTAGGGAGACAGGATAGCACAGGGAAAAATGGTGGAATGAAACTGATCAAACTACTTTATGTACATATGTAAATATACCATGGGGAATTCCACCTTTACCTATATCTATAAAGCACTAATTAAAATGTAAATAAAGTTATCTATTCTCTCTGAATCCCAATTTCCTCTTTTATACTATGATAATATAGCCTCCACTGTTAGCTTATTATTAGGATCAACTGAAATGAAACACAAAATAATACAAGTGATTTGCTACTAAGTGTTTAGCAAACAGCTTTCTAGAATTAAAAAACATGATTTGTAGCATTTCCAGTTTCTATGGTATAAATATTCCCACCAAGGTTGATCTCAAATTCACTGAGCACAGAGATGCAAGGAGACATGGTCACATCAGCTATCATTACAAATGCATCCCAACACACCATTGGGTGGGTAAGCAATAGTCAAATGCCTACAGGCTATTACTCTTTGGCATTATAGATCCAGTCAATAAATAAAATTCTTATAACTGAACCAAATATTTCATGACTAAAACCATACCGTTGTGTGAATTCTAATTCAAAACTGATTAAAAATGATAAATGGATCTCTGTTCCAGGACATACTATCACCATTTTCTAGTAAACTATTGAGCACTCATTCTAGAGAGTTCTTGTAATCTATATTAACCATAAATTAATTTAGTTAACTTATTAATATATCCAGAGGTTTTATGTATTTTTTGAAAATTCCAAATATGACCTAATAAAGTGTCCTTGGTACAAATAAAATAAGAAATAATAATTTTAACTCATATCCATTTTATTTTTGAATTGCCAAGTAAGGTATTATAAACAGAAAACAGTTCAGACTCTAAAGCATTATTACAACTTTTTTTTATGATTGACTAATGTAACTCTTTCCTAACTAAACTATTATCCCACTAAAATATTTCTTAATATTTAGAATGTTGATATCACACTGAATTATGCCAAAAATAAAATGTTCAGTTTCTTCAGTGAAAATACTTCATTAATAATAAAAAAATAATAAATTTTAATATAGGGAAGACTAGGAATCAAAAATAATGATATAAAGTTATCTTGCTGGCAAGATCTTTTATTACTGTCAGGTGGAAACAAATAAAGCTGGAACTTTAATAATAGGTTGAATTTCAAATTCTTTAAAAAAATACGTATTTCTCAAGTGCATTATTAAAATTGATTGCAAATAAATATAAACCAACAATGAAACCAAAACTTAGTACAAATATTAAAGAGCCAATTTGAACATCTCTGGGAATGTTCTAATAAATGTGGATTTCCAAAAAAAGAAAATGAAAAGGAATAGAAGGAATATAAATGAAGAAAACATTGCTTTGAAATAATTCTGAAACCTTGAACTTCCTCTGACGCCTTATGTACCAAAGAAAAAAAATTTGCCAAAATTTATCTTAGGTTAATTTCCAAATTAGTTTTAAGACTTTCACTGGAGTCATGAAACTCCTTGTATAATAAATTTCAAATATTATTAAAATATGTATCTTAATAATATTTTAGTTTAATATAATATTTCAGAAGTTTCAGCAAACTGTATTTTAACCTAGATTAACATATTCATTTCTAGTAGATTTGGCAGTAAAGTTTCTTACTGGACATTCTCTAAAACACAAAAGTTATATTAAAATTTTACCTTATTATTAAAATGGCTCCTATTAACAAAAGCAACAAAAAAAACATGAAATTAAATCTAATACAATATATGCAATAACAGTGGAGGAATTATAAAACTTTAAGATATTTTTGAAGTCTTAAATAAATAAAGAGATAAATACATTTTTGGGGGGGGGAAATGAGAAATATCAATTTTCCTTGAACTAATGAGTAGAATCAATATAATTTCAATCAAAATGTTTATTATTTGATGGTCCTGAAAAATGGGTTCTAAAATCTATATGGAAGAACATGTACCAAAAATAGCAAGGATTTTCTCCCTAGATATAAGATCTTATAATAAAACTATAGTAATTTTTAGCCCTGTATTTGTGCAGGAACAGACAACATAAAACATGGAGACATGCTCAAACCTTTCCAGAAAACTGATATTTGGCAGACTTGGCATTGCAAATCTGAGGTAAGGGATAATCCATTAAATATATAACACAAGAACAACTAGTATTCTAAAGGCCAAATTCATGTGTATCTAGTCTCTTAACTCAAGAAACTTATAGAAATAAATTCCATGAGAATCAAGAACACAACATAAAACTAAACTTTTAAAAGTTTAGAATAAAGTGCAGGGCTATTACTTCACAGTTTAAGGTCAAGAAAAATTCTTATATAAAATATAGAAAATGGTACATTTATTCAAGGTCACTGAACTTTAAAACGTCTGTACTTCCAAAAGATACCTGGAAGTTGAAAATTGGAAAAAAGAAACCCAAAAATGTAAGATTATACAGAATAAAAAAATAGTTTCTCAAATATATAAGGAAGTATTATGAATAAGATTAATAAGAAACAAAGAACATAATAGAAGATTATTAGGACAACAACCATATTAATGGGAATAGATTCAGTTCACACACCTCAACATCGAGAAAACAAACAACATGACTAAAAATGGGAAAAAGACCTGAACAGACAGATATCTTTCAAAAGAAGACAGGCAAACGGCCAGGAGGTACATGAAAACATTTATCAGCCTTATAAATCATTAGGGTAATACACAAATCATTAGGGAAATCAATAATGAGATGTCATCTCATACAAGTTAGAATTGTCAGAACAATGAAAGAGAATGATAGCTCAGGAGGATGTGTAGAAAAAAATGAGCTTTTATACATTTTTGGTGGGGAATTTAAATTACTGCAGCAATTATGGAAAATGATATGGAGTTTCCTCAAAAAGAGAAAAATATAACTCCTATATGATTCAGTAATCCCACTTCTGGGCATATATCCAAAGGAGTTAAAATCATTTTAGCAATATTTATAATATCCAAGATATAAAATCAATGTAAGTGTTCATCAGTAGATGAATGAATAAAGAAAATGTGGTGTAAGTTCACAGTAGAATACTATTCAGCCTTAAAAACAGGGAAATCCAGTCAATTGTGACAGCATGGATGAATAATAGAAAACATTAAACTAATTGAAATAAAACATGTAAAAAAGAAAAAAAAAGTACAATTCCACATATGGTATCTACAAAAATTGAATTCACACAAGTAGAGAGTAGAAAGTAGACTGAGGCAGAGAGGTAGGAAAGAACGTGGAATCATTAATTAAAGAATTCAAAGATTCAGACAGAATAAATTGGTTTTAATGTCTACTGCACAGCAGGGTACTACAGTTAACAATAGTGTATAGTGCAAAATAGCTTGTTTTGTCAACTTTCTATCACACTGACAAAAGAGGAGGAAACGCTTTGGGGGCTCATGGTTCCAGAGGCCTCAGTCCTTGCCGTGAGGCATTGGGTTCAATCCCCAGCACCACATTTAAAAAAAAAAAAAAGAAAGAAAGAAAAAAAAAAAACCCTCATCATTATACAAAATACATGTATGAAGATGTGAGGGAAAAAAAAAGAATAGTGTTACATTACATTAGGTAGAGAGAAGTGATGGGAGGGGAGGAGAGGGGATGGGGAGATAGGAAGGATAGTAGAATGAAACAGATATTATTATTACTGTGTGTATATATGTGTCTGCATGACCAATGTGATTCTGCAACCTGTATACTCAGAAAAATGAGATATTATATCCCATCTGATTCAAATGTATGATATGTCAAGGTCATTCTACTGTCTTGTGTAACTAATTAAAACAAATAAAAAAACTAAATAAACAAAATAAATGTATTGTGTTCCTCTACAGCTGAAAATTTTTTTTAAAAGTGAAAGAGGAAGTTATATGTCTTCTAACAGAAATAATTCACTTAATCTTCTAAAGATCTTGAGAGGTGAAATATAATGCCATTCCTAAGACTTAATCTATTGTTGTTTATCTCTAATTTGGTCGTTTGCCTGTGGAAAGAGTGAGTTTGTTTGCTTACTTATTTACTTATTGCCTTTTTGAATACTCTTTGCTTTCTTTATTGGTAAGTCTTTCTGACTCAAAACAGAAGGAGTGAACTACGGAGAAGAGCTAGAGCAAAACAAATATAATAAAAACATTATCTGAAGCCTTAATCTATCATCATCTCAGCATAAAACAGCTATAGCAATTGGGTAATTAAGAGCTATTTACAAAGGTGTGTACAGAATGTAGAGAAATCAGGAGAGATGGCACAGTACCTCCAGGTGTGGTAAAGGCTGATAGCCATTACACCCTTAGCCCTAAAGGGCAAGAGAGCAGAGCAGGGGGCTGGCATTGTGGTTCCGAGGTAGAGCACTCACCTACCATGCGTGAGGCACTGGGTTCGATCCCCAGCACCACATAAAAATAAAATAAAGATATTTTGTCCACCTATAACTAGAAGCGTGCCAAGCCAATGCTTCACTCCTTCTCCTCTTTTACCTCTAATCTAGTATGCACAGCCTCCATTAGAGAGCAGAGAACAAGGAAGCCCATAGAAACCATCCATGCAAGTCAGCTGTCTGGGGCATGAAGGAGGATGGATGAAGAAGGAAGAAGAACAAATCTGGAGAACGGAACAGAAGGAAACCCATACAGGGTGTATTAAAATAACCCCAGTGTATGTGGCAGCATATAAGGGTACAGTGCAGTTAAGCACACTGCTGGAGTTGCACAGAGGGGAATAATTCTCTTTGGATTGGGCTGATTAAGTAACATGTCAAAAGGAGGTAGGATTATAGGGACACAAAAGGAGGTAGGATTATAGGGACACAAAATGGTGCCAAGGACTAGGAGGAGGGGGAAAGGGGGTTGTTATTTAAAAGGTATAGTTTCAATTTTGCAAGACGAAAAGAATTCTGGAATAGGCTGCATGAGAATGTGAATGTATTTAATTCTGTGAACTGTGCACTTAAAATAATTCACAGGGTAAATTTTATGGTATGTGTATTTTGCCACAATTTTTAAAATATTTTTAAAAGAGGTAGCCCATCTTCATTAGACTTTGCTAACATGGCAGAAGCTTTACTGTGTGGAAATAAAAGTACAAAGGTAGATGAAAACAGAGCAATCCCAAAGCAAGACTTTATGTTTAAAACTGAAGAAAAAGTATAAGAACTCCAGAGTATCAGCTACTAAATTTCAAAGGAATTGAGAAGAAAGTAAAGCGCTCTTCTCAAATAAATAAATAACAGGGCAGAAGGTATAAATAATTTATGTTGTTCGGCCAATTAAACGATCTTTTAGGTAAAGGCATTTGTTTCCTATTGCTGTTATAATAAATTACCACAAACTTAGTGGCTTATAACAACAAAAATTTAGCATCTTAAAGTTTTACAAGTCAAAAATAAAAAATGGGACTCCATGAGCTAAATTCAAGGTGTTGGCAGAGATGTGTTCCTCTGCAGCTCTGAGGGAGAACCTGTTTACGGACCTTTCTGAGCTTGTAGGGTTGCCTGTGTCTCCTCTCTTCTGGGCTTACAATTCCCTTCCTTCTTCAACCCCAGAGAGGCTGGCTGAGTCTTTCACATCATGTCATTCTTACACTGATTCTTCTTCTCTCTTTTATACTTAAAGGATTATCATGAATACACTGGATCTGCCTGGGAATAAACTCCTTACTTGAAGGTGGGTTGATTGGCAACTATAATTCTACCTATAACCTTAATTCTTCTTTGCCATGGAACATAACATAGTCATAGATTCTAACGACTAGTATATGAATATCTTTAAAGAGCCATCTTTCTACTTCACACAGCAAAGATGTTTTTAAAAGTTTTTAATTATTTTACTTTCCTGAATGTTTTGTTAGTAAGGCATATTTCTAAATATATTTATGTTTTTGCCAGTTGGGGTGACATACACCTGTAATCCCAGAGGCTAGGGAGGCTGAGGCAGAAGGATCCTAAGTTCCAGACCTGACTCAGCAACTTAGAGAGGCCCTAAGCAACTTAATGAGACGTTATCTTAAAATAAAAAAGAAAAGGGGCTAGGTATGTAGCTCAGTGGTAAAGCACCTCTGGGTTCAATGCCCACTAAGCAAAATAAAATAAAAGTAAAATATTTACATTTTGCCACTTACTTTTGATTTTTCTGTAGTCACTATCAGAGAGGATATGTTTATAGCAGCTCAATTCACAATAGTTAGACTCTAGAACCAACCTAAGTATCCCTCAATAGATGAATGGATAAAGAAAATGTTGTATATATACTTAATGGAATATAACTCAGCTTTAAAGAAGAGTGAAATTATGACATTTGCCGGTAAATGGTTGGAGTTGGAGAATATCATGCTAAGTGAAATAAGGGCCAATCCCATAAAACTAAAGGCCAAATGTTTTCTCCAATATGCAGAAGCTAATTCACAATAAGGCAGGAGGCACTAGGGAAAAATAGTGTTACCTGAGATTAGGTAGAGGGAAGAGATGGGAGGGGAGTGGAGGGGATATGGGTAGGAATGATAGAATGCAACAGATATTATTACTTTATGTATATATGTGACTATGTGACCAATATGATTCTGCAACATGTACACTCAGAAAAATGACAAATTATATCCCTTCTATGTATGATATATTAAACTACATAAATGCATTCTACTGTCATGTATAACTAATGAAGACAAATTTTAAAAGTTAAAAAAATTGATGGTTTCTATATCCTTCATTACACAAATATTACTAGTTGAAATTTGATTAGAAATTAAGTTTCCTCAGTTTTGAGTTCTAAGAGAATCCTAAAAATCATTCTTCAAATGAAATCATGGCATTGGCCAGTAAATGGATGGAACTGGAGAACATCATGCTAAGTGAAATAAGCCAGTCCCAAAAAGTCAAAGGTTGAGCGTTTCTTCTGATATCTGGAAGCTAATCCAAAATAATGAGCTAGGGGAATACATTTTTTAAAAAAGAAAAAGAGAGAAAGAGAGAGAGAGAGAGAGAGAGAGAGAGAGACAGAAGGAGGGAAAGGGGAAAGGGAATTTCACCAAAATAGAGGGAAAAAATAAGTAGAGTAGACAAAGAGGACTGAGGAGGGGGAAGAAGGGGTGGGAAAGGGGAAGAAGAGTGGGATGAATTTGACAGAACTTTCATATGTGCTTGTGTAGGGGTGGCACAGAGGTCCTGGCAGCCACAGGATAGTAATAAAAAAACAAAAGTAGGTTGTAAATGGAAAGAAGAAAGATCAGTGGCATGAAGGGAAGGAAGAGAGCAAAGGAAATGCTAACCAAAAGAAAGAGACAAAAAATCATTTTTCATGTGTTCTTTAAATAAACATAATTGAAAGGAAAAGAAAATGTTGCATACCTCAGTATGGTGGCTAGATAAATGAATATCTAAAAGTAAATAAAACTTATATCCAGATGTATGCCTAAATCATCCTACCACTGTCTTACATTTGGGTGGAGCTTTGCAGCTCACATCAGCTTTTGTACACGTTGTTTTGTGTGGGGACAAGTACATAGAGTACTGCATACATGGCATACGTTAAGGGCATCTGAGTGGCAGGCCACTCCCTTCTTGCTAGGCATGTGAGCGGCACTCCATTTACCCCGTAGGCACAGCCCTGGAAGTGAGGCCATGTGTTGCAGTTCCTGCATTTGCTCCATGGCCCACTCCTTGATTGGTTGCTGCAAGGACAGTTAGCAGATATTGCATTGGTGGCTGCCTAAAATCTGCTTAGTTACTGCCTGATTTTATATATATATATATATATATATATATATATATATATATATATATAGTAATTGCACAATAAAATCAGACCTCCTTCTTGCTTGGTCTCCGGAGGTCTTGATTAGCAACTCCGCAGCCACAGTCTCCTCTACCCTGTTTCGTGGACCCCCTCACTGGACGAGAGAGAGCCCACGCAATTTTGCTTTGATTCTTCTGTAAATCAGGCAGTTATTAACACTAAAATGAATCTTTGGCGAAAAACCAAAAAGTTTGCCTTCTAATATACTGCTTACTATTATTACATAAGTACTAAAATAAGGTTTTCAGATTTAATCGTTTTGAAATAAAATAGAAAAAAAAAACATATTCTTCTGAATTCTCAGGAAGGATATATTTCTGGCTAGGAGTATGAATACATCATTTGGATTGGGTTAGTGAGACACCCAGGCTTCATTACTGAGTAACAATGGAGAGTTGGAAGATAATTTATAACCTCAGTAAATTCTATGCAGGTCACTAAATGCTTTTTTAACAAGTAGAATGTCTCATGAAGACTAAAATAGGTGAATGGAAGGAGTACCATCAGCAAAATAGAAGAATAGGAAACTCTGGGCCCTTCTTCCTCCCACAGACTCATTGAATCAACAATACAAGGACAAATTCCATTTGTGAGGAATCCAGAGATTACTGCCTCTTGATTAGGTATAAAACCAGTCCTATCAAGGCCAGCAAAATATTTGAGATACACTCTCATCATAATTCCTACAGTTGACCCAGGGCCATATGATCAGGAAGAAACCTCCAGAGGCAACTTTCTCCCTGGGGAGGAAAAGAATTAAACCATACCTTCCAACTTTTAAGGGCTGACCAAGGGACTGGTTTTGGTCTCATGGGTCTCAAAATACAAATAGGAGATGGCATACTCTAGATACCTGGGGACACTGAGAAACTGATGTGACTCCATTTTAAAAAATAAATAAATAATAGCAGCTTCTACCTCAAGGCCTGTCCTAAGGAAGGGGGCATGACCCTTGTCCTTGGAAAAACCCACAGAGCACTCCTAAGCACATACCCGCCCTGCTGAGTTGTTTGTCTGTAAATAACAGGAGAGGTCTGTGGCACCAGGTGTCCCTGACTCAGTCAGGCTAGGTGAGGACCCATAGCAACCCCTAGCAACCTCCAATCAGCATAAGACAGGGAAAATACCTGGAATGCCAGATGACCCCCCAGTAGTTTATGGTGGTTGATAACATGTTGGGAAACCATGTAGTTTAGCACGTACACCCCTCGTGGCCTAAACCAATCAGTTCAAACGAATCCCCCTCTTGTACTAACCAATCACCCTACCCAACTTGTTCCCGTCATTGAATGTGCTAATCAATGTTAAGAGTTGTTGTTTGATTTTCCCACGGTATGGAATGACTTGCTGTGTGATGTTGTGACGCATGGAGTATCCCCCCAAAACCTATAAAATCTCACTGCAAAAAGGACCGGGACTCACTCCCTGGGACCCCTGCATCAGGAACCGTTGTGAATCCAGGCTCGAGCTTGCAATAAAGACTCTTGTGTGATTGCATCGGATTCAGCTCCTGGAGGTCTACTGGGGTCCCACGAATCTGGCATAACAACACCAAGAACAAAGACTAAGATTTGAAGTAATGTGATTACACTCACATTGGTCCTTCACCCTGGCTATGAGCAGAGCAAGGGGGCAAAAAACAAAAATGCAAAACAGATCCCAACTTCTCCTTGTAGAGTCAGACCACCTGCCTAACATTACAACATTTTAGGGGCTGCAAGAAGTACTAATTTCTATTTTACCTGTCTCAGAGCACTGGTGAGACCTGGCATGTGTATTAGATAGCTACTGAGAACAAAGACAGTGCGCTAGACCAGTAGGTTTGAGAGGACCCCAAATCTCTGCCTCAGCTGACTGGTGAGGATATTCCCCCAGTCTGTAAAATACACAAAAGAGAAAATAACTCAAAGCATTTAAATACAAAGACAAATAAATAAATAGAATTAAATAGCCACAAGAGAAAACTGAAAGAGGAACAGAAAAAACTACCCAACAGAAAGCAATTGAAAAAATGGCAATAGTAAATTCTTCTCTGTCTTTAAATACCTAAGAATATATTTTAGTCAGCTTTTTCTCTTCTGTAACTAAAAGATCTGACAAGAATAATTAGAGGAAAAATTTATTTGGAGTTTCACAGTTTGGGGACTACCTTATATCTAAACCATAACAATATTCAAACAAAGAGATGAAAGATCTGTACATTGAAAACTGAAAATCATTAATGAAGGAAAGAAAGGAAAGGCAAATAAATTAAGACACCCTGTGTTCATGAATTGGAAGACTAAATATTTTTTAAATGTCCATACTACCCTAAACAATATACAGAATCATTGTAATCTATATCAAAATCCCAGTAGCATTTTTACAGAAATATATTTTTAATTCTTTAATTTTTATAAAGGACTACAATGAATCCCAAATAGACAAAACAAGAAAGAATAGCAACTAGAGAGATCAGACTTCCAGATATTAAAAAGCTACTGTGATTACAATATGATACTAGCATAAAGACAGACATCTAAACTAATGAAAGAGAATAGAGAGCATAGAAATAAACCCATGCATGCACGGTCAACTGACTGATCTTTGAAAGCATGCCAAGAATACACAATGAGGGAAGGATCTTCACATAAAAACAAATGAAATTAAATTAAACCTTTATTTTGTACCAGACTAAAAAAATCAACTCAAAGTAGATTAAATCCAGGTACAAATGTTAAATGGTGCAGCCACTATAGACAATAGTATGGAGTGTTCTCAAAAAAATTAAAACTAAAACTACCATATGATCCAGAAATACCATTTCTCAGTAATTTATCCAAATAGAACTGAAATAAGATTCTCAACGATTTACTTGTACTATTGTATTCGTTGCAGCATTAATCATGGTAAGTACCAAAGATGTGAAAAAACCTAAATGTCAATTGACAGATCAAGCCTTTAAAAAAAGAAAGGAATCCTGACATATAAAACATGGATGAAACTTGAGAACTTTATGCTAAGTGAAATGAGCCAGTCACAGTTAGACACATACTCACGATTCCATTTACATGAGTATCTAAATAGTCAAACTGATACAGATGAGAATAGTGGCTGCTTTGAGCTGAGGGGAAAAGGAAATGAAAAGTTGCTATTACACAGATATAAAATATCAATTACTATTAAAAGATAAATAAGTTCTAATGATCTGCTTACCACATTGTACCTATTGCTTACTGTACACTAAACATTTTGTTATGAATATTGATCTTATGTGGTTATCATAATATAAAAATATTTATCTAATAAGTATTTCTTAATTTAATACTTAAAAATAGGTAAAAAATGCTTTTGTTAAGGTCTTTTGTAGAATAAAACAGATATTAAAGAAGAAAAATAATATACTAATCTTTAGTAGTTTAGTAATCAGGGGAAAACTATTGGACAATTATTCAGAAAATCAAACCAATCTAGCTCCTTCTTAGAGGAGAAATAGAAAAGAAAATACTTTGGGGGTTCATTAGTCTCATCCTTTCTTTACTTTTTTTCCATTGAATTACTTTGACCCTATAACTATATGCTGTGTAAGAAAATGTCACACACACAGTTGGCTGCACTGAGTTGATATTCCTGTTATTAGTCTTTCTTCTACTCTTAGTTTATATACCCTTCCATTTATACTATCAAAGTTTCCTTTCTATACGTAAGGTCCAGCATGCCTTCCCCTGTTATCCTGAAATCCCCAGGTCTGCATTTATGAGTAGCTCATCCCTAAAAAGTAAAAGGACAGCACTCCGTTCTTAAAGCATCCTCCCCAAAACTCACTTCTCTCTCAAAACTGCTCTGTGCTCATCACATTCCTATTCTAAAATAATTTCTTCCAAAATGTTGGGGGGTTTCTCCTGAGAGAGAAATAATTCCAATTCATCATTATCAAGCACTATTATTTCATTTACTAGAATATGCTCTTCTAGAATCATAACATTAATCAACAACAAGGTCAGGATTAAAATAAAACTCCAGTGATAAACACCATTGTACTTTTATCATGCCTTTATGAGTCTCCTGTTTTGTAATTCGTCACTATGCCAACCATCTCCCACGCTTGATTAGGGCCCCAACTCATCCTTGCTGAGTCTCACAGCCAAAATCCCTTAATCCATTTTATTTAAGCCCTCTCTGCAGGTTTAAATATAAAAACACTTGGCACTCTGGTAGAAAAAAAAATCATGTCAATTTTAAGGCAAAGAAAGATTTGAGTGTGGAAATGGGGAAGAGGGCAGGAAGGCAAGGAAGGAAGGATTCTGAAAGAGGAGGCTCATTCATTCATTCATCAAAAATGCTTTGAATTTCACTATTGTCATGTATGTAAGAAATAAATTTTTAAAAATGCTTTGAGTGCCTTACATCCATTAGGCACTCGGTGCTTGGAACACATCACTCATGAAAAGCTGGGACCATTATAAAAGGGTATAAATATATATATATATTTATATATATATATATATATATATATATATATATATATATAATATTTATATATATAATAAGTTTAGTCTTTTTCTTCTAGGTGCTAGAAAACCACATAATGATATTCAATGACAAATGGACAATCTAATTTTTTTGTAATATCTACTCTTTTATTTCTGATTTTATTCATTTGGTCATTTTCCCTCTTCTTCTTAGTCTAGCTAGTTTTGTCAATTTTCTTTCTTTCCCAAGCACCAACATTCAGGTTTGTTGATATTTTCTCTTTTTACTAGTTACTATTTCATCTACTTCCACTCTGATCTCTATTATTTCTTTTCTTCTACTAATTTAGAATTGGATTTGTTTGTTTTTTCTAGCTTCTTATTTATTTATTTATTTATTGTTCTTTTTAGTTATATATGACAGCAGAATCCAAGGAGGGAAGGGAAGAGGGACAGGAAAAGGAAAGATAGTGGAATGAAATCGGACATAATTTTCCCATGTGCATACATGAAAACACCACAGTGAATCCCACCATCCCATAAGAATGGGATCCTAATAGATAAGATATATTTAAAAAAAATAGATTATTTTAAATGGATGATTACATTGAGAAACAGTGACTGGAGAAGAATAGACTGCAGAAAGAGAAAATAGCAAAGTTATCATTAAAATGGCCAAGGTAAGAGGTCAATAAAAATACCAAATGATGATGATAGAACTGGGATAGGAACTATAAAATGTCTAGAAGAAGCAGAAAACAAAACTTTGATTAAATGATAGAGGGTAAGAATATTGGTAATTTTTTTCTTAATTCCCAATATTCCCAACATAACACTAATAAAATGACTTTTTAATTCCATGGAATTAATATTTTAATAAACATTTTGTAAACCATATACTAGTAACTGTGAATATGGTCATAAAATAGTTCTATAACATTGTAAACTACAACAGCAGGAAAATCAGACCAATGGATTCACTGGTTTTTTTTTATTATTATTAATATCTAATTACTGTCTCAGTCATTAGTGGGATAAAGGTGCTTTCTATTTGGGGAGAATTAAGAAAATAATCTCTAATACTGATATTGTATCCTATTTTGAATTATTCTATCTAATCCTATAATCTTGCTTTTCCTTTTATTTTTAAAATAGTCTGTTAGCAATAAAAACACACACTGAAATAAATTCTTTCTAAATGTCTTCAATAAATACAGTATTAAATGACTAACTTTCCATATTAGTTCTAAAGACACTAAAATATAATTACCTCATTTTAGCTAACTTAGGAAAAATAATTTAAAAAATTAAACTATACATGCTCATCCATACTTGGGATACTTGTTTTATTAAACATAGGTGAGAGTCACTTTTTGACCTTAAAATACCAAATAATTCAAGAATAAAAAATCAGACAACTGTGAATACAGATATTCCATTGACCTAGGAAGTTCTTAAAACCTAACATTATCTTTTAAATTCCATACTGATTTGATGCCTTGTACCAGTTAATTTTCATATACTTTTTCCTCTTTGATTTTTAAAACCATCTTGAGCAGCATTTTATAAATAACTAAAAATAAGCCACTTTTCAGGTCACATGACTCATAAGTGATGGAAATAATTCCAAACCCAGTGCTTTTCTATATTGCAAAGATATGGCAAATATTCACATTGCTAGGCACAGTAATATAGCAGCAAAACTTCAGGACCCCCCAAAAAATAGTTTCAAATGAAAAAGCAACAAACTATATGGAAGACGGCACAATATCCCTTTTGAGTTTGAGAACTACCCCGCTGTCCAGCTGCCTAACATACAGTCACTCTGAGGGCCTAAACTGGGTCATTTTTATTACACGTTTACAACCATCTAACTTATTACTATGGCCCTCCAGAACCACTTAGGGCAGAAGCTTCCAGACTATCTTTCAACAAAATAATAGAAAATCTCAAGAAAACATTTCTTTCTATGCTGTAGGGATGTCTCTGAGCATATGGCCACTCTGCAGCTCAGTTCTGGGTTCTGTTTTGCAGTTTAAACTACTCTTCGTAGAATTAACCATCAATATTGTTAAAACTGCAGATGGGGCCCTGTAGGAGAGAGAAAGCTGAGTGGAGCAGACAAGTTAATAAGTTGAAAAATATGGGCTGATATTGGTGTTTCTTCAAGTAAGAAGAAGGGTTTCTCAGGCAGGGTTTCTTCAAGTAATACAACATAGGGAACAATTAAACTACCTAATCTTTTCCAAGGTTATATATTTAATAATAACAGAAAATTAGAAAAAGAGATTAAATAGCCTCTCTTTTCATGATAAAAATAAGGCTAGAAAAGAAAACATAAAAATAATGTCCCTCTAGCATCTGTATTAAAGGTAAAATAATTTTTATTATTCTATTTCACAGCAAAATCTGCCAAAAAAACAAGTGTAAAAAAAAAGTAGACTACAAGTGTACCTTCTGTAATAATAACATAGATTTAGGAAAACAATATGATTGCTTTTACCAGTGTTACATATTTTGACTTTACCAACCAACAAGGGAAACCATTATGAAGAAAGTAAAATAGACTTGCAAGTCCTAGGGATCAATAAGTAGAAAGAAACCAGAAAGACTGACCTTTACCTCCAGGGATTGTTCTCTTTCATCACATACAATACCATTTGCTCAACTTGTTAATGGAATTGAACAATCGACTCCAAGTCTTCTAGTCAGAAAACCACCATAAAACATGCTGGAAAAGTTGATTAGGATAATCACACTCTATGAGCTGATGTATTCATTACAATGATTAAGTGTGCCCTAACCCACTGGTTTTCAGTAAATGTTGACCAATATCCTTGTTACCAAGGATTAACTGAGGGCAGGGAAGTAGAATGAAGAAGTGCTGTCAGGTATAGTGACTCGTGCCTGTAATCCCAGCAGCTCTGGAGGCTGAGGCAGGAGTTTCTGAGTTCAAAGCCAGCCTCAGCAACTTAGTGAAAGCCTGTCTCTAAATAAAATATAACAAGATCTAAAATGGGTTGGGGATGTAACTCAGTGGTTAAGTTCCCTGGGGTTCAATCCCTGGTACACAAAAAAAAAAGTGCTTTGCCTGTGGAGAATTTATAAGCAATGATAAAACTGATATTAAATTAACATGCTTTTTATAATCAAAGCTTGCCAGTAATTCTAAAGAATGTCAGTAATAAATACTCCACTCCTTGAAAACACTTTTGTTACTCTAGATTCTAATTGATTGTATAGATTACTGTAGAGTTTTAAAAACATATATTATTTGTTATTACTTATCTTTAATAAATGTTGTTTGCATTAACATTAATTCAAAGAATCCTCAGACTTCCAATCCATCTTCAATACATGTAGACACAACTACATGTATTCATTATGAGAGTAACTTCATAATAGTTTTGAGTCATTCAAGCTCTCTTTGAATGCTGTTTCCAGCCCCTGTGGAACCACATACTCCTTAAACAGTAGATTCGAAAAAAAATCATGACCCTAGTAATAGAAAGGATGAAATATAGGACTTGAGTTATTTCAATTCTGACATTCTATAAGACCACTTGAAATTTTCATTTGTGTTTGAAATTTCTGGACTATATAATACAAGAGGGTTTTTTAATTAATTTAGCCCAAATATTTATACTTATGATGATGTTTCTACTCTTATATTTGTTGTTCTGTGTGACAAAAACTTTTGAAATTAAAATTTTAAAAGTATTCTTCAGTCATTATTAGTAAGATAAACTGACAAATCTGGTTATATAGCCTATTTGATAAGAATATATAAATAATCAACTGATAAAGCTGTTGACAAATTTGCAAAAGTTAAGGCTAAATAACAGGAGATGCGATTTATATGTGTACTACAATAGATAACATATCAACGTGCTAGTCCTCTCAGGGTTGTCATAACAGAATACAATATGCTGTGTGGATAAACTACAGAAATTTATTTTTGTATAGTTCCTATAGGCTAGAAGTCTAAGATAAAGGTTCCAATCAATTTGGTTTCTGATGAGACCCATGTTCCTGGCTTGCAGATGGCCACCAGTAAGTTATATCCTCACATGGCCTTTTTCCTGTGTATTCTCCGTGGCAGAAAGACAGACATAGAGAGACAGAGGTATCTTTGGTGTCTCTTCTTAGAAGGACATTAATTTAATCATATCAGGCCTCCATTGTATAACCTCATTTAACCCTTATTACTTCCTTATTCTAAATATAGCCACATAGGATTTAGGGCTTCAACATATGAATTTTGTAGAGAAATAAACATTCAGCCCATAAGAATTAGGATATGAACAGATCACCTACTTTTTTAAAAAAAGAAAACATTAATGTAATTTTAAAAGCATTAACCCATTACTTTTCTCCATTTGTAATGTCATACATATTTATTTACTTTTTATTGACATGTTTATACATGCAAAAATCAATAGAAAAATTATTATAACATTATTTTTATTTGTTTTATTCTGTGACTCTTCCTGGAAATAATAGTGTCATGTAGAGAAGCTACTTCAACTGTCAAATATACCAGATATTCAACTGATTATCTCATCAAAATTCTCATAATCAACTTTTAAAATTCTAGGAAGGATTTGTGACTTAATCACTTCTGTGAGATGCAAGTTTCTACCCTATAAAATGACGCACTTGCCTTGTGGTGGGAGAAGGGAAGGTCAGTTGACCATAATGTCCTAAATTGCCTTCCCTACAAGGTTAGTTCCATAAGATCATAATAAGAATTCTATAATCAAATACATTTGGGAGATGCTCATTTCCTTAAAGTATGATTTTCAGAATATTCCTTACCACTCTCAAAACTTCTTACTCTGCTCATTCATATTCTCTCTCTCTCTCTCTCTCTCTCTCTCTCTCTCTCTCTCTCTCTCTCGCACTTGTGTCCTTCCTTATATATGGAATTTATTTTCCTTTGTAGTTTTTATTTACTGTGTGTCTCATTCACCAAGTATGCCTTTGAAGTTAGAGAATTGTACCTGTTTTACTTTCTGGTGTATCTCAAGCACCCAGAAAATCCCTGGAATATAGCAGATGATTGTGCTGAAAAACAGTTTGGTAAATTCAGGGAGACGGTATGGCTAGAAAGGAGTAAGCTGGGATGGGGAAATAATGGGAGATGATATCAAAGATATTCAGGGGCTAAATTATACAGAGCCTTTGCAGAAAATGTCCTGGACTTTATTCTAGATGAAGTTGGAAAACATCTAAGTGTTTTTATTCAAGGGGCAGCATGATTGGATGTATATTTTACCAGCGATCACTCTGGTTACTATGTGGACAGGAATAACAGAGAAAACAAAAATAATAGTCCAGAAACTACACAATTGTCCTGGCAGAATAAGATCATTGTTTAGAACAAGGTAATGGCAATGTAGATGGAAAACATATAAATTTAAAATACACTTTGAGAGAGGGGAGAAGGGAGGATGGACATGATCAAGCATAATATATGCATGTATCAAAATGTCGTAGTTCAATCCACTATGTTACACAATTAATATACATTAATATTTTAATAAAAATACATTTTGGGTTGGTTCCACAATTTAGCTATTGTGAATTGTGCTGCTATAAACATTGATGTGGCTGCATCCCTGTAATAGGTTGTTTTTAAGTCCTTTGGGTATAGACCCAGGAGTGGGATAGCTGGGTCAAATGGTGGTTCCATTCCCAGTTTTCCAAGGAATCTCCATACTGCTTTCCAGATTGGCTGCACCAATTTGCAATCCCACCAGCAGTGTATGAGTGTGCCTTTTTCCCCACATTCTCACCAACACTTATTGTTGTTTGTATTCTTAACAGCTGCCATTCTGACTGGAGTAAGGTAAAATCTTAGAGTAGTTTTGATTTGCATTTCTTTAATTGCTAGAGATGATGAACATTTTTTCATATATTTGTTGATTGATTGTATATCATCTTCTGAGAAGTGTCTATTCAGTTCTTAGCCCATTTATTGATTGGGTTATTTGTTGCTGTTGTTGTTGTTTTATGTTTAGCTTTTTGAGTTCTTTATATACCCTAGAGATTAGAGATTAGTGCTTCATCTGATATGCAAGTGGTAAAAATTTGCTCCCAAGTTGTAGGCTCTCTTTTCACCTCAATGATTGTTTCTTTTGCTGAGAAGAAGACTTTTCGTTTGAATCCATCTTATTTACTGATTCTTGGTTTTAATTCTTGCAATATTGGTGTCTTATTAAGGAAGTTGGCACCTAATCTGACATGATAGAGGTTTCGGCCTACTTTTTCTTCCATTAGGTGCAAGGTCTCTGGTTTAATTCCTAGGTCCTTCACCCACTTTATGTTAAGTTTTGTGAATGATGAGAGATAGAAGTTTAATTTCATTTTGTTACATGTGCATTTTCAGTTTCCCCAGCATTATTTGTTGAAAAGGCAATCTTTTCTCCAAGGTAACTTTTTGGCTCCTTTTTCTAATATAAGATTTCTGTTGTTATGTGGGTTAGTGCCCGTGTCCTCTGTTCTGTACCATTGGTCTACAGGTCTATTTTGGTGCCAATACCATGATGTTTTTGTTACTATTGCTCTGTAGTATAGTTTAAGGTCTGGAATAGTAATTCCACCGGCTTCTTTCTTCTTTCTAAGGATTGCTTTGGCTATTCTAGGTCTCTTATTTCTCCAGATGTATTTCATGATTGCTTTTTCTATTTCTAAGTGAAGTAAGCCAATCCCCAAAAAACAAAGGCTGAACATTTTCTTTGATATGAGGATGCTGACTCATAATGGCAATGGGAGGGGGGAAGCATGGGAAGAATGGAGGAACTTTAGATAGGGCAAAGGGGAGGGAGGGAAAGGGAGGGGGCAAAGGGGTAAGAATGATGGTGGAATTAGTTAGATATCATTACCCTAAGTACCTGTATGAAGACATGAATGGTGTGAAAATACTTTGTGTACTACCAGTGACTTGAAAATTATGCTCTATATGTGTAATATGAAATGAATTGCATTCTGTCATCATGTATAACAAATTAGAATAAATAAATAATTTAATAAAGAAAAAAAATGGGAGCATGTGCCAAAGCAAAAAAATAAAAATACATTTTGATCACATTGATGGAGTCTGTGAAAAGGAAATGAGAGGGAAACAGAAAGAAATCACAAATTTCTTCTAGGCTTGGAGCTTGCATAAGTGGGTAGATGATGGTACCACTTATTGAGATGAGGAATACTGCTGGAGGAAGAGGCCCGAGGAATGGGAACCCTATTAGCATTCAAATGGATATATCCAAGAAACAGCTGGATGTATAATCCTGGTTCTCAGTGTTTGGGTAGAGATGAAGATGTTCAATTTTTTTAATTATTAGCATTTGAATCACCTTGACTAGATGAAGTCACCTAGGGAAAAGATATGAACACTAATGATTTTAAGTAGAGGAGAAGGACCAATCAGCAACAAAGAGACTGATAAAGACAAGTAGTCTAGAAAGTCGATTTTCAAGGAAGGCATAGTGAATCATACTGGATGTTCCAGAGTGCTACATTAAGATGAGGGCAGAAAGGGTTCAATCAATTTGGCAATGTGGTTATTACTGACATCACAACAATGATAAGGAAAAAGAGGAGAAAAAGGAGGGATTGAAGGTGGGGGGAAGCTAGACTAGAGTTTATTGATGAGTGATTGGTGGGAGAAGAATGGAGAGAGCCAGTTAAATAACAATTTGATGTAACAGGAAATAACATCTTTAGGAAAATGTACAAGGGATAGAGTTTTTTTTTTAATGACAGAATGACAGAAAGCATATCAAATATATGTGAGAATACTCTACTAGAATGGAAGAAAAAGTATGTCAAATACAGATAACAAGGATCCACTAGAAAAAAAGAAACATCATATAATTATTTCAAAAACAAAGGCTGGAAAAGATTGAGAGAAGCTGGGCTCTGAAGCATAATTGGAAGTCCTGGCCATTAGTTGGCTTTAAAGGAAGACAATGAATACAACATTCTTTTATAGAAGGCAATAGCTTTAAGGATAAGAAGAGGGAAACTCTCCTGTGTTGTTGCTTCTATTTTCTCAGTGAGGTATGAGCAGTTCTGCTGAACACTGGCATAGCAGCTCAGAGAAGATATAACCACAGTTGTCAGGAAGGAAGTAGAGTTGGATAATAGAAGGGGCTAAAGCCTGACTGAAATCAGGAGACAAATGATAAGGCCCATGGCCCTTATAATCAGAGGAATGCCATGATTAACCCTGTGTTTTAGAAGTAACTAAAGAAGCAAATGAAATGACAAAGTGGAGACCAGCTAAGATATAGTAATTCATAGTGGAAAATAGTCCACAATAGTGCATTCACAGAAATGATCTTATTAAAGGGGTAAGGAAAAATAAATTGAGAGAGCTAGGAAATCGAACAGTTAGGAAGTGATGTGTGTTTGTGTGTGTGCATGCGTGTGATTATTACTTCCACCACTTACATCACTGATGTATCCCAACTTCCCAGAACAACATTTGACACACAGTAGGTTAAATCAATGGATTTACTGCGGGAAAAAAGTGGGACGTTGAATAGAACAGAGATTTATAACCTTAAAAGTGGATGAACAGTGATAATATTAACTAAGAATAAAGGATAGTTTGCAGGAGAAAATAATGAGTAAACCAAATGATGCATTTTTGACATAAATGTGTGTCACACAAGCCACACCTGCAGCTGGAAGAGTGGTAAACTGAAAATTAAAAGTATATGTAGAAATGAATTGTAAAGTAGGCTGTCTGACTTTACCCAGCCCGTCAGTATGGTTACTATTTTTTGAACCAGGCATATTGGATACATTGTATTTTAAAAAGAAAAGTGGGGCAAACCCACAACCTTTTTTTACATTTTTGACCCCAAGATAAGAGATGATCACAGTTCTTAATCTGAGCAGTTTTCTCTGTGATAGAAATGAGATACATTCATAATGTTAATGCTGTTTTTGGACCATGATTGACTCTTGCTGCACCCCCATTTGTTTTTCACAGAAGTGCAAAGGGGCAAGTTAGGTCTCTAGGAACAATGGTGTTGTGACCTGCAGCATCCCCAGCCCCAAGCAGCTTCTCACATTGCTCTTCTACAGCCCTGACCCATGGCCATCAGGAAGAGCCCCCTTACTGAGTAATCCGTAGCCTGCATTTGCTGACTTAGAACTGGGAGCTAGTTTCCACTGGTGTCTTTCATCTAAGACATAGCAATGAGAGTAGCAGAGAATTACAACTACACTAACCATTATTTAAGGATTAGAGTTCAATATAGCAATTTTTACTTAGATATTAAACCATTCTTTGAATGATCTTATGCTGATCAATACAAAGTTTTCTTTTATTCATTGGAAATCAGTGTAAAATCTAATCACAGGGAGACTCTTAGTAATTTTTGCAAAGGGATATTATCAAAATTGCTCTATATAAAAATCTCCTCCACATGTTTATATATTTTCTAATATTCCCCAAATTATCAAGGAAACAACCAAACAATTCGATGGTCCTGTTTGAGGCACTCTCCTAATCACCTTGTATATATTTAATCATATATTCCTCATAATTTAATTGTAAGGTAGGTAGTATTCTTATTCTCATGTCATAAAGTAAAACTAAGGCTCAGAAGAGGTTAACTAACGTTCCCAAGAGTGATCACGACAGTGGTGGAGCTTAAATTCTAAGATAGGCACTGTGGCTCCAAATGTAGTAATATGCAAACATAAGGTAATATATATTTTATAAATGAGAAAGTTTTTAATAAAATATTTCCTAAGAAAAATTTCTGCATAGGTATCAAAGAATGGTCAATATACACATATGAAAATATATCATTGTTTAAATTTATGCATTAACATCTAGTCATAACTTGAAACTATTAGAGATGGCCTTGAGGATAGCATTCCCTAGGACAGATCAAATTTGTAATCCAAAATATTCAAGTTTGTTTAATTACAGTTATCTTATATTAGACAAAGTTGCCAGAAACATGCAGTGGATAAAAGATAGCATCTTCAACAAATGGTGATGGGAAAACTGGAAATCCTATGCAACAAAATGAAATTAAACCCCTATCTCTCACCATACACAAAACTTAACTTAAAATGGACCAAGGACCTAGGAATCAGAGACTCTCCGTCTAATAGAAGAAAAAGTAGGACCTAATCTTCATCATGTAGGATTAGGCCTCAGCTTCCTTAATAAGATTCCTATAGCACAAGAATTAAAACCAAGAATCAATAAATGAGATGGATTCAAACTAAAAAGTTTCTTCTCAACAAAAGAAACAATCTGTGAGGTGAACAGAGAGCCTATATCCTGGAAGTAAATTTTTACCCCTCACACATCAGATAGAGCACTAATCTCTAGGGTATATAAAGAACTCAAAAAGCTAAGCACCAAAAAAACAAATAACCCAATCAACAGATGGACCAAGGACCTGAACAGACACTTCTCAGAAGAGGACATACAATCAATCAACAAATATATGAAAAAATGCTCATCACCTCTAGCAAATAGAGAAATGAAAATCAAAACTACTCTAAGATATCATCTCACTCCAGTCAGAATGGCAGCTACTATGAAGACAAACAGCAATACGTGTTGGAGAGGATGTGGGGAAAAAGGTACACTCATACATTATTGGTGGGACTACAAATTGGTGCAGCCAATATGGAAAGCAGTATATAGATTCCTTGGAAATCTCCAAATTAAATCACCATTTGACCCAGCTATCCCTCTCCTCAGACTATACCCAAAGGACTTAAAAACAACATGCTACAGGGACCCAGCCTCATCAATGTTTATAGCAGTACAATTCACAATGGCTAAACTGTGGAGCTAACCTAGATGCCCTTAAGTGGATGAATGGATTTTAAAAATGCTGCATATATACACAATGGAACTTTACTCAGCAATAAAAGAGAGTAAAATCGTGGCATTTTCAGATAAATGGATGGCATTGGAGAAAATAATGCTAAGTGAAGTTAGCCAATCCCCAAAAAACAAATGCCAAATGTTTTCTCTGATATAAGGAGGCTGACTCATAGTGGGGTAGGGAGGGGGAGCATGGGAGGAATAGATGAATTCTAGATAGGGAAGAGGAATGGGAGGGATTAGGGAATGGGGCAGGGGATTAGCAAGGATGGTGGAATGTGATGAACATCAGTATCCAAAGTACATGTATGAAGACACAAATTGGGTGTAAACATACTTTATATAAAAACGGAGATATGAAAAATTATGGTATAAATGTGTAATAAGAATTGTAATGCAACAAAAAACAAAGTACATATATAAAGACATGAATTGGAATGAACATACTTTATATACAAAGAAATGAAAAATTGTGCTCTATATGTATAATAAGAATTGTAATGAATTCTGCTGTCATGTATTTAAAAAAATAAAATCAATTAAAAAAATAAAATATTCAAGTTGTTTGTTTTAACTTACCTGAAAAAATATGCACAACTTTTGTTGAAAAGTTAACACACAGTGCAAAAATATAACATTAGTTTAAAACACAAACACACACTGAAATTTCCTATATTCTATTAAAGCATCTTTATTAAACATTCAGAAGATAAAATTATGGGAATATATTACCATTAAAAATACAATAACACATATATTGAAATATAAACCACACTGTTGGATCATATCAGCTGACCTAATCTAATATATTTATTTCAGATTTTTTTTTCTGCAATTCAGGCTTGAAAAGCTCATGGATCAAATACACATACTCAATAGGAAAACCAAAGTAGAATTTCTGTGTATCAAAGATAAACATAGATTTTTTATACAAAAATGAAATAATTTACAAGTTTTTACCCAGAGCAAAACAGGGTTTTGAAAAAGGAGATTAATACCAAAGATTAGCTAGGCAAATGTAGCAAACTACAAAATTAAATCCAAAATGTGTGATGCTTGAAATCACAACCATGTTTCCCTATTACAATTGAAATTAAAACATTTTAATAAGGTATATTATAATATTTGCTAGCTTATAATCTAACTTAAGCACTTTAATAGTCAAATCACCAGAACTGCTAAGAAAGTAATTCTGTACTTTAATGATATCACTGGTAGTTTAGAAACATCAAAGTCTCAAATGCATTCGCAGCAATATAAAAAAAAATTTGAATTTACATGTTATTTCTGGGCTGGAGACTGAACTAAGAGTGTTTACCTAACATTATCTAATTTAGACTATTTACCATCACCTTTTTTATGTAGAGCATAAAGTGTACTTGTTGCCCCGTTTAAATGTACTCCTAAGGAACAAAGCATTGTGATTCCATCAATGTGAAATGTTTGCTCTTCATTTAAATTTAGGCTGAAATTAATCCAAAGTAGTAAATCAATCATCCAAATCAGCTTCAAGTACAGCTAAAGAAGATTGCATGATATTTGTTATGTGACATGAGGTCAACCTAGGACACATGGAAAAGCTCTTCCCCAGTCCCCTGTAAGACCTGCAGGATGACAACAAGAAGTTTGAAAGGTGAACTCCTGCCCTCTCCAGCCTTTCCAGCAGGCATCGATGAGTATCCATTTGGTGTCTCAGATCTGCCCTACTCCTTAGCCAGTATTGATCAGGAATAGAAGGACAAGAATGACCTCATCCCCATCAACCTAATGTGATTGTCGCTGAACCAAGCAGGAGTCTTAGGTTGAAAAGTTCCCTAGAATTTTCTTCTTCCTCCTCTCTAACGATCTGTGAACTACATCTTTGGGACACTGCTTCATCCTGGTTTCCCTACCTATTGGAGGTAATAAAAATATAGCTAATATTTGTTGAGTATCAATAATATACCCAGCATTTTTTGTAGCATTTATCAGCCTATGAAATTCTCCTAACAACCCTATAAAGTAGTTATTTTCATGAGACTTTAAAGAAAAGGATACAGAGGTCAGAGAGTTTTAATAAGTTGACCAAAGTCACATTTAATAAGTGGAATAGCTGAGATTTGAACCCAGACAATTTGGCTGCAGGGACTATATTTCTAATTAAGAGGGTATGCCTCATTGGGTATAGAGCATTTCCTTAAACCCTTGTTTTTAGGGTATTTGAAGCTACATCTCCATTGACAACTGTCATTCGCCTAGGATGGGGACAGAAGTACTATATGCAGGTCCTACACTGGCCACAGGCTAGGGTTCTGCTCTAAGTACGTGTTGACTCAAAACTTTAATGGTATGTCCCATTTGATTTGGGGCATCAGCCATGAAGCTGCTTTTCTTATGGCTAGAATCAGCATATTAACACCCCTGGTTAGAACTGCTGAACTTGCAACCTCTAAGTAACATCTACAATAACCTTTCAACTGTTTTCAGGCTGAGTTGTTATATCTCACTAATTTCTGCAACCACAGTTCTACCCTGTTGGCATCCATTGCTTTCTCTCTTTGTCCTGTTGGGTGATTTGAGTTCCATGCTTGGGTACATTAGGATGCAGACCTCCACAAAAGAATGCAATACCGCACCAAAGGAAGGAAACTGTGGCAAATGGCCCAAAGGAAACAGTAACGCAAAGGGAGTTTACAGTTACAAGGACAGGAGAGAAGTTAACAGGTATTGAGCAACAGTAATGTTCTACTCATTGTTCCAGTTGAAATTGTACAAATGATCTCTGTAACCTGTGATCCATAAGAAAAACTTTCCAAAGGTAAGAGCTTTGGGGAAGCAAGACTACAGTCAGCTTTAAAAGGTAGAAGAGGATAAAAGTGGAAATGGGATTCAAGTCGGCCCATCACGGGGATTAAGTGGTGATAATAAGAAGTTACCACAGGCCACACTGTATATTAGGTATTTTAATTACGTGAAATCATTGAATCTTCAGAATAACCATTTATGGCAGGTAACATTCTCTTAATTTTAAGAATAAAGAAACTAAGGCTGCCAAAGGTGTCACAGAATTAGTGTCGGAGTTAAGAATGAAATCCTGATTTTATTGGTTAAGAGTTTATGACTTTTCTTATACTCCATACTCATAATAAAATGAGACTAGGGCAGGCAAGTGCAGAGGAGTAGGAGCCTTCCAACATCATAGAGTCAGCAGTCTTGGAAGGTCTTGCACCACCCAGGGCCACGGTGGGGTGGAGCCAGCAAAAGCTGTGACTGTAGTAGTGGATTTGGACCACAACTAGCAGAAATAGCTACAAAAAGAAGACCAAGGGGAGGCAAGGGGAGCTAGAGCCAGAGATGAGACCCCTGCAGCACTGGTGGTGCTGATTGGAACTACAGTGTGAGAAGGGGATGCTTAGTATCCTGTGGAGGCAGGGCAGAGATTATGAATCATACCCAAGCCAAGAAGAGGCAAGCATGCGCCCCAGGAAATCATCTCCTGGCTTTCCCCAGGCCAACATAGCCTAAAAAACCCTGTAATAACTACTGAAGGCTTATCTGTGATGGAGTTGTGTCAGTTCTTTCTGTCTACTCTTCAACCTGACTGCCCAGAATATGTTTCATAGGAACTCTAGTCCATACCATATCCTGCTTCTAGAGGGTAGACTGGATCATTTCACTCCCCAACTGAAAATACTCTGGTTGTCATGGTAATGTCCAAATATTTCAGAGAAGCCATTTGTTATTTTGAACAATGCCTTTAAATGCTATCATTGTTTCAGGCCTGTCCTTCTGTAATTCTTCACTTCCACCCTTTTTCTCTCTCAGTCACTCAGCTCTCCACTCTGCCCAACCACCTGGAGAACACTACCAAGACTTCCTTTAAAATAGTTTGCTTTGGGGGCTGGGGTTGTGGCTCAGTAGTAGAGGGCTTGCCTCACACATGTGAGGCAATGGGTTTGATCCTAAGCACCACAAAAAGATGAATAAATAAAGGTATTGTGTCCACCTACAACTTAAAAAAAATACTTTCCTTTCATGGAGTTTTTTGATGACATCATTAGAATTAGACACTCTCTTTTCATAAATGCATTTAGACAGAGAATATTTGGGGCTGAATATGTCCTCCCAAAACTCATATACTGAATTCCTAATCCCAAATGTATTAGAAGAGTGAGAACTTTGAGAGGTGCTTAGGTTTACATAAGGCCATGAGGGTGGAGCAGCCATAATGGAATTAGTACTCTTATGGGAGGAAAAGAGACTAGCGCTTCCTGGCTTCCTCTCTCCACCATGTGAGGATACAGCACAAGAAGGCAGCAGTCTGAAAGCCAGGAAGAAGATCCTCACCAAGAACCTGATGCTGGCATCCTGATGCCGACATGGGACCTTTGGCCTCCAGAATTGTAAAAATAAGTTTCTGTAGTTTAAACTGCTCTGGCTATGATATTTTGTTATAAAGCAACCTGAACTAAGATAGATAAGCAGATGATGGACAGACAGATACATAAATGCAGTCAGTATTCTCAGTGCTTGGAATAGTCTGGAACATTGTCAAGTTGTAAATGTTGGTAGTATAAAAGGAGGGAAGGAAAGAAGGGTGAAGTAAGAATGGGAAGTAAAAGGGGAGGAAGTATTTTAACTAAGGCTTGACAGCTTTATGATCTCAGAAACCATAATAAAAAAACAAATTCATTTGACAGTATTATGTGCAAAAATGCTTTCAATGATCTTGCCTGATATATGTGAGCTCACCAGAAAAGAAAAAAAAATCATAAAACCTGATTATCTTCTGGCTTTATTCAGTAACAATAAAAACAATATTATCCTTAGTATGTACCAGATACTATAGTATGTATTTTATAAAATTCCCCTTTAATCCTCACAAGTATATGAGGTCTATAATGTTAGTCCTTCCACACTGACTAAGAAGTTTAAAAAGAAGTCTGCACATAGCTAGTGCATTGCTGTCAAGTGATAAAGACAGTAGAAACTCAATCATTCTGATCCCAAAGCTTATGCTCATAAATTATGTTCACCTACTTGATCACTTTGTTTCCAATCTTCTCTAAACTTCACTGCTGAAAATGGTCCACTCTCTATTTTCTGTATGCCAGACTTTTATTTCCTTTTCCTTCTTCTGCATTCATAAATTAACAACAGTACTTCAAATTGTGTTTGGAATATTTGAAGCACTTCTTCACTTAAGCCACATGCTTCTATTCAAAATATTCTAGGTTTTCTGTATCAAGATAATAAGCATTTCTCACAAAAGTCTAGACCAGAAAAATGTAAACAATTCCATACACTAATAATGTGCACTGATATCATGTATGTGTACAAAAAGAATTGGCCAGTAAATGGATGGAGTTGGAGAATATCATGTCAAGTGAAATAAGCCAATCCCCCAAAACCAAAGGCTGAATGTTTTCTCTAATATGCCAATGATAATTCACAATAAAACTCAGGGGGCTCCAGAGAAGAATAGTGTTAACCTTACATTAGGTAGAGGAAAGTGAAGGGAGGGGAGAGAAGGGGATGTGGGGATAGGAAAGATAGTAGAATGAAAAAGGCATTATTACTTTATGTATATACGTGGCTGCATGACCTATATGATTCTACAACATGTGCACTCAGAAAAATGAGAAATTATATACCATCTATGTATGATATATCAAACTGCATAAATGCATTCTACTGTCATGTATAACTAATTAAAACAAATAAAAAATTAAAATGGAAAAAAAGAATGGAGCAGTAAAACATGTTAGAAAGATATCATTCATTCATTCATTTGTTTATTCAACAGTTATTTAGAGTCTCTGATCACTTGCGCTATATGCCATGGATTATTAATAAGAGTAGGGAAAAAATGTTAGGAAACAAGAGCAGAAAGAAGGAAGCTGAGAAACCTAACCTATTCTCCACAACTTCTAGGACTTCCAGTGTTCTTAATAGGAAGCACATGCTCAAGGCTACTGAGTTTTTAGTTGCTTCATAATATTTATGTGGCAATAAAAGCTGCTTCTAAACTAAGTGTATCTCTATTCTGAATGACCTTCTGTGTTATATTGCTCAGCTCAGAATCCACATTCTAAAAATTCT
Organism: Marmota flaviventris; assembly: GCF_047511675.1. Classification (NCBI taxonomy): domain Eukaryota; kingdom Metazoa; phylum Chordata; class Mammalia; order Rodentia; family Sciuridae; genus Marmota; species Marmota flaviventris. The sequence continues at coordinate 93,775,485 of NC_092504.1, forward strand.
TACATGTTTGGTTGAAAGCACCCTCAGTCTTTTGGGGTATTAAGAAAGCTTCATACTATTTCAACATTTTAAAACAGTAATACAGACCAATAGTTATTTTATACCTCTTCAGCAAGGTGGTGTAGTACAACTCCCAAAAACTCATAATATGCAAAATAATTACAAATCAAAAACTCACATTCAAGGGATAGTTAAGACAATTGTTATAAACAATGAATTATAACAGAGTGTAATATTCTTTCTTTACATTAAAATAGAATCAGCTTCATATTAAAGAATGGGTATAGCTGTAGTTGTGAAGCTAAAAGACTCAAAAATGTAAAGAAAATTTGTAGGAAAGTCATATAAATAACTATAGGGTTAGAAATCTTATCTCTTGGGAGATACACACACACACACACACACACACACATATATATATATATATGGAAATTTTTCCTTCTGAAGAACTAAAGGATGAAAAATAATTTATTAATTTTGAAAATATGCAAAGTCTTTAAAGAAAAGGATAATAGCAACCATTATCTAAATGACAGAGTTAGCAGATTGAGGGCATGAGCTCCATTCTCTTTTTTTATCATCAACATAGAATATACTGAGTGCCAGGCACAAAAGCTTTACCTATCTTACTTCATTTATGCGAAAACAATCCCACATTTTAAACCCTGTTTGAGGTATTAAAAAATTGAGTCTCATAGACATTACTAACATGCCCTAGGGCACACAGCTGGTAAGGGGTGGAGCCAGAATGAAATACTTCACTCCAAAGCAAATGATATAAACCATCACATAAATATTATTGTAAGATTCCAAAAATTAGATATTTTAGTGTTTGACCCCAATTCTCCCAAACCATCCATGGGACTTTAACAAGGCACATGAATAAGAATTTAATTTCATCAAGAAAATGATCAATTACAGTAATACTCTCTAAGATTTCTTTCCATCCTAAAGTTCACAGGCCCAAGGAAACTAGTTGTCATCTTCTTTGGAAGATGAAAATATATGACTATGAGACAATCTAAGAAATTCAAAATTACTTATTGCCTTTCAGAAATTTATATTATGATTACAGCAGTGAAAAGTTGGTACAGATTATAACAAAATTGTTCAAGATAATGACAATTTTACCATGGAGGGAAAAAAACTAATTAAAAAATTAATTCTATGCCAGTTCAGCGAAGAGAGGGGGAAGTATATGGACTTTGAGATGATGGTAGGATTTGAGCAAGATGCATAAAGTGAGCACTTGAATTTATGAACAGAGGTAGCATATTTTATCACATGCACTATTATATGGCAAGCACTATGGCAGGTATATCATTATAGTATTTTTTGAGACTTCGAAATGATAATCAGGACCCTGAGATACAGGGGTGTAAAGTACATATTACAGAAACGTACTTAGTATGTAACTGAGCTAGGATCAGGACACAGACTTGTGCAAATCCAAACCAGTCTCTTTACATCATATGAGGCAACTTTATGAGACCAACAGTGGAGGCAAAATGGTGCTGAAGTTCTTCAGTGGATCATAAAGAATCCACTGCATTGGAAGCAGCAGGATTGAAGCTGGCTAGTTCATAGAAGGCTTCTTATACACAGGAAACCCAGACCTGAGCAACAAATGTGACTGAATATACAAGTGAATCCAAAGGGGGTAAAAGACAATGCACGGAACAGAAATATAATTGTAGCTGCCCCATTTTACCATGTTTGTAAAGTGGAATTTCATTAACTGAGTCTGGATGTCTGACGTGTTAAATTTAACTCAGGAGGTATTTTTTTTTTATTTAGTTTCCAAAATTTAGAAATTAGAACAAAAGATGAATTTTTTCTAAAAAATCAGATCACTTGATAATACTAAACATTGACTTACTGCCATTTAAGAAGACAGCAAGCAGCTGCCTTTTATAAATGGCACATGAATTCAATCTAGACAGTGTTTCCACTCTGACAAGATAGCTCTCTAAAATTCTCTGCATGGCCAAATTGGAAGGGTCTTTCAGGCTCTCATAGTGAATCTTGTCCAAGGCATTAGAAGCATTTGAGATCAACTCTTCAAAATCAGTATATTTGATTCTGAAGAAGTGAACAAGACCAAATCCATTTGGCCCTGAAACCTCAATGATATAACTCAGGAGGAATATGGACAGTTCTACAAACGCCTCACCAATTACTGGGAGGACAACTTGGCAGTCGATCACATCTCTGTGGAAGGTGAGTTGGAATTCAGGGCACTGCTGTTCATCCCTCAGTGGGCTCCCTTTGACCTCTTTGAGAACAAGAAGAAGAACATCAAACTCTATGTCTGTCATGTGTTCGTTATGAACAGCTGGGATGAGTTGATACCACAGAATCTCAACTGTGGTGTGGTTGACTCTGAGGGCCTGCCCCTGAACATCTCCCAAGAAATGCTCCAACAGAGTAAAATCTTGAAATTCATCTGAAAAAAAAAATATTGTGAAGAAGTTCCCTGGGCTTCTCTCTGAGTTGGTAGAGATAAGGAGAATTCAAAAAAAAAAAAAAATCCATGAGGCATTCTCTAAATATCTTAAGCTTTGATTTCATGAGAATTCCATTGACCATCAATGCCTTTCTGAGCTTCTGTGGTATCACACCTCTCAATCTTGAGATCTGATGATTCCTATGTCCAAGTATGTCTTTTGCATAAAGGAGACACAGAAGTCCATCTATTATATTGATAGAAATGAGCACGTGGCCAACTCTCCTTTCGTGGAGCATGTAGAGAAGCTGTGTTTTGAGATAATATATATGACTGAGCCTATTAACAAGTACTACATGCAGCAGTTCAAGGAGTTTGATGAGAAGAGCCTGTTCTTTGTAACCAAGGAAAGATCAGAGATACCAGAGGATGAGGAGGAGCAAAACAAAATGGAGGAGAGTATGGCAAAGTTCAAGAACCTATGCAACCTTTGGATAAGAAGGTCGAGAAAGCAGGGTGTGATGGTGCACATCTATAATCCCAGAGGTTTTCAAGGCTGAGGCAGGAGGATCATGAGTTCAAAGCCAGCCTCAGCAACTTAGTGAAGCTCCAGGCAGTTCAGTGAGACCCCATCTCTAAATAAAATCCAAAAAAGGGCTGGGAATGTGGCTTCGTGGTTAAGTGCTCCTAAGCTCAGTGCCTGGTACCAAAAAAAAAAAAAAGGAAGGTTGAGAAAGTGACAATCTTCAATATGCTTGTGTCTTCATGCTGCTGCATTGTTATCAGCACCAATGATTAAACAGCCAACATAAAGCGGATCATGAAGGCCCAAGTACTGTGAGATAACTGTAAAATGGGCTACATCATGGCCAAAAAGCACCTGGAGATCAACCCTGACCACCCCATGTTGGAGACATTGTGGCAGAAGGCTGAGGCAGACAAAAATGACAAGACTGTCAAGGACCCCATGGTGCTATTACTTGAAACCACCCTTGTTCTCTTCTTGCTTCTCCCTTGAATATCACCAGACTTGCTCCAATTGCATCTACTGCATGATAAAGTCAGGCCTAAGCATTGACGAAGATGAAGTGACAGGGGAAGAAGCCAGCACTACTGTTCCTGATGAGATAACCCCCTCTTAAGTGTTATGAGGATGCATCTTGCATGGAAGTAGATTAGGAGTTTCCACGGAGAAAAATGTGCCCTCTGTATAGCATCTCCATGGCTCTCACAGTAGCCTTGAATGATCCTCTCCCACCTGGCTTCCTCTACTGATAGATAGTCTAGTGGTTTTCTCTCTCCTATCCTTGCATTTAAGGCAGGAAACAAGAGCCTCAAGCCTCATAATTTGACAGAAAGATTGAATTATGTATTGTTTTTTGTTGTTTGTTTTGTTCTGAAATTATGCAAATTTTTGTAAAAAGAAAATTCATAGTTCACTTAATTATATTAAAATTATTTAGAAAGGTTTTTCACTTAGGAAAAGGTCAGACAGTTAAATGGAGGCACCCAGAAACCACCTGCTCTTCCACGAAAAAGAAACAAAAACAACAGGTAGACAACTGCATATTGAGATGAATGACCACAGGGGAACACCAGAATTCAACAGTAAAGAAATGGAAACCCTACAAAACCCAGAGAACTGGGATAGCAGGATAGCAAGAGAAACAAAATATCCCTCATCTGCTGCCCTGGCCCCATAGCTCAGGGAGTCTCCCCTTTGCATGGAGTAAAGGTGAAAGTGAGACTCTCAACAAACTCTATCAGCACAGATTCTGACAGTCCTAGCTACTGGAAAGTTTCATGGAACTTGCTTACAGAAGTGGCTTGAAATTTTTACATAAATCTGCCTTAGAAAAGGAATTGACTTCTTCTCCCAGAAATCCCCCAGGGTGCTATAACCAGGAGCCATCTTGACAGGGAACTATTATCTGAATTTGGACTACTTTATAGTTTGATTCCTCTGCATATTTCCACCTCTGTAGCCCCACAGACATGCCACTGCTCTGGCATGTGAGTGGCTGCCCCATTAACCAGACTTGGCTCAGTGGAGTGACTCAGACACAAGCCTGCTGAAAGTGCTATATAGTGAGGAACAGGTATTGGAATACGAGGGGAAATGGATCCATAAGAACTAGGGAATTGGGAAGCCTGCCCTCAGAGATTGGGGGTATGGCCTGTAATATGTGGTTTCATATGGGAACCAGGAATGAGGATGGTGGCCCAAGTGGTTCATGCCACCTCTCTCCCAGCATGCACTATGCACAGGCACCTGTTGTTAACAAGGCAGTGAAAGAACTCTGAATTTCTACACACAAGGTATGCCAGGGAAGTTCCAATAATGCTGCTGTAGCCCTTTGGTAACAGCCAGAGAAGGTGTAGAGAGAAACTCTGCATAGTGATTGCTGAATTCCACTCACCTTCACTCCTAAGAGCACTTCAGCTGAGATAAATTTTATCTACCTCCAGCCATGACCCACTCCTACTCAATCCAAACTAACTATCCACTGTCAAAAAAGCTACAGGGAAATTGCATGATGGTACAAAGCTGAAAATAAACTCGACACTGCATAATAAACAATACGCAAAGACACATTTTTAGAAGAAAGCCATCATATAAAAGTAGTTGCAATATCCATTTCACTAAATGGACAAATGAATGTGTAAAAATAAGATAATATTACATTTCTTAAAGTCCATCACTCTGTATAACAAATTCTAAAGATACTAAAGTAGATGAAATCCCTGATTTAAAAAAAAAATACAAAAGAATGATTTTTTTTTAAAAAGTCAATGACATCCAGGCTGGGGCTATAGCTCAGTGGTAGAGCACCTGCCTCACACATGTGTGCTGGGTTCAAGCCTCAACACCACTTAAAAAATGAATAAATAAAGATATTGTGTCCATCTACAACTAAATATATATATATATATATATATATATATATGCATATATATATGCATATATATATACATATTTTTCTTTTAAAGTCAATGACATCCAAGAGAATACAGATAGATAGTTAAATAAAATTAGAAAGACAATGCAAAATGTTAATGGAAAAATTCAGCAGAGAAAGACTTTAAAAAGGAACCAATGGGAGGCTGGGGATGTGGCTCAAGCGGTATCGCACTCGCCTGGCATGCATGCGGCCCGGGTTCAATCCTCAGCACCACATACAAACAAAGATGTTGTGTCCACCGAAAACTAAAAAATAAATGTTAAAAAAAAAATCCTCTCTCTCTCTAAAAAAAAAAAGGAACCAATAGGAAATATTTGAAATGAAGAGCTCTATACATCAGATGCAAAATTCAATTTAAAATCTCAATAATAGACTAAACAAAAGAAATAATATCAGATCTTGACAACAAGTGTTTGAACATATCACATTCAGACAGAAACAAAGTAAGAAAGAATAAAGAAAGCATACAAGATCTTTGGAACACCATTAAAAGATGAAATATCCACATCACTGGCATATATGAAGAAAAAGAAATACAATTTAAGACCATACAATACATATTCAATGAAATTATATCAAAAAACTTCCCTAATATTGGGAAAGACATGGACATCCAGGTACAGGAATGACAAATTAAGATGCCAGAAAGATCCTTACCACAACATTATTATAGTCAAACTGTCAAAGGTACAAGACAAAGAAAAAAATTTAAAATCTGGAAAATAAATCACAAATAGCATTTAAGAGCAACCACATTATACTACCAGCAGATTTCTCTGAAGAAGTCCTATAGGCCAGAAGGGCATGGAATGATATATTTTAAGTCCTGAAAGAAAATGACAGCAAACCAAGATTAATATACCCAGCAAGGCTATCCTTCATATCAAAGAAGAAATAAAGACCTTCTAATAAAAACAAACCCTAAGGGATGTTATGATCATCAGACAAGCTTCCCAAAAATGAATGAGGGTATCTTATGCCCAAACTGAAAGAGAAATGACTATTATTGTGTTAGCATATAAAAGGATACATCCTACAAAAAGAGTACATACTAAAAGAGAAAGCGCTCTCTCTCTCGCTCGCTCTCTCTCTCTCTCTCTCCCCCCCACCCTCCCTCTCCCCTTACCCTCCCACCCTCCCTCTCCCCTTACCCTCCCATATATCCCCTATATATGGGATATATCATATATCATATATATATATATATATATATATATATATATATATATATATATATATATATGAGGTGGGAGAGAGAGCAGCTTTCCTCTGCCTTTGCCATAACCTTCCACCATAGCCTTCCACCATGATGTTGTCCCTTACCTGGAACCAGCTGACTCTGGACTGAAACTCTGAAAACTTGAGCCCAAGATAAACTTTTCCTCCTCTAGGTTGTTCTTGTCAGGTATTTTGGTCACTTTTTAATTTGAAATCTTTAACTTCAATAAAACTTTTCATGTTTCTCCTAAGTTTGTCATGAAAGCAATGTTCTCTGCTTTTGGGGGGGGGGGGGGCGGGGGCGCCACAGGGGTGGGGCAGTTACTGGGAATTAAACCCAGCAGTGCTCAACCACTAAGTCACATTCCTACACATCCCCAGCCCTTTTTATTTTTTATTTTGAGACAGGGTCTTGCTAAGCTGCTTAAGGCCTTGCTAAGTTGCTGAAACTGGCTATGAAGTTGTGATCCTCCTGTCTCAGCCTCTTGAGCCCCTGGGATTACAGGTATGGGCCACTGTGCCTGGCTGCTCTCTGATTTTTGATGGTTTAATAATATGCTCAGTATGTACATTTTATTCATGGAGGTTATGATTAAAATATTTCTAAATAATGAAATCCAAATTAAAGCTTATTTAAAATGCTATTGGACCTTAATTTCCTTACCTTTAATTTTTATTCAAAATATTAGGATTTTAAATAACTTACCCTAGACATATAGAGATATGATTATCTGAAAACTCTGCTCTCAGAAAACCACAATTTCAGGTTTGGAATTCATAATTATCAAAATGTATCTTTTGAGATCTATTAGTGATTTCAAGCTGAGAGACAAGAAAAGCTGGAAAGAACCATGAAGCCAGGAGGATTTCCAAGGACAGTGAAAACTATCTAATACATAAAGCACACTGTGTATATGATGAGAAAAGCTCTGGTCTTGGAGTCCAAAGAGATGAATTCTAATCCGTCACTGACTATGAAATATAATTACCAAGAAGTTCAGAGGTCATTGCCACTGGATTACTTTTTACTGATTAAATAAATATCTTAACATATAATATATATTTGGTTTATAGTAGACATTCACCATGTGTTTAGGGAATCTAAGTCTATTCAAGAGGAAGGAAAATGCTTATGAGACTCAAGGAAAGTCATGTGAAGTCAAGTCAGTCACAAATATTTGCTAGAAAACCTCAGACGAAGCACAAGAAAAAATTATTGAAGATTCACTATAGATTTTCCCAATAATCAGAGTCAATTTCCTCATTTGAATTAACAACTCGCTTCAAGTTAATAGAACAATGGCTTGGTTTTTAAATTAAATTTAACAAGCAAAACACGATTCATGATAAAAAAATTGTAACAGGTTTAAGTTTTTGTATTCCTTGTTATAGTGGAAAGGAATTGCTTCCCCCAAAATTTAAAATTTTATCACACAAATACCAGTTTAAAAAGAGGCTGGCAAGAAAATAAAAAGAGTTAAGGGGAATTTTTAAAGTTAGAGATGTATAGAAAGCATGAATATTTTTGCCAAATATTTTACAAAGAAATATAGGACAGAACCCAACTACTGTGTACAACTATTATGCTGTAATAAAAAAGAAAGGACAAGGAAAAGAAATGTAGGACATGAAGAGCAACATGAAAAGCAACAGAGGCATACAAAATGGGGGAGGGGAGGGCAAAAGGGAAAAGAAAGAGTGCTAGGAAGCCAGGCATGGTGGCACACACCTGTAATCCCAACAGCCCAGGTGGCTGAGGCAGGAGGATCGCAAGTTCAAAGCCAGCCTCAGCAAATGCAAGGCACTAAGCAACTCAGTGAGACCCTGTCTCTAAATAAAATACAAAATGGGGCTGGAGATGTGGCTCAGTGGTCAAGTGCCCCTGAGTTCAACCCCCAGTACCCCCCAACCAAAAAAAGAAAGTGCTAGGAAAATAAAAAACCAAAACTCTAAAACCCCAAGAACTATATATAATGTGGTAAACAAAGTCAAGGATGCTAATAATATTGAATGTTGTATCAGTCAGACTTTCATCACTGTAATGAAATATCTAACACAGACTAACTTCATAAGTGAAGAGGTTTACTCAGCTCACAGCTCTGGATGTGGAAAGTTCAAACAGCACAGTGAAGGTTCTAGTGAGTTCCTGATGTCAGATTGCATACCACATGCAGGAAGAAGCATTATATCTCAAACCAGGCCACAGAGAGAAGGATAGGCCAGTCTTATTCCTTTAATAATCACCTTCTCATGAGAACTACAAATGGATTACATAGAATTATCTTAATCCCTTTCAAGAGCATGCTCCTAATGACTTAAGGACTTCCCACTAGGCTCCACCTCTTGAAGGTTTCACTGCTTCCCAACACCAACCCCTGGGACCAAATCTTTAATACATGGACCCTTGGGTGACACACAAACCATATGCAAACCATATTAGATGTCATCTTTCCAAAGTATCAAAAGATTAGAAACAATCCACTAATGCATGAGTTCACTCAATCATTCAACAAATAGTTTTTGAATATTTATTATTTTCCAAATAGATTTTGAATATTTACTGTGCTCCAGACCATATTTTAAACACAGAGCTATAAGCATTGGGGAAGTATCCAAAGTGGCATCAGTCCTGTGGTGAGAGGGTGATAATTCATGAACTTGTCAACTAGAATTTGAAGATCCCAGAGCAGAATCTTCATGATCAAATTACTGAGATCCCTAGAATTTTCTGTATTCCTCTACTTAAGTACTTCTGTGTTCCAATATATTAAAACAAGTAACATTTTCCTACACTTAGGCATATTATTTATTTATTTAGTTAGTTTTATGTGGTGCTGAGGCTTCAATCTGCCTCACCTGTGCTAGGAAAATGCTCTACCACTGAGCTACAACCTCAGTCCTGGGCATATTTTAAAGTGGAAATGTACCTCCTAGCAAAGTGGCAGAATTTGTGGGTAATCACGAGAAATCCCAAGACAAGTTATGGACTCAGAGTCCAAGGGGCATTGTCCATCTCACAGCAGCCCACCCTTCTATAACCTTTTGGAAATATTCTTCTTCCCAGTCCATTTCCTTGATCATAAAAAGAATTGTTGCATATACCATGGTGCATCTTGCAGAAATCATTGTTTTCTGTTTCATAGCCTGAATTTTAAGTAGTTAACTCTTTAATATCTCTCCTTTAACATCAAACCAGTCAAATTTCTTTCTTAGAGTCTTCTGATGAAATCACAATATTGTGAGACACCAAAATTCTCTTACACTACAATGAAATTACTTATGTATCGCTGACTAAAGTATTTCCTAGAATTTCATAAAGCTTCCCTGAAGTAATCACTAAAGACCATTTAATTTATATTAATTTTCTCCCTTATTTCTTGAAATCATCATCTATGTTTGTTTCTATCACACCATCTTAATTGATTATTTCCATGATTTCTCCACTGAGTCTCACTATTGGAACAATTCTTTAAATTGTGACATAGCCAAGACTCCATCTTCAACACTACTTTTTATAATTCACACCTGCCCACATTCCCATAGCTTCAATTAACACCTACTTGCTGATGACTTCTAATTTTAAGAGAATGCACCCCCACTGGATTATATCTTCTCATAGCCAAAGCCAGCTCTTAAATTTACAGTTTCCTTTTGTTGAGCAATAAATGTTTCAATAGTCCAAGGAACACCTATCAGTAAATTTTTTTACATCAAATAATGTTTGTATGATTTCTCTTTTGACTATTATTTAGATTTTTCCATGTTACTATATCTCTTATCATCACAAACATTAACTAATAAATGTTATCAGCACAAATACAAAGATTATCTGCAACAAATACAGCTTCTCATTGCTGCATTACTAGTATTTCAAAATCTAAAAAGTATCTGGTGCCCAGTTCTTGGTTTCTAAGGGCAATTCTCTAATAAAAGGAGCTAGGGCTCTAAGCATAATGGCTGATCTAAAGTTAGTTTGGGCAATGAATATACAAAATGAAACTATAGCATCTTGTAGCACCAGGAAAAAAAGCAATTTTCAAAAACCAAAATGATAAGACATATCAAAAAAACACAGGAGCTACTCTGAAAGAACTTCCAATTACTAAAGTTGGAACAACTGTAGGAATAAACAATGTAACACTGGATTATAACCCAAACTATGTTTTATCCATGAGTTCTATGCTGAATTAAGTAAATGACTGAATAAATGAATAAATAAAGAAGAGATGATCTCATTGGGTGGGTATTTGGGCCAAAAACAGATCCCAGTTTGCCCTCCAATAATTGGTACAGTATCTGTGGTACAAAAAAAGTCTACTAATTATTACCCACAAACTGAAAAGGAGCTAGTTACCTTTGGCAAATAAAGCTCGCTTTTAGTATCGTCTTTGACATCACTCAGTGTTATAGTTAAGATATGAGGTGTCCCCCAAAAGTTCATGGGTAAACAATGCAGGAAGAGGTAAAATAGTTGAGTTTTGAAAGTCTTCACCTAATCAGTACATTGTTCCACTTGAATGGATTAACTAGGTGGTGACTGTAGGCAGAGGATATGTGGTTAGAGGAGGTAGGTCATTGGGGTCATGTCTTCGGGGGCATATATTTTGTCCTTGTTGAGTGGAGTTTCTCTCTGCTTCTTGGTACCATGTCCTGAGCTTCTTTCTTCCACCACACCCTTCCACCATGATGTTCTGCTTCACCTTGGGCCTGAGGAATGGAGTTGGCCTTCTTTGGTTTAAGAATTCTGAAACCATGAGCATCAAATAAACTTTTTCTCCTCTAAAACTGTTATTGCCAGGTCTTTTGGTCACAGTGGCAAAAGGCTAACTAAAACTCCCAGTGTCCATTTTGGCCTATTTGTCCTCTTGGAAAAAAGAGATCCATTATGTTCAATAATGAATATTATGGTTTGAATCTAAAAATGCCCCTCAAAGAGTTCATGTATTAGAAAACATAGTAAAGTTCAGAGGTGAAATGATTAAATTAAGAGGTATAAACTTATCAGTGGATTAATCCACTTGATAGATTATTAATTTCAATGTCCTACTGGGTGGTAACTGTAGGCAAGTAAGGTTTGCTTAGAAGAAGTAGGTCACTAGGATACTGGGAACATGGCCTGTATATATCAGTCCATGGCCCCTTCTTCTCTTTCTCTCTCCACTCCCTCCACCCCACCACCACCCACCAGATGCCACAAGCTGAGCAACTTTCCTCTGTTACACCTTCTGCCATGATTCCCTTCCTCACCTCAGACCCAGAGCAATGGAGTCAGCTGACCATGAACTGAACTTCTGAAACTGAGACCAAAATAAATGTTTCATCCTCTAAATTGTCCTTGTCGGGTATTTTGGTCACCATGTTTTAGATATCAGGTACCACTCAAAAGTTCATGTGTGAGACAATGAAAGAAATTTCAGAGGTGAAATTATTAGAGTAAGAAAGTTGTAACCAAATCAATGGATTAATCCACTAATATGGCTTAACTGGGTGTAACTGTAGGTTTGAGGAGGTAGGCCACTAAGGGTGTGCATTTGGGGTATATATTTTGTCCCTGATGAGCAGCTCACTTTCTCTCTCTTTCTTTCTCTCTCTCTCTTTCTCTCCCTATCTAGCTATCTCTATCTCTATCTCTGTCTCTCTGTCTCTATCTCTATCTCTGTCTCTATCTCTATCTCTGTCTCTATCTCTATCTCTATCTCCTTCTTTGTTGTTATGTCTGGAGCTGCTTTCCTCTGCTTCCATTCCCTTACACTATGATGTTCTGCCTCACCTTGGGCTCAGAAACATGGAGTTGGCTAGCACGTCTGAAACTGTGAGCCAAAATAAACTTTTCCTCCTCTAAGTTGTTTTTGCATTTTAGTCATAACAATGAAAAAAAACTAAAACACTAACACAAGGAGAAACTTGAAAATAAGGTGAATTCCACAAGGTCCGGTAGTGAGAATAGCAGACAATTAGACCAGGGCACTAAGGTTAGAGAACATCTCAACCAAGAAGCTTGTGAAATTAGACATCTGTGGTTCAAAATAGACCTGCATTAGATGTAGTATTAGCTTCTTGAGGAGCAACATGTGCTGTTTTGGGGAAAGAACTTTGTTCTTTACAGAAAGGATAAAAGTTCTTGTTACCTCCCTGCAGAACTCTCTAAGAAATTGAAGATTACTGAAAAGATCTGAGAAATAAACAGAAAACACTAACTCTGGGCTTATAAGTGTATGGGAAAACAAGACTCTTCACTTTTAATGGGCTACCTTGACTACACCAAATAATTCATTTATCAAATTCTGAACCTGAAGTCTATATTCCCAAGAGCTTAGTATCTATTATCTATAAACTTAGTGAAAGAATTAGTATGCAAAAAGTGTATTCTGCTATTATTTACTATCAAACTGGCTTATTACATTTATTTCCCCAGGACATACAAAACACTAAAAAATCCTTTTCAGCCTAGAATATTTATTGCTTAAAACCTGAGCACAACTTAACAATTTAAATTCTAAAACTGAACTTATAAATCTTAACTCCACTGATCAACAACAGAAACTATCTCAGTAATTACCTGCTCTACTTTAAAATTGGATGACTTGGCTGATTAAATGTCTGAGTCAGGAGACCCATGTCATTTTTCTGTTCATCAATATAAAGTATTAATGATAGCATGTGACTTGGCACCATGTTCCTCATAACACAAAATCAATATAGTTGCTACTCTGAAAAACAATGCAATGACAATAAAATTTCAAATTACTCAGTTTACTAGTCAGACTGAAAGCCTTAAATAGTCTTGGTCTGATATGTTCCTCAATCTTCACATCAGACATTAATTGTAAAAAAGTAAGTTGTGCCAGTGAGTTAAAAAAAAACACTGTAATAAAGCAAGGTATAGCTTCTATAGAGGAAAAATAAGAGATATTCTAATATATATATATATATTGCAATTCACCTGACAAGAATCATCTGGGACCTTCATTAAAAATGGAGAGGCCTTTAGAAAACCACTCTGTTTTATATCTCTATAATTTTCTCATTTTCAGATTGCCATGTAAATAGAATCAAACAGTATATAACCAACTTAAATTCTTTTTTTAACTCAATGATACCTAAAAATACATACAAGTTGTTGTAAGTATGACATATTCATTTCTTCTTATTGCTAAGTGTTGTTACATATTAATACTAATGATGAAGGGTTATCAGTGACATAAGCCACAGTTTATACACCGAATAAAGGACATGTTGCTTATTTTAAAAAGATAAAAGGAAACCTATTTCTGAATAGACTAGTTAGGTCAGACTCGGGATTCTATACTTTTAACAAGTATTGCAGGTGATTTCATGGTCAAGGAAGTTTGGAAAACACTTCTAGAGTATACTGTATGTTTTCCTATTAATGTCTTAAATTGCTATTTTCTATTTCTTTGTCTCTTCACGTTGCTCACACTACCTACCCTGGTCCGCTAGACTGAACACCTAGATCTCCACGTTAGCTTAGGCCCGCAGCACTTGACATTTTGAAAGACTAAAATAACCTCCAAATTAACAATCCTCTCTCTAGGTTCTCATGCAGATGTCAGACCAATCTTCCAAAAACACTTCTATAATTATGTTAATTCCTTGATAAAGAAAATATTGGAGAGCACAGCCAGCAAGAGCACAGGCTATGGGGTGGCTCCCTGTGTCTGAGTCTGAACTTCTTCACTGACTTACTACCTCTGTGAACTTGGCAAGATGTTAACCTCTCAGAGTTCATCTATCTCTACCTGCCAAAAATGGACACACCCTACCTTAAAACGGTACAGATGCTTACCCTGTTAAGTCCTAAGTTTTTAATCTTTATACATAATAAATATTTGCTTTTTCAAAGTTACCATAAGTGGAATATTTGTTACTCAATTTAAGTTTTTTTAAGTGTTCCATACCTGGGATGATGTGGGGGAAATGGGTTAAATGAGCTAATTTGTAAGTTTTGTCCCATGTTCTGCCATAAGACTAAGTGTCCATAAAGCTGACTATTATTAGTACATAATAAGATAATAGGTTGAAATAGTACTCTTTTATATTATTTTCTATATGTAATACTCCAATCTACCTTGCCTGAGATTAGACTGTGAAGCAGGAATAAGAATCACAAGAAACTCTCAGTGTTCAATTTTTGTTCTTGTTGATGCTGACTTAAAATGGGCTCTTAAACTCAAAAAACAGAAAGCTTATTTTTTTTTAATTGCAGGAACCAAGATTATAGAGGGAAAAAAAGAATCTTGAGAATCAGAAAGGAAGACTTAGAAAGAAACAAAGCACAGTTTGTGCCTAAAAGCAGATTCAAAAGAGACAAGGGAAGTCTTGGCTGTCCTACTCAGGCAAGGCTAAATGAAAATCAGGTAGACCCAGGAGGAAGGAGAATTTCATGGAATTAATTCGGTAGGGCATCTGTGGAGACTCAACCGAAATGCTGACGACAGGACCTGGGGATTTTAGGAAGAAGAGTAAAATTGCACCTAGAGCCAGCCAGCATGATCCAGACCAGCAACAGGGTCGGGGGGAAAGGAGCCAAGGCAATCCTACTGTACAATCCTGTGAGGTGAAGTTCTATCAAGTTTGCCTGTGCAGATTCCTAGTGGGGTCTTCCATTGACAGAAACCTTCCGGTCTCCCACAGAAGCACCAGCAGAAAGGATGCTCTCCTGTACCTAGGGATTTGCTGGGCCTCATCTGAACTCTCTGATGAAGACTAACCTTTCTCAACAGTTCAGAACATTTATAATCTTTCCAAAATGAAGAGTTGAACCCTCAGAGAAGAGGTAGAATAATAGGGAAAATGTGGACAATTATGCTTGGGTTGATAATAGTAAAACCTGCCCCTAAGTACATTTTATTACCACAATGATACTTTCATAACTTAGACTCCCAGGATCAAATTATTTCATATTACTTTCACTTTCCTCTCTCAATACCTAACCAAATGAGATCAGTCTCTTAATGTCTGTATACTACGATGACGCCAATTGACGTCTGTAATTGTACTTACTCACTTTTGCCATTTCTTCTTTGGCATCTATGCAAAACCTGCCCATTTTTCAATGTCCAACTTACATCTGACCAAATAGATTAGATGTTCATTAGAGACTACATATTATTTGTTTTAATTGTGCCACACAATCAACTTAGTGATTCTAAGGTCTGTATCATATATTGGGCACCAAATAAATATCTATCTGCTAATTAATTGAGAGAATGTTTTGAACATTGTAGCTTCATAAACCACAGCATGGAATATCTGTCTATCTAAATACTTACAGTTCATTTCAAAATTTTATACATAAAATTATATCAACATACTTTTAATGATAAACAGCAGGCTAATTTTCTAAAAGAAAAATAATCTGTAAATTCAATATGTTTCTGTGTTTTTTTTCTTTTCATGGGCACAAACAAATCCAATACTAGAATATGAAAATCAGCTAAAAATATTTTCTGACTTACAAAACTCTCCACCAGTACACCCGCCTACTTGATATGCCAACCCAGACTTTTTACTGTTCTTGGTACCACAAAGTCTACAACATGCTAAATTTTTTTATAAACTACTAATAAAATTAAAATAACAAATACTAACAGGAGAGAGCTTACTAATTAATATAGGCTTTCTTATAGGTTGATTCCATTTGTTAGACACAGTTGGTATAGGTTACGTTAATAAAAAGGAAAATAAATAACATCACAATCCAGTTCTTGTTTCAGACAGGGCCTTTTTATTTTCCTACTTCTGGACAAAGATAGACAGTCAGTTACAGAGTATCCTTGTTGTACGGCAGCTCAGACCCTGGGAAATAGATTTGGTATCTGTGTCATTTGATTCCAGATGAAAGAAGATGCAAGATGCAGTTGGGACAGTAGACATGCTGCATTCAGATGTGGTAACAGTCTCCAGCCTCCAGTTCCAGCTTTATTTTGCCCCAATCAGTTCCATTTAAGCCCCCAGAAAGTACCATTTTGCCCCAAGTCCTTTCCATAGGCCTTTTTTATATGCAGGCCAGAAAACGAAGGCATGCTGCCAACAGGTTACATCAGTGGGCACATGCTCACAAGCAAATGTTTATGACCTTGAGAACAAATGCTGAATCAGAGTGTTTTTGACCTTGACTACACACTGAAAATATAGCTCACCAAGATGCCTTTATGAGGGAACCTAACTATAGCCATTTGGGGCCTGCCCATCAAATCCTCAGCTAACTCCCTCTCATTTTACCTTCTTCATGTCTTCTACTCCAAATATGAAGAGGAAAATGAATGTAGAAGGCATGATTATACTTGCTCTGTGGTGTGTCACTTGACTCCAGGATACCCATTCACAGTCTTCTGGTCATCAAGTCTACTTAGTCCTAACAGCAAGAATTGTTGCCATTGGTCAGGACAATAGGAATTTTCAATAATATAAATTCTACAAAGTGGTCCAAATCAAGCCAACTACATGCAGTTTTCTCCAAGAAAGCCATATCATCTGTATATATGAGTTGCAAATATCACAAAACAGTAGACTCTCAATGATAGATCATTTTCTTGTTTCAACTCTAATTTGATCATAATTGTGTACACACACACACACACATACACACACACACACACACACTGTGGCAGCCACGGAGATGTGTTAGGCATTATCTATCTTCAATTCATCACTGAGCCTCCAGGAATGCAGCCACTGGCAGCCTCCAGCTATTAGTGATTCAGCATTCACCTTACTTTTGAGTAGCTCTCAGCCTCATACGTGTGTGCTGCACACTGAGTGTGCACACTGAGAACTAGTCCTTTGTGCCTACCACCACACTCCACTATCAGGTGTCTTTGATACAGAGCTCCCTGTTGGTTTGTCCAACATTCAGTCACATCTTCACCACAGTCTGAGGTTCTTCCTACCCACTTTGGCTCACCCTCCGCACTTTGCTTTTCTAGATGTCAAATATGCTTCCTCCTCCATTTATCCTTCACGGACTAATGTAACTAACTTCTTGAACTGGTAATTGTCTCTCAGTATCTTCTCTTCAGAGGATTTCCAATTGATGCACACATCAATATTTTATGTTTTCCTCTATAATATTTGAGTTAAAATAGCATTTGCAGAATATATATGTCCACAAACACACACAGATAGCATACACATTTAATTTTAGTTATCTCATGTACAGCATGATGCAGAATTAGTACTTCTCAGTTTTCAGAACTATATAGCTCATCTTAACCTTTACGTAAGTTGCTCCTAAATTTATTACTCTTTTATTTTTGGTAAGAGAGAATTATATCACTTCAACAGAATCTAGATTATAGTGCACAGATATAGAGAAAGATAGCAAAATCAGCAAATTCTTTACACAGAAGAAAATCTTTGGAGGGTTATTTTTTGTAATCACTAGATATTTGTAGAAGAATATTTGTCTACACACACACACACACATTGCAATAGATTTTCGTTAGGCTCCTAATAAAAGAAGCTAACATTTATTCCCATAGGTCCGAGGTGTGAAATTTGTACTTTGTTCTCTGAGAAGCCTGTTATGAGAAAACTAAAAAACATTAGGATGTTCTGTTGTCCATAAATAACAATTATTAAGCATGACATAAGAGAATCATGCATTGAACACAGATCTTTATTAAAAAATATATATTTTAAATGGAGTGATCAAAATAGGTATTACAAATAAGATGATCAACATAGGTAATCAGGAAACATGCAAATGAATTTTTTTCTTCAAAGCAATCATTTGGAGAAGGTATAATTTTATTCTACTGAAGCTATTTTTGATCAGATAGTTTTATATTTCATTGGGTATTATCTTAATAATTAGTTCATAAACTGTTCAAGAAAAAGTCACATTGCTATATATTCACACATTTGTTTAAATCCATAGATATCTACCTTATTTTTCTTTCTGAGTAACTTCTAAGTATTTACAGAATTGAAATGCATCACCAAAGAAAAAAGATATGACATATTCAAAGATATGTTTAAAATATGCATTTTCCAAAACAAACCTTAGGAAAGAATTTCCGGAGCTTCCAACAATAGAAGAATTAGTTGGATGAACTAATTTTCCTGACTATTGAATCTGAAAATAACACATATGCTTTTTTCCATTGGCTAATACTTAGTTTTTATTTAATTTTCTTAGTGCTTAGTAACATGCCATTCATCTTCAGACTCTGCTTAAAATATTTAGAGTGAAATTTTCTCAAAATAATGTTATTCAGAAGATGTCTGGGTCTCTGCATTTACAAAGAATCTATGATTCTGTGAAAATTTTCATTCTTTCTTAGAAATAATATTTTCTGAAAATCCCCTTCCTGTCATTGAGCTCATAGAATTAGATTGTCAGATGAGGCTAACATGAATCAGAGATTTTAGCCAGTATCATACTCTACTAAATAGTATCAAATAAAAAGATCAGAGAAGCAGAGAAATGCCTGGGTTATCAAGGGTGACTCCTCAAGTCCTTCCTTGCTGGGTCAGGCATGCCCTTCTGGCCAAGAATGTATGAGGTCTTCAGGGGAGACTCCGAAGAATCCATGATTTGGGAGACATTTTCAAAGGATCCAAGCGCATAATTGCAGCTTTGTTTGCTTCCGTAAGTGCTTGGCCTGGGTATGAGACCAAGGGCACTCTAGAGATAGGTTTTTCCTACTACCAAATATCACTAGTCTTTGGTTGGGGATATAGCTCAGTTAGTAGAGTGCTTGCCTCACAGGCATAAGGCCCTGGGCTCAATCCCCAGCACCACAAAAAAAAAAAAAAAAAAAAAAAAAAAAGGAAAGAAAAGAAAATATCACTAGTCTTTTTACCCTGAGATCTAATTGATGAGATTAAAGCTTTCTTAACTTCTTATTATGTAATATAATACAATTTTAAGAGTAGGAAAGAGAAAAAAAAAAACACAAGGCTTGAAATTCAATATGCCCATGGCATTACCAGATCTGGAGGTGACTTAAAAAAGAAAGAAAAGAAAGCATACCGATTAACAAAATGGTAGGAATAAACCATGACTCCTGGTAGTTTAGTAACTAAAAATCACTTTCTGTGTGTAGATAAACCAATAACCTTCTCATGGGGGAATGTACAGTAGATTGTGATACATCAATAAAAATGTCAACATAATGTATTCAGATGTCAGTGCCTGCCAGGAAGGAAGTTTTGAAGTACATGCTTGCAACCATACTGAGTGTGTAGAAGGAATACAATTATTTAAAAATCTTATTGTAATCCTGTCAAATTTCTTGCAGTGACTTTCAAGTTCCTATAAGATTGATTCACATAGACCCCAGAGAGCCTGTTCTCTCTAAGTTTATCTCACTGATTCTGCCCTGGGCAGATGGACCTTATGGCCCTTGCTCTGCCTGCTTCCCTATGCATGAATTGCTCTTCTAGGTATGTGCATGGTCCCCACCTCAGATTTTTCTCAGAATGGAATTTTTCCAGTAGACCTATTCTTACATTCTTTCAAATAGCCAACCATGTCCATTCCCAATTCCACTTAATCTTGTTTTACTTTTTTGTGCATTGCCCTTAATACCTTTTGCTATAGCTTACATATACTCATTTTATTATTATTTTTGTCTCTGCCAACAGAAGATAAGTTCCAAAAGGGGTAAGGATTATTACTGATTTTGTTGATTGAAACAACTCAGACACTTAAAACACTTCCTGACATAGAACAGGGACTCAGTAAATACTTATTCAATGAATAGATATATCTAGAGACAATGATGCAAGAAACACAGACATGGTATAATCAAGAAAAAAGTCAATAAAGGATCTGGAATCTGAAAAATGTAAGCATGTAAACAGTTTAGTAATTAAGTTTAGAAGTCTGGAAATTAACAGTCTGATTGCATTCATTTCAATCTACTAGTGATAAAATTAGGCAGTTTGGAATGAAAAGTAAAATGTTAGACAAATGGATGTTTTACTTTTGTCTAGATCCAAGTTTTATCACTTATGAGCTAGAAGAACTTACGCCCTCCAATTTCTCCTAGCTTTGGAAACTTACCAATATTATAGGATGATAATGCCTATTTTAAACATTTCTTGGAATTGTTCAGATTTGATAGTTCATATTAAGTATCGATCTCAGGGAATGACAATAAAATAGTGATGTTACTAAAATTTTGAAGATGACTTTAAGAGGGAAAGGACCTCTGCCCTCTATCAGTAAATATATATATAGTCTTTTAAATTCAACAGAGAGTCACATAAATTTTAGTACAACTTGTATTTGCAGAAATATGGCACCTTTTGTTCATCATTAATTTGTTTATGAAATATAAACTATACTGCATTTTTATGCAATGTCAGTCCAATCCAATAATTTGAAAGGAAATGAAACTTCTATGAATATTTTTATTAATAAAAAATATCTCGTCCCCAATATAGTCGCTCCATCCCCAATCTCCCTTTTTGAATTTGACACCTAGAAATAAAAGGGGAGGAATGAACGGCTTACACATCCTTAGGGAATAACACCCAAGACCTCCCTTATTCAGTGCAGTCAGTGTCGCTGGGAGCAATGCCCTTTGCCTTCTGGTCACTACTGTTCTAACGGTTTTTGGTAAGCCAGGAGCCTCCTGAAGACTTCATGGCTGGCTCTGGGTCTTATGATTTCTTCATAGGTCACTGGCACTTAATATTTACTCCATTCAGCCAGCCTCCTGACCTGGAATTTTCCACCTGCCTGCTGCGGGGTCACCTAACCTCCCTGCCATCTTCCTGATGCCAAGCTATTAGGTTCTCTTTTCAGAGCTCATGACACACAGGAGGGCCAAACAGGCACTCACCGCATCAGACAGCACCATTGTCCTCTAAAGTGATTTGTTTATACATTCTTGGGATGGAGAAGGTTAATCACATGCCTCAGTTTGTCCAGCAAATCTGGATTCTTCCAATTGGCCATGTATGATTTCTTTCATTCTCAAAAATGTTGCACTCTAGGTAATAAATGGGATTGTCAGACTACGAATAGGAGAAAAAGTTCAAAAGCCCTGTTCTCTTCATCCCACTTATTTATCTAGGATGCCTGTGACCTGCACCATACCTTAGAAAGCAAAGACCCAGAAAACAAAACCAGAATGC
The DNA here is from genome assembly GCF_047511675.1 of Marmota flaviventris. Lineage (NCBI taxonomy): Eukaryota > Metazoa > Chordata > Mammalia > Rodentia > Sciuridae > Marmota > Marmota flaviventris. The sequence continues at coordinate 93,797,226 of NC_092504.1, forward strand.
AGAAGCCTGACTGCTCCCCTTTTCTCTTCTTCGACCTCTTTCTTCCCCTCCCTCTTTCAGACTTCAGTCTCTGGCTGAGCTTTCACAGAAGTAGTTCTTTCACATTTCAGCAGACATCTATGAGCTAAGTCCTCCGGGGTGTGTTGCTGGCATAATAACAAGGTAAATAAACTCTGATTAATTCCTTCCTAAAATAATAGGCTTTCAAAGTCTATACTGTTGTATAATCTTGTTTTTACATGTGAGAAAATGAACATTTGACTTGTGGACGTTGCTTGGTCAGAGCTTCTGTGTCTACTGGGTCATATTGTAAGAGCTAAGAGTATAATACTCACATTACCCACCCTAGAGTTTTCTGTTATTGGTTTTCTCCTAATGACTTTTTCACTCTTCCATCAATCCAACTGAGGATCTCCTTCAAAGTGATTAACTTTGATTACTTAAGTACTAAAGGCAATAAAGAATACTCCTGACATTTTAAAGTGAACGTGTCTTAATCAGAAGTTGAAACCAGGCCTGAGTAGGAGTAAAACTGTGAAGGATGTAACACTTTGTCTCTAGGTTGCTTCTCATTTCTAATCAGCATCCTCCTTTCCGCTGACCCATGTTTATCTCCAAGCATCCTTCCTATCAGTCCTCAGCCAAATTATTCTTCTCCCAAAACCATGTTTTTTGTTCTTGAGAAAATTTCTTGGTATGCTATTTTATCATTTACCAATATCTGTTCCCCAAACATAAGCAACTGAAAAAATTCTGATAATGGAGACTTGGTACAGGTGCTCCTCTACCTAATATGAGGTCACATCTTGATAAAGCCATCATAAATTGAATACATAAGTGGAAAATGCATTTCATACACTAACCCACCAAAAATCACAGCTTAGCAACACAGTATACTACAGAGTATCAAGTGTTCACCTTTGATCCTATGGCTGACTGGGAGTTGCCAGCATGAAAGACAATATCTAATTGCATGTCAGTAGCCCAGGTAAAGATAAAAACTCAATACTTGAAGTATGGTTTCCACTAAATGTGCATCAGTTTTGCACCCTCAAGAAGTAAAAACATTATAAGTCAAACCATTTCAAGTCAGGGATCAACTGTATATTAAATGTCAAGAGAAAAATACAATTTTTTTGAAAAATGCAATTTTAGTGAAAGAAAAAACAGAGGTTTTAGAAATTCGTCTAGACAAATTTGGGTTTCTAGAAAATTAGGATTTTTTCAAATATAGTTCACTTGAATAATATTTTTTAGGACAGAAATCTTAAACCTGGGACATTTCTTGAAAAATTTTGGCTGTGCTCACCTTCACAAGTCACACAAGCATCACACATGCACACACACTATCACATGAAAAGGTATTATTTGTGCACAAAAAAAAAGGGAAATGGAAAAGAATTCTTGACTGAGCTCCTTCTATGTGCTAAGTATCATACCTATATATTATCATATGCCAAGTATGATGTGCCAACTATTATACATATGTATTATTTTGACTTATCTCCAAATGTGTAATAAGTAACAGTAACAAGTAGCATTCTTTGAGCACTTATGCTTAGTGTGGACCAAATGCTTCTATAGGACTGTGTTGTTTAATTTTTATAACAACTCTACTGTTGTTCTCACTTGGCAAATGATGCTATGAAGACCCACAGAGGCTGAGAATCATATAGCTAGGAAATAAGCCAGTCAGGACTTAAACCCAAGCTGTTTACAGTACTGTGCTCCCCATCACTGCTGCCCAGAAAGAGGGGAGTACGAAGTAGTCAGCCCAGAAAACAAACATTGTGCACAGAGCCAGAATAAACAGCAAGTAATATAGATAGGGACAAGATTCTGAAAGAATCTAGGTCAGGAAGCCCAACATCTTAATTAAGCTGCCTTCACAATAGTTCAGCCCCCAGCTCTCTTTTTCCTCCAGGCTCCAGGTGTCACTAGGAATGAGATAGAGCTATTCCAGACACTGTCCTTTGACCAGCTCAAAAGTCATTTCCCAACTGACCTTTGAATGGCTGCCCACGACAAAATCCAGAAAGCTAGATACTAATTTTCCTAGACATTGTAACAAATACCCCCTTGACAGAATTTTGTCAAAGAGCCATGAGTCAAAAAGGGAACTCCAGGAGAAAATCTCTGACAAAGGTTTTATTCACTGACTTTAAAAAGTAATAAAAAAAAAAAAAAGAATAGAAAATTCCACCTTTCCCTTGTTCTTCCTTCTAGAACATGAGCATAAAGCCTGGGATTTCAGCAGCCACCTTGAGCCTATGAGATGACAAAAGTGAATTTAAATAAAATGCTGGGAATAGTGGAACAGAATATTAAGAGGATATAGATTCCAGACGACACTAAAGAAAAGCTGACTTAACCCCAGCCTTCATCTATCCAGAGACTTGTTGTGTGAGAAAAATAAACCCCATTTGCTTTAGACTCTGTTTTCAGCTAAACATATTCCTAACAGGCATGAGGCCTTAACAAATTGAATCATTTTTTATTTCATTTTGTCAGAGTAGAATCAGCAGAGTTTCAACTAGATAATTAATACATTATTTATTACATTTGTTGCCTTCTCTTTTCCAGTGGGTAAAGCATTTTGTGAGTGAAAAGATATGTCAATAAGTGTGATTTTGGTAGACTATGGATTCTCCTTGTTTTTTTACAAGTCAATTTTAGACCTACTTTAGAATCTATTTGTACTTCTTCTTCCATAAGGGCTTTCAATGTTTTCTTTTTCATTGTTTTTAAATTGCGAAAAACAAACTGGTTTATGCTACATTTCAAAAATAAGAAGTAAAAAAGTAGCCCCAGGGGCCAGGGGTACACTCAATATTAGAATATGTGCTTAACTTGCATGAAACTGTGGGTTCAATGCTCAGCATGCCTTGCAAAAAAGTGGTTCCTTTCTTTGAAACTAAAAATAATTTAAAATATTCCTCTAAAATTTTTTAAAAATCCAAATGCTTGGGTTGGCAAGCTCTCTAATTACAATTATTAAGCACCAATCATAAGTTCATCTATGAGCTAAGCTATAAATATAATGAAAATTATTAACAATATTTAAAATGTTTCTATTCATTATTTTATGGCATATTCATGTATGCTAGTTTGTTGTTCATGCTAGATCATGTGGATTTCTGGAATAAAGGTTCTCAAACATAAGACAGCATAAGAATTTTCTGAAGTATTTATTTCAGATGAAGAGAGGATGGGCTGGAGTTGTGGCTCAGTGGTAGGGTGCTTGCCTAGCATGTACGAGGTACTGGGTTCAATTCTCAGCACCGCATATAAATAAATAAAATAAAGGTCCATTGACAACTGAAAAAAAAAAATTTTTTTAATTAAAAAAAAAAAGATGAAGAGTCATACACTCAAATTCCAAATTCTGATTCAGCAGATCTGTGGTAAGCTCCAACAATCTGCTTATGTAATAAGCACCCTAGGATATTGTGATGGAATCAGAATCAATCACCTGAACATTGTTCTGAAGGATAGGAACAATCTTTTTAGTTCTTTTTGTTCAGGATGGTCCCAATCACTTGATTTACAAATTGCTGATGAAAAATTATGTAGGATTTTTTTATATAGTTTGAATAAGTCTAAGTACAATATATATAATAAAACATATCAAGAGATTTTGGTTATGCTGTAAGGATGTTTTCATGGAGCTTATATTATCATATTTCACTACTATTAAAAGATATTAACTATACTACAAGTTCTAACCGAATTTAGACATGTTATAGCATATTTTTATACTGATTGGCATTCTGGTCCTCATTAATATTTGTTGGCAATGCTGGTTACATAAAATAATGACATTATAAGCAAAATCTACTTTAGTTCAACCCATTCAATTAAAGTCATAATTTTATTAATGTCTTTCCAGCATTCCTCCACACAAAGATTATTTCACAGAGGAGTTTGTAAGTCAAACTTTACAACTTTAATTACTATAACAGCAAAGATTACAATGTTTAACCCATTCTGGTCTTTTCTCAAAAGGCTAAAATTTCGAGCATTGTGCTTTTGCTTCTTTCATTCAATTTCTCTTGTCCCTTTCAATTTCTCTTATGTGATCTGACATGATCTGTCATTGAGTTGAAAGTAAACTATGTATGATTGGAAAGTATTTCCTATCATAAAAAGAAATAAGGTTAAATATTTTCCACAAGATGGAGAATGAATGAAGATTTCTGACATGGAGGGTTACTAAATATCAAAGGTAGGAAGAATGAAAAAAAAAAACAGGGATTGGAATAATAATTGCTGACATATTAGTGAAATATATACTAACAAATACATCATAAACATGGCTTGTTGCCCATGAAACTATATAGCTCTACTTGTCCCTTTATCTTCTTTAAATAAACATATCTTTCTGAATTTTCCTCATCTTTTTCTGGGTCACATTTCGATGACACATTTCTATGACTCTGGTGACTTGCAACTATTTTGCAAAACTACATTACGCATATTTATTTGTTAAAACTGATACTCCAAATCAATTCTTTCTCAATAGCAATGCTAATTTGCCAGAAATAATAATGACACTTTCAGGTTCATGACATAAAGGGGGCACATTTGGTCAGAGTCCGAGACACTAAAAGTAAATTCAGTCCAAGGAGATTAGGCATCAAACAGAAATCTTCATTATAAAGTATCTAATTAAACATAGAAGAATAGAAAACTCAAAGTATCTGCACAAGAATCATTCCAATTTATTAAGATTTTTTAAAACTTTATATTGAATATAAAAATAAACAGTACATATCAAAAGATGAATAGTAATAGCTGTAAAAATGCTGGCAGGAAAGCCAAAGTCATTATAAGCCCATTGAGAAGCCAGCTCAAGCCCACAAAAACAATACTTTCTAGCACACAGAAACAGTAACAGAACAAGGTAAGAATAGTTCTTTGAAGACAAGTGGTGTCCTGCTGATGGCTTGCAATAGCAAAACCAAACACCTCAGCTTTATCTTTTTTTTTTTCTCTGTCAATAAGAAAGATCATAAAGCTGAGGCATAAGCCCTACTGGCAGGCAGTAACCAAAACCAAGAATAAAAATGCAAGAAAGCATTTATCTCCCTAAAATAAATGTCAGGATCCTTGTTAGGCAAACTACATTTCAGGACATAGAGAACTTGAAGACAACATCACAACAGCTTTACATTATAAACAACTGAGGATAAACAGGTTGTATATCTCTTTACTGTGATTTCCAAGACAAAATAAAGCACAAAAAATTAAAATATAATAGTAAACCATTGTTTTAATCAGCTTTTTCATCACTGTGACCAAAAGGCCCGTGAAGAACAATTAGAAGAGAAAAAGAATGTTTGTTTATTTATTTATTTATTTATTTATTTATTTGAACTTTATAGGAATACATAGTAGTTGAGTTCTAATTTTATGAAGAATGTTGCATCAAACTTATATATGAATGGAATTAGATTTGATTTATGACCCCGACTTTCCCTCCCCCTTTTCCCTCTTATCTTCCCTCTCCTCTTCCATTCTCCTTTCTCTACTAGACTCCCGTATATTTATCTATTTATTTATGTATGATTGGTTCTTTTTTACTTACGCACAAAGATGAAATTTCCTGTGGCATATTTATATATGCACATCATATATATATAATATATATCATGCATATATATGCACATAACATGATATGTGCATACATAAATATATATGCACATAAGTATATATATATATATATATATATATATATATATATATATATATATATATACACATCACAATTTCTTAAACTATTCATCTATTGACAGGTACCTGGGTTAATTCCATAATTTAGCTATTGTGAATTGTGCTGTTACAAACACTGAGGTGGCTATATCTCTACTGTATTCCAATTTTAGATCTTTGGGGAAAACACCGAAGAGTGGGATAGTTGGTCCTTTGTTTTTGGAGGAATTTCCATACTGCTTTCCAGAGTGGTTGTAATAGTGTGAAGTTTCCCCAAGAATGGATAAGTGTACCTTCTTTCCCACAACCTCCCAGCATTTGTAATAGTTTATATTCTTTATCATTGTTATTTTGACTTGAGTAAGATGAAATTTAGTGTCGTTTTGATTTACATTTTTCCGATTCCTAGAGATGTTGAACATTTTTTCATATACTTGGTGGCTATTTATGTTTCTTCCTTTGAGAAGTTTATGTTTAGTTCTTCTGCTGGTTTATTTATTGGAATATTTGGCAGGGAGTTGGTGCTAAATTTTTTGAGTTCTTTACATATTCTGAATATTAATCTCCTAAGGATCAGGTGACAAAGATCTTCTCTCATTTTGTAGATGCTCTCATTAGGTTTTTGCTTCCTTTGCTGTGCAAAAGCTTTTTAGTTTGATGGCATCCCACTTATTGAGTCTTGGTTTGGTGTTTTGTTTTGTTTTGTTTTTGTTTTGTTTTGTTCTTTTCTTTAAGGGTCTTGTTAAGGGAGTCAGTGCCTGCACCTACATGATGGAGTGTTGACCCTGTTTTCTTGTAACAGTTGCAAGGTTTCTGGTCCAGTTCCTAAGTGTTTGATCCATTTCAGTTTGAGTTTTGTGTGGAGTGCAAGATAGGGGTCTAGATTCAGTATTCTACATATAGCTATCCAGTTTTCACAGCACCATTTGTTTAAAAAGGCTGTCTTTTCTCCAAAATATTTTTTGGCTCCTTTATCAAGTATCAGATGGCTGTAAGTATGTGGATTTGTCTCTGTGTCTTCCATTCTGTTCCACTGATCTTCATGTCTATTCTTGTGCTAATACCATGTGGTTTGGGTTACTACCGCTCTGTAGTATAATTTAAGATAAGGTATTGTGATGCTTGCTGCTTTACTTCTCTTTTTTAATATTGCTTTGGTTGTTCTGGGTCTCTTATTCTTCCAAATGAATTTGAAAATTGCTTTTCTAATTCTGTGAAGAATGTCATTGGTATTTTGATGGTCACTGCATTGAATCTGTATATTGCTTATGGTAGTGTGGCCATTTTAACAATATTAATTCTACCTATCCAAGATCATGGGATGTCTTTCCATCTTCTAAGTTCTTCAATTACTTTCTTCAATGTTCTACAATTTTCACTGTAGAGCTCTTTTCCCTCCTTGAATAGCCTTGAATAGATTAATTCTCAATTTTTTTTTAAGTTATATCGAATGGGATGGTTTTCCTTATTTCTTCCTCAGCTGAATCACTGTTGGAAAGCTGTTGATTTAGAGTGCTGATCTTGTATCCTGCTTTTGGTTGAACTCAATTATAAGCTCTAGAAGTCTTCTTGTGGACTTCTTGGATCTTCTCTCTATAGGATCACGTCATTGACAAACAGTTTATTTTGGCCCATAGTTTCATAGGTCTCAGTCCACAGACAGCTGACTCCATAACTCTTGGCCCAAGGTGAGGTAGAACATCATGGCAGAAGGATGTGGTAGAGGAAAGAAGCTCAGGACATGGCAACCAGGAAGCAGAGAGAGAGAGAGAGAGAGCTCTGCTCACCAAAGCATACCCTTGTGGCCTACTTCCTCCAGCCACACCTGACCTGCCTAATATTACCACCAGTTAATTCAGATCAGTAGATTCATTTCACAACTAAGTTAAACTTCTCATGATCTAATCATTTCACCTCTGAAAAATCCTTGCATTGTCTCACATATGGGCTTCTGGGGAATACACATATTGAAACCATAACAGCCATTATTAGCTGTTAGATCAAATATATCTACCAGTTTTCCTCCTTGCTTCTCTGGGGGAGATCATGAGAAGATGGGGTAGAATATCCCTCAATCAAAACTCACACAGACAGAAACAACACCATGACTCATAACCACCAAGTGCAAAAAGGCACATCACCCCTTGTTACCTTTTGCTGTGAAGCAAGCCTGCAGGGTAAAGTGTTGAGACAAGAAAGGAAGAGCTGATTCCCACAAACCAGAGGAAGAAGGGACTTATACAACCAGTGTATTGATTTTTAACTCTTTGAGGTAAGAATTGAAACAATTTTAAATGCTTTTCCAACTTCAGATTGGATATTCTTGGACAAATCTCTCCAGTGTTTTAACATTTTTAGGATATCATACCTCTCCGGGCACTTCTAGTTTTTCAGACTTCAGTCAATCCATTTTAAAACTAAAAACTCAGACTCAAATCCAAACTCTCCCTTTCCTACTGCAAGAACAGGTTTTGGTTCTATAGGCTTTATACCTTGCCACCTTGTTAATTTCTAGGTTTTATTGTACTCATCATCATTAGGGCAGAGAAAAGAATCCTGGGAAATGTCAAACATATTCTTAGCTGGATGAGATCAATAACTGCCTCTCAGTTATGGTGCTCTGCATTGACACTGGTAGCTACTTTTTATCTTCCCAGTGTGATGGGCATCCACATCCTGATTCTTCTAAGGGTTGCATGTGAATATTTAAAAGAGCCCTTAATTGCTGTACCTCCCAACACAGAGTCCCCTAAAGAAAGAATCTGTTTTCTGGACTGACTTCTTTCATCATCTCTCAGTCCCACACCCAACCATCCATGCATAGTCTGGCAATCTGCCCTCTTTGGTACACTTTGAGTAGTAAGCTTGAACTCAGATGGAATTGAGGATTCTGTTGGGAATTGAACTAGAGGTTATTTGTATTACAACCTTGCAAAGAATTTGTCTACATTTTTCCCATGCCCAGAGACTTTCTGTGAGGCTGAACTTAAAAGTGTTGGACTAATTAATCTGCCAGAAGAAATGTCAAGGCCACACAGAATTCAGATAGTGACATGGGCATTGCTGAAAGTTTTTAGTGAGGTTAACTGTTTATTGTGATCATTGCAATCAGAAAGCATAGAATTAAAATTTTAAAAACTTGAAGTTTAGCCAGAAAAATGAAAATGAAAATGGGGCCAAGGAAGATGTGGTTATTGAAGAGGTTACTTACACTAAAGTGAAGTTAAGTACTTTGCACAGATTGTGCAAACTTTGTACACAGATTGTCACAACTTTGTTGTGGTAATCCTAGCTAACTAATACAGCCATGTGAAGAATTTGATCTCTGCCATAATTGTAATTAGAGAACCTCTAAAGAGTTTTACAAGAGCATCAGTTTTACAAGAGCATCTGACCTAATTCATCCTTTAAAAACATTGATTAAATTGCAGTGAGGAAAACAGGAGCGGTCTAGACTGGATTGTGTAAACTACTTAGGACAACTTTACAATAGACTAAATGATCAGTATCTATGCATGTATTTCTTTTCCTTTGAAATTACATTGAAATACTTTTCTTGATGAGACCTATCTATTACTTTCTTTTTCTCAAGTATCCCTTATACTTAGAGTTTTCAGGATATTATTTCAAAGCATTCTCTTTCTCTTTACAATGCAAAGAACTGAATAAAATATACAGAATTTTAACAATTTGTAAGGTAAATAGTAAATATATCAATAAATTTAAAAGGAAAAAACATAAACCCTCAGAGTCAGAAGACACCAAAATCATTATCTAATTGTAACAGAATTTTTTGGTTGTTTCTCAGTACTTGCTTTTTTACTCCTGACTTCCATATAGCACAATGAGTTTCTCAGCCAAGAAAATTTGCAGTCAATAACACGACCTGCCAGTTGTTGGTTCCTAAATGCTCTACATAAATCAACTTAGCCCTATATTCCTTGCTCACTTGTGGCTTAATTAAGTTGTTGGTTGGGAAATCATGAGATCTCTTATGCTCCATGAGCCAAGATGTATTGTGATCTCCAAAATTTCTGAAATCATTCTATCATGATGGGGGCACAGCTGACACAGACAAGAAGGCAGTGCAAAGTCAAGTGACCAGGTCTCTAATTAAATTACTCCTGAGGGCTGCCTCACATTTGGAATTTAGACATGAAAGCCAGTTGTTCCTGTGTTTTTAATTTAACCAGTTTTGTTTCAATTTTATGTTATTTATGGGTGAAAAAAATCCCAAGCAATGCCCTCTTCTAATGCTTTATTTCCCCACATAGAGAAATATTGATTCAGAAAAAATTTAGTATCTATGATAGGGATTGATTTCATGAAGCTAACATTCTTTTGTTGAGCTCCTTCTATGTGTCAGATCCTGTGACAGATACTATTTCTGTGAAGATGTACAAGAAATACTCCTGCTTTAAAAATATTTTCCTTTTAATTCATAATAATTACACATAATTATGGATATAGTATATTCAAATACATTGTGTGCCATGTGTAATGAATAAGTCAATGTAATTAGCAGTTCAATCTCCTGTTACATTTATGATTTCTTTGTATTTGAAGTCTTTGAAATTCTCTCTTTTTAGTTCTTTGTAAAATATACTTTTATGAACTATAGTCACTCCACTGTGCTATAGAACACTAGAACTTGCCGGGCATGGTGGTGCATCCCTGTAATCCCAGGACTCAATAGGCTGAGGCAATAGGGTCACAAGTTCAAGATCAGCCTCAGCAACTTATCAAGGCCCTAAGCAAATTAGTGAGACCCTGTCTCAAAATTTAAAATATAAAGAGGGGCTAGATATATATCTCAATGGGTTAAAGAACACTTAAGACTTAATCCTCCTAGCCAAGTGTATTCTGGTATCAATTTTTCCAACGTCCCTAAACCCCTCCCTTCTCTTTCTGGCCTCTAATAATCCCTATTCTATCTTTTTTTCTTTAAGATCAACTTTTTTTTATTTTAGCTTTCATATGAGTGGGAATGTACAGTGATTGTCTTTTTGTGCCTGGCTTGTTTCACTTAACATGTCCTCTAGGTCCATCCATTTTGCTACAAATGACAGAAATTCAATCTTTTTTATGACTGAATAATATTTAATTTAGTATAAATATCACATTTTTTATTCATTCATCTTCCTATATATAGCTCAATTGATTCTAAATCTTGGCTACTGTAAGTAGTGCTGTTATAACCATGGGAATGAAGGTATCTCTTTGATAAGCTCATTTCATTTCCTTTCAATGTATACCCAGAAGACAAACCACTGGATCATATGGTAGATTAATTTTCAGTTTGGGGAGGAAAATTTATACTGTTCTTCATAATGGCTTTACTAATTTACTTGCCCACCCACAGTGTATAAAAGTTCCTTTTTCTGCATCCTCACCAGCATTATTTAATTTTTGCTTTTTTAATAATCATCATTCTGTTTGGAGTAAGATATTAGTTTACTAAGGTTCGGTTTGCATTTCCATGATGGCTAATGATGTTGATCACTTTTTGTCATATACTTGTTTGTCATTTATTTGTATATCTCCTTTCGAAAAATGTCTATTCAGATCATTTTACAAGTTAGATTATTTATTTTTGTTGTTTTCTAGTTTTTTGAGCTCCTTATATATTCTGAACACTAATCTCTTGTCAGATGAATAGTTTTCAAGTATTTTCTCCTATTCTGTTTGTTGCTCTCATTAAGACTTTCAGTGCTATGAACATCCTTGTCCTGTTCCAGATCTTAAAGGAAATGTTTTCAGGTTTTCCCCGGTCCATATGATACTGGCTGTGAGTTTATTACATGTAGCCTGTGGTATAAATACTTTCACTGTGGGCCCATTAAAAAATTAATAATATGGGCTGGGGTTGTGGCTCAGTGGTAGAGTACTCATCTCACATGTGGAGGGCCCTGGGTTCAATCCTCAACATGACATAAAAATAAAATGAAGGCATGTGTCCATCTACAACTAAAAAATTAAGTTTTTTAAAAAGTTAATAATATGACATCACTGTGAAGAGATATACAGTAGAACACAATTATGTGATATTTGTTCTTCATAGATACAGCAATTTAACAATAATAGACAATAAATTTGAGAATTAGACAACAGTAAAATAAAAAAGAGATGATATTTGAGTTCTAATGAAATTTGACTTAAATATATTTAATAATAAGACTATCTAATGCAAATTATAGTAATACAGTATATACAACTGTTTCCAAAAATACAATTTAATTAACAATTAGCTTTGGCAAGCTAGATTCTGCCTTCCATATTTTAAAACTACCTCCGAGGTAGTTTAGGGAGAAAGCTATACATTTTTCAATGTAAATATTAAGTAAGACATTGAAGTGAAAAAGTCAATTTAAATAGAGCAGAATAAAATATATGTATGTTTTCTACCTTTTTCTGGCAATCAACTAAAATGTCTGCAAAAAAATAGAAAATATAAAATAAGACCCAGAAGGACAAAGAGAATGGAATAGGACAAGAAACAAGACAAGATACATCACTCAGAGACATGAAAGGCAACTGTTTTATTCAATGAATGGAAAAACAAAATGTAACTACACATGGAGGACCAGCTAGAAATCTGTGTTTCACCCCATATCTTCTATTTCACACAATCAGATAATTTCCCCTCCTCAACTACTTGCAGGAGATAAAAGGGTGTAGTTGAGTTATATGAATATATCCTCAGAATATCATGGTCTTTCTACCATCCAGACATCCTCCAAGCAACCACAACAGAGTCTGCCCATCTCTGTTTGCCCCATTAATTCAACAAATACTTTTTGAATTATTAGTGTGAGCTGGGGCCATTTCCTATGCCCTAGATTTCCAGTGGAGAATAAGAGGCACTCCTTCTGAAGACACTCAAAGATAAACATAATAGATATGTAAGTAAAGAAGTAACTATCGCAATGTGAGAAGATTCTTAATATAGGGATAAGAGCAGAGAAGGCACAAAGCAAGCTGAATCCTGCAAGTTAAGTAGGTATTGAGTAGGATAGGAAATGAACCAAAAAAAAAAAACAGGTCATATAAAGACCAATATGGAAGCAGAATAGAATACCTCAGATTTCAGGAAATGGCAAGTAAATCAGAAGATTAGTGTAGCTTAGGTACAAAGGAGGAAGAGAAAATTGAGAGAAATAAAGATGCAAAGATATATAGAGACCACATCATGAATGACCTTAAAAGTTATGTTAGGAATTTTGTACTTTATCCCAAAGGTGATGCATGTCTATATGCAGAATCTATGGCTTTCAATCTGTCCTCCACCACAAGTATCTGGACCTGACACTATTCCATCTGTGCCAGCTACCGTTAGCAGGACCATGAGTACCTGTATTCCAATGGATTTCCCCTATCAATTTGCCTTATAATTCACAAATAAGTATTAAATTCTGTCACAGTGATTAAGCCACACCAAGTTCTATTTAATTTTCTACAATTTGGCTTCCAAGTTAATTACAAAGTGTATGATTATTCTTAAAGCAATTTTCAGAGTGCTCATATGAGAAATTAAAGAACTAGCAATAAAGATTATTTAATTGCTAGTAAGTTTTGTTGGCAGTTAGGAAAATGGTGATATGGTGATTTTTTAAAATAATAATTATTTTTGCAATTTTATTCACTAACATCTATTGAATTTTTATTAGCAGAATCCCATGAAGTTACAGGTAACTCTCTGACAATCTGACTTATATTACTCTAATTTTATGATATTTCTTTTCATACATAATAACCTCTTAATTATCTACCATAATTTGGCTATGAACACCCAGAATTTAAAATCTCTTGAGAAAAAAAAAAAAACTGTAATCTAGGATCAGAGAGACCAGATGCATGTGTTTATTCAGAAAACCCCCCAAAAAATAGTATCTCTAGAATTTAGAGAAATGTAGCTGGGTCAAATGGTGGCTCCATTCCCAGCTTTCCAAGAAATCTCCATACTGCTTTCCAAATTGGCTGCACCAATTTGCAGTCCCACCAGCAATGTACAAGTGTACCCTTTTCCCCACATCCTCGCCAGCACTTGTTGTTGTTTGACTTCATAATGGCTGCCAATCTTACTGGAGTGAGATGGTATCTTAGGGTGGTTTTGATTTGCATTTCTCTGACTGCTAGAGATGGTGAGCATTTTTTCATGTACTTGTTGATTGACTGTATGTCCTCCTCTGAGAAGTGTCTGTTCAGGTCCTTGGCCCATTTGTTGATTGGGTTGTTTGTTTTCTTATTGTCTAATTTTTTGAGTTCTTTGTATACTCTGGATATTAGGGCTGTATCTGAAGTGTGAGGAGTAAAGATTTGTTCCCAGGGTGTAGGCTCCCTATTTACCTCTCTTATTGTTTCTTTTGCTGAGAAAAAACTTTTTAGTTTGAGTAAGTCCCATTTGTTGATTCTAGTTATTAACTTTTGTGCTATGGGTGTCCTATTGAGGAATTTGGAGCCCGACCCCACCGTATGTAGATTGTAGCCAACTTTTTCTTCTATCAGACGGCGTGTCTCTGATTTGGGAATGGAGCCACCATTTGACCCAGCTATTCCCCTTCTCGGTCTATTCCCTAAAGACCTAAAAAGAGCATGCTACAGGGACACCGCTACATTGATGTTCATAGCAGCACAATTCACAATAGCAAGACTGTGGAACCAACCTAGATGCCCTTCAATAGACGAATGGATAAAAAAAAAATGTGGCATTTATACACAATGGAGTATTACTCTGCATTAAAAAATGACAAAATCATAGAATTTGCAGGGAAATGGATGGCATTAGAGCAGATTATGCTAAGTGAAGCTAGCCAATCCCTAAAAAACAAATGCCAAATGTCTTCTTTGATATAAGGAGAGTAACTAAGAACAGAGTAGGGATGAAGAGCATGAGAAGAAGATTAACATTAAACAGGGATGAGAGGTGGGAGGGAAAGGGAGAGAGAAGGGAAATTGCATGGAAATGGAAGGAGACCCTCAGGGTTATACAAAATTACATACAAGAGGAAGTGAGGGGAAAGGGAAAAAAATACAAGGGGGAGAAATGAATTACAGTAGAGGGGGTAGAGAGAGAAGAGGGGAAGGGAGGGGAGGGGAGGGGGGATAGTAGAGGATAGGAAAGGCAGCAGAACACAACAGACACTAGTATGGCAATATGTAAATCAATGGATGTGTAACTGATGTAATTCTGCAATCTGTATACGGGGTAAAAATGGGAGTTCATAACCCACTTGAATCAAAGTGTGAAATATGATATATCAAGAAATTTGTAATGTTTTGAACAACCAACAATAAAAAATTTAAAAAAAAAGAAATTAGAGAAATGTAAATCAAAACTACACTAAGATTTCATCTCACTACAGTCAGAATGGCAATTATCAAGAATACAAGTCAAAATAAATGTTAGCAAGAATGTGGGGGAAAAGGCACATTCATAGATTTCTGGTGGGACTACAAGTTGGTGCAACCAATCTGGGAAGCAGTATGGAGATTCTTCAGAAAACTTGGGATGGAACCACCATTTGACATAGTTATTTCACTCCGTGGCATATACCCAAAGGACTTAAAATCTGACACTGTCATATAAATGTTCGCTCAATTCATAGTAATTAAACTATGGAACCAACTTAAGTGCCCTTCAACAGATGAATGGATAAAGAAACTGTGGAATAGTACTCAGCCTTAAAGAAGAATGAAATTGTGGCATTTGCAGATAAATGGATGGACTGGAGACTATCATGCTAAATGAAATAAACAAATCCCAAAAAACCAAAGGCCCAATGTTCTTTCTGATATGCAGATACTAACTCACAATGTGGGGAGTGGTTCCTCTGCTGTGGGGAGGGGGATAGAATTTCACTGGATTAGACAAAGGGGGATGAAGGGAAAGTGGGGGATGGGAATAGGAAAGATAGTAGAATAAATTAGACATACCTTTCCTATGTTCATATATGAATACACAACCAGTGTAACTCCATATCATATACAACCACAAGAATGGGAAGTTATATTCCACGTATGTATAATATGTCGAAATACATTCTACTGTCATATATAACTAAAAAAAAATTTAAATGAAAACCCAGAACAATAATGTAAATAAGAGAAGGACCAATAGTCAGGTGCCAAAGTGAAAACTGGATGAATGGGTAACTTCATCATCTATCAATAAGGAGATCTAGAACAATTCAAATTTGTACTTAAGATTGCTGCTTATGGACAAAAGCTGAGCGGTTGTGTGTGTGTGTGTGTGTGTGTGTGTGTGTGTGTGTGTAACACAAAACAAAAAAGTAAGACAAACATTCAGCTCTCACAATTTTGCTGTTCATGGATCCATGCCAAGGCATCTCTAACAGGTAAGACCTTATTACATTGTTTCTTTTGGACTGTTCATTTTTTGAACCTGCAGGTAGATATGTAACAAACTAAATTATTGTCTAAGTATATCATACGATAGTGTATTTTTGTTGACTATTTCTTCACATAAGTTTACAGGCTCTTCATTAGCAACAACCATTCTTAACTGAATGTGCATATTGGTCATTTTCTGCATCATCCACCTCTGAGTTTTTCCAGTGCTCCAAGGTTTCTCAATCACCTAATCTTCATCTGCTATTCTTGATATCTGGTATCATTTTCTCTAACAAGACTTTTACTCTAGTGATAAATTCTACATTTAATTCCTGCCAATCGACCTTCTTCTTTCTTGTTCTACCTTCCCTTTTTCTGCTTTAGGTTTCTATATTTCATATGACAATCAAAGTACAATAAAATAGTAAATGCCTTACACAGAAAACTGTAACTCAGAACTCAAGCCAGAGAAAAATCTTGAAATAAGAAATCAGAGTGGAATATACTGGCTAAACTCAACCTACCTAAGCTTGAAATCTTAGATAAAGAGGAATATCTCACTTGAAGGACTGCTCTGAAATTTATGAAGTAAAAAGTTAATGTCAATAGGGAAAATGAAATTCAAGAGGAACAAAGCAGATTCCACATATGTTCAATTTGGAAGAACTCAAATAAGGTTGTCAGGTAACATATGATCAATTAAATTTGAATTTCAGATAAACAAGTCAAAATTAACTATATTTTTATTTGCTAAGCCTGGCAATCTTAAAATGGAATTTCAATACACTTCCAGAGCAGCATTCAAAATTCTCTCCTCTGTTCTCAAAGTGCAGGATTGAGTCAAAGAACTATATCCCTTAGATAACGAAGGGGAATTTAATAGTACTCAATTTAATAAAGAATTGGGAAAGACCCAGCCTCTTTAAGTTGTCAGTAGATATTAGTAAATAATTCAGTTTATATCAATGTTCAAGAATACATCAATTGCACAAAATAAAAATTAATCAGCTATTAACTATTTTCAAAGGTTATAAGTGCTTCTTTCTTTCTACTGAATATCTATTTCAGGAATTTTGGCAAATTCTACCATTTTATCATTCAAATAAGTCCCTTAAATAAGGTTATCTCAATGTACTGGAAAAAATATGGTTTGAGTTCTTGATTTCTAATGATCTGCTCTACTCAGGATTAGCTCACCTCCTCTAAATCAGCCACTAATCAGACCTTTGCTTCTTTTATCCTACAATTTATGCAGTGACATTTTCTGATGATAATTGCTTCGCAAGGAATGGATTGCTTCAGTGCTAAAATGCATTTGCTGAAACAGGACATAGAGAAGATTTCTAGCAATGTCATGAACAAGCCCTCAATAATTTTATACAGGTGACATGCTTTGGCCAGTGTTACCATAGCCAAAAATTACCTCTGACATTTCCAAATGTCACAGTTAATCCATTCTTAACAGCAATGCTTTTAAATGTACTAGAAGGAAGGCTTCTAAAAGTCATGTGTAAACTAGAGGAAAGCATAGTTATTTTAGCTTGGGGTCCCAAAAAAATAAAATAGCAGAGTTACTTAGACACACGTTTTGAAAATTCATTATCAATACTTTAATAATATCCACAAATACTAAAATAATTGAATAGGATTAGTGTTATTTAGCGAGAACCTGGAGCACTATAATGCTTTTAGGGATTGGCTAACTCAATCCTGTGACTATAGACATCCACAACACCCTCATCTATATTACTTAGTGCAGGCTCAGGCTGACAAAGTATCTCAAACCTCTGACCATGTAGTTGGCCTGGAAATTGGAAAATGACACATTTCAGGGCAATGGGAATCATTCTGTGAAATTCTGTACATGGATGCCATTTCTTTCCCCAGTCATAGGATATGAAACTGGGATGACAGTACCCTGAAGATCTCTGCGGCTATGCTATCCTTTTCCCTCACCATGTGGAGGAAATGAACCATTTCACCTTTGAAAATAGTAAATAGCTGGTGAGGGATAGTTAATTTCTCTCTTGTCTGTTAGAGGAAGCAAACACACCATTATAAACAGACCCAAGTGATAAGAAAAGAGAGAGACTGGAGAAATAGAGCAAGAAAAATTATCTCTTTGAATCCAGCATTTCTAAGATAATTCTACCCCCTTGGACATCTTAGTTTCATGCATGAGCTAATCATTTCCCATTTTTAAAGTGAATTTTGTTGGGTTTCTGTTATCTGCAATAGAATAATATCTTGATCACTCAACTTAGTTCACTAACCAAAACTAGAACTCACTTTTATGTATCTGTGTGGTACCAGGGATTAAACCCAAAGTACTATATTACTGAGCTATAGCCTGATCTCTTTTATGTATTATTTTGAGACAGGGTCTCATAAGTTGCCTAGGCTGGCCTTGAACTTGCAATCCTCCTGCCTCAGCCTCCCAAGTCATCAGGATTTACATTTTGATAGCAGAGTTTAAAGATTGTATGATGGCATAAATAGATTTAGATAATCTTTTTACAGTTCAACTAGAACATTCTATTGAAATAATCATAAGCATAGATGTTCTCACTCCAAAGATCTAGCCAAACATCCCTTGTCTTTATACATGAATTATATGACAAGATCTTGAAACTTCACCGAAGAACATGTGTGATTTCATATTCATGTACTCCTCAAGTTTGCCAGTTTATATGAATATTTTCTGAGTTTTGAAATAATAAAGTTTTGGTCCTCTCTTCCAGAGATATGAATATATAAATTCAAAATAATTTAAATAAGTGGAATAGTGCAGTTTATTGAGTAGTATATTCACATGGAATTTTAGAATGTGACCTTCTTTGGAATAAGGGTCTTTGAAGATACAATTAAAATAATGATCTGGAGATGAAATCATCCTAGAGTGGGCATGAAATCCACAAATGGTTGTTCTCATAAACAGAAAAGGAGAAGCGAGACACAAAGAAAAAGGTCATGTGAAGACACAGAGACAGGAGTAATGTAACTACAAGCCAACAACCACCAGCAATTACTGGGAGCCACAAAGAGCCAGGAGGAGGCATGCAAGCATTCTTTCCTAAAGTCTTCAAAGGGACCATGACCCTATCACCATCTTGATTTCAGACTTTTAGCCTGGAAAACTGTGAGAGAACACATTTATGTTATTTTAAGCCAACAAGTTTGTGGTGATTTGTTATGATAACCCTAGAAAACTAATGCATATAAACGTGTATTTCCTGCAATTAATTTGAATGTTCCTTTTGTTAGTTTCCTGGTGCTATCAAGGTTAAGATTTTAACACTATATTTAGAAACCTGCCATAAAATATATTGTTGTATGTGAAAGTTTCTGGGAGTTTTGACTTTATTTATTTTTTTTTATTAGTTGTTCAAAACTTTATTTTTACCTACTCATTTTAATTAAATCATTTTCCTCTGAGAACATGAACCCACCTATATATACTATGCTACTAAACTGTATTTTTCTGTTGTTTAATAAATGGCTTTCTTAAGCTTTACACTGAACAAAATATCTACTAAATATTAATTTACACTGCCATTCAGAAAGTTGTCTATTAAATCTTATGGTTAACAATTCCACGAACTTTTTCCTTTTTCAGATGAAGTTTGTTTTCAGATCTCTATGAATTTGCAAATCCTATTTCCTGCACTAAAAATTTATGGCTTCTTTACTCACTATGATCTTCACTGGTTTCAGTTTTCCAAAATCAAGGTAAGAAGAAAAATAACACCAGAAGAACAATTTATAAGGCATTTCCACATACAACATGCCACTCAATAATAGGTAATGGTAACTAATATAATTCTACTTGTTAACATCTATAACCTCTGGTTTTTTAAATGAACTAATAATCTGAAAAATCTGTTTTGATCAGATTTTTGATACACCCATAGTGCATACAAAGTGCTTTCTATATCAACAGCTACCTACCAAATGTTTGTTTAGTGGATGGATAAATAAATGATTTTCTATTTTTACTCTAGAGAGAAATGCAGCCTCAAACTCCCTCCCACCATTACGGAGCCTGCTACAGAAGAACTGAGAGGAATGCTATGGGTGGAGGTGGGTGGCCCTGATGATCAATTTTCCAAAGACCTTCCAAAAAGCAACAAGGCAAATCGTGATGGAGGGGTAAATTGCCTGACTTACAGTTTTTTCCAAAAGCAGAATGTAAACCATGATGATAGAGAGTAGTTTCCTCACTAGAAGTCCATAAAGGGGCATGAGGGGTAGGGTCCACCAAAAGTTTACATAAGAATCCATGAATATTCATGGACAGGAATTCCCTGGCTTTCATCAAATTCTCAGAAGGGTTCTGGATCTAAAAATAGGTTTAGAACTCTTGGTTCATAGGCTTCAGTGATACAAATCAAAGAGAAAAATCTATGCTCTTTGTGTAAAAGATGATTTTATTGCTGCATGAAAAACTAAAGCTATGAAATAGGAGTCCACATAGCTTGCTAGAATATTCTCAGCATTCTAGGTCTTCCTCTGTAACATTACTTTGCTAATTGATGAGTATCCTACTGTAAAACTGCTGTCAGGATCAGAGTTAACTGTTTTACATATTTCTAATCCTATGGTGAAAAATTTATCTCATATGTGTGTGTGTGTGTGTGTGTGTGTATCCTGATTTGGTCAGTTATAATGGCCATAAAGTAATGTTGTCATCAGATGCCTTATTATGGAATTTTTTATTGTTTATTCCCACATTTTTAAATTTATTTTAGCCTCATTCTTACTTGTTTTCAGATATAACTGACCTGATTGGGGGGGGGCGGGGAGGGTAAGTATCCACCTCTACTTAAAATTCATGTATATGCAGAATCTCCTACTAGACTTGGTTTGTGCTTTTACTTAGTATTTGAAACCAAAAAAAGCATTTACTTAATAGTATATTCCCACCATCCTATAGATTTTTCTAATTTCTGCACTTCTCCTATTTCTTGTAACTGGATCTTCTTTTCTCATTTGGCACTTAGATTATGATCCAAGAGCCTCCTCATCTCCCCTGGCCAACAAGACACAGATCCCTCAGAAGGAATGAAATAAGAAATTGGACGCATATCCTAATTATACTTTTAAGGTCTTCCGCATCTTCCCACATTCCCATATAAAAAATACATCAAGTCATTTCCTATACTCTGAGTACATTCAGCTGTATTCTGCTTGTAATGAGGACTACACCACAAAAGACAGGTCCACACTGACCAACACCAAGAAACAAAATTTGCCCAGTCCCTGCCAAAGTGTGATTGACCCCTGATGTCACTGAATGGGATTACAGATTTTTGTATACTGACAATAAAAATAATTTTTTGAAAGATGAGAAGCCAAGAGAAGAGAAGGAATTAATGGCACATTTTTTTAATCCTAAAACAAAAGAATTCTTCCACACCTGCAACTTTTAATTTAAATGCTAATTTGCCTGTTATGAGTTTTTTACACTTGGCTTCTTTCTTTCTTCACCACCTTACATACAATGTATGTTACCACCTATGATAAGTATACAATGAACACTAAATTTTTTAATTAAAATGAATACTTTGTTGAACCAAGTGTGAACTTTCTCTTTCCGAAACAGAAACAAAGGATTACAGAATATATGGGCAGAAAAGAAACACCTGATCCTCAAAGTACAAAAATGACAATAACCAAAGTGATTAATACTGTTAGTGTTTTCTAACGTCCTTTTAAAAGCCATCCATTAGAGCTGGAGATGTATCGCAAGCCAACATCTGTAGTATTGAAAAATTACATGAACAACTTTTTACCTAAAATATCCAAACGATGATGTTTTTTTCAGATGTGCCTTTGTAAACTTGTATTTACCTTAGATCACATGGTAAAATTACTCCTTTATTTCTGAGGCAAGTTATTCAATTGTATTAAATGATATGATGTTTCCTCCAGGATTTGTGGACAAGCAAAGAAGCAAAAAGAAAAAGAAAATTAAAAATACTCACAAGGAGGAATGAGTTCTTTTTAATCTTTTGCATAGCATGGTGACTATAGTTAATAATGATGTTCAAATTACTAAGAAAGCATATTTCAAATATTCTCACCACAAAAAATAAATACTTGGGTGATGTATATGTTAATTATCTTGATACACTGTATACATTTATAACACTATTTTGTATTCTATAAATATACACAATTATAATTTGTCAATTTACAATAAACTTTAAAAATTTTAAATACTCATAAAACCACCTTCCAGAGAGAAACAACATGTATTATTTTAGACATTTTATAATAAAAGCACTGTGAATGGAAATGATAAAAATGAAAACTGGCTCACCTGCAATCTCCCATACTCTCTAGATGTCTACATGTGTTGACAAAACATGGTACTGCCACATGAAGACTAAATCAGGGGAGAGATCCAACATGGCGGCGGGCGTGGAGAGATCAAGTCTCTGACCTCTTCAGCTGCGTGGGCATAGGGAGTCGTAAACCGTCTAAATGCTGTTTGCTCAGGATCATTAGGCAATGCTGAGCTGACTTGGATCTGGGGCGAACAGTCTGGGCCTCTCAGAACACACACCAAGCCCGGATCTGCTGAATTCAAGCTCCCCTTCGCCTTCATCTCGCAGACAAACCGCTGTGACTCAGTACTAAATGATCTTGCTGAAACAACTGGTCGGCCCTTCTGAAACTGCGGAGGGTAATGCCAACCGAGCTTTCATAGGCAGTGGCCACAGGTTTGAGACGGGGCTTAGGAGAGCCAGTCAGGACCCACCCGTTGCATTGGTCACTCGGCAAAGGGAACGAACTGTCGCCATTTGCATGGGATACCACCATGGCAGAGAACTGACGTCACCAGAATGCGGTGGAGGAGATAACTTCATTGAAACCGGCGGCGACAGGTGTGTAACCCCCTAGCCCTCCCTCTCCACACAGCGGGGAAACCTTAAGAGCCCCTCCCAGCTCTCCCGTGAGTGCGATAGCCAGACCGAGGGAATCAGGAGTGGCGTGGGACCCGCGGCGCAGAACTCCCAGCTACCGCTCCCACCAGTGCTGACAACTGAGGTCTCTTGCACCAGCTACCGGGGACATGGCTACCGGAGGGCAAGCAAAATTCGCTGAGGGTTCTCAGCCCCAAGCTCTACAAACTTACGGTGTGAGGGAATGGCAAACAGGGAGAGTGTGCCCAGTCGTTCATGAAAACAGGGCTCCCGGGAGCAGCAGACCTGGCGTGTAGCCAGTATTGTGGTGAGCGTCACCGGTGAGCGGGGCCTGGCATGAGGAAAAGTGGGGAAGTGACTAGAAACAAGAAAAGGCCCTAGGCACTCAGGACTGAAGACCCGCCCAGTATGGGAGGAGGAGCTGCTGCACAGTGATTGGTTCCCGCGTATTGAGAGGAGAAGCTTGGCCCAGTGGGCACAGCTCCACCTACTGGAAGAGAAGTTAATCAAACTCTAAGACTGCATTTATTAATTTTTTTTTAATTTGGGTTTTTTTTTTTTTTTCATTTTCTTTTTTTGTTGTTGTTGTTTTTTAATTTTTTTTATTTTTTTATTTTTTTTATTTTAATTTTTATTTTTTTGTTATTTTTTTAAATTTTTTTTTCTTTTTTTATTTTCTATTTTTTTTCTTTTGTCTTTTCATTTCTTTTCAATTTTCTTATTCCCCCTTCCTTGAATTCTACCTGCTTACTCTCATTCTCTTTAATGACTTCTTCCCTTCCCTTCTAATACCTTTCCTCCTAAGCATCAAATAAATTTATAGGAGTAAACAGTAACTCAGCAGGCAAACAGAACAAGAAGTAACATGAGCAGCATGAAAAAGCAAGGAAGAAAAGGAGTACAAACAATGCAGGACAGCCTAAATATTCAGGAGGACCTAGAGTCATCAGAAAAATGGTCAAATAAAGAAATCAAGGAATACCTTAGACAGATGGAATGGAACCTTAAAGAGGATATGAGACAGCAAATTCAAACAATGAAAAACACATTGAAAATGAATTACATAAACAGATAAAAGAAGAAGTTAAGCATCTTTATCAGGAGATAGAGATTATAAAAAAATCAAACAATAATTCTAGAAATGAAGGAAACTATAAACCAAATTAAAAACTCAAATGAGAGTATCACTAACAGAGTGGAGCAAGTAGAAGCCAGAACGTCAGATAATGAAGACAAAATATATCATCTTGAAAAGAGCCTAGCCAACTCAGAAAGGCTGGTAAAAAATCATGAGAAAAACATCCAAGAAATATGGGATAACATAAAATACCAAACTTAAGAGTCATTGGGATAGAGGAAGGTATAGAGATTAAAACCAAGGGAATGAGTAGCCTGCTGAATAAAATAATTACAGAAAACTTTCCAGAAATAAAAAAGGAAACGGATATACAAATTGTAGATGCATACAGGACACCGAGCATACAAAATCACAGTAGACCAACGCCAAGACACATTGTTATGAAGATACCCAATATACAGAACAAAGAGAAAATATTAAAAGCTACAAGAGAAAGGAGGCAGATTACATTCAGGGGTAAACCAATAAGGTTAACAACGGATTTTTCATCACAGACGCTGAAAGCGAGAAGATCCTGGAACAATATATTTCAAACACTGAAAGACAATGGATGCCAACCAAGAATTTTGTATCCAGCAAAATTAAGCTTCAGGTATGACAATGAAATAAAAATCTTTCATGATAAACAAAAGTTAAAAGAATTTGCAGCCAGAAAACCAGCATTGCAAAGCATCTTTAGCAAAACACTACACGAGGAAGAAATGAAAAACAATAACCAAAACCATCAGTGGGAAGTGCCTCAATAAAGACAGAGGGTGGGGGGAAAGCTAATCATGGAGAAACAAACTAAATTTAAAAAAAAAAAAAGATAAATAATCAAACATGGCTGGAAGTACAAACCATATATCAATAGTAACTCTAAATTTTAATGGCTTAAACTCTCCAATAAAGCAACATAGGCTGGTAACATGGATTAAAAAAACAAATCCAACAATATACTGCCTCTAGGAGACACATCTGATTGGAAAAGAAATACACAGGCTGAAGGTGAAAGGTTGGGAAAAAATATACCACGCACACGGTCCTCGTAAGCAAGCAGGAGTGGCCATCCTCATATCGAATAAAATCGACTTCAAGACTAACTTAATCAAAAGAGATAAGGAAGGACATTATATACTGTTAAAAGGAAACATTCACCAACAAGACATAACAATTATCAATATTTATGCACCAAATAATGGTGCTGCGACGTTCATAAAACAAATTCTCCTCAAGTTCAAGAATCAAATAGACCACAACACAATAATTATGGGTGACTTCAACACACCTCTCTCACCATTGGACAGATCCTCCAAACAAAAGTTGAATAAAGAAACTATAGAACTCAATATCACAATCAATAACCTAGACTTAACTGACATATATAGAATATATCAACCATCATCAAGAGGATATACTTTTTTCTCAGCAGTACATGGATCCTTCTCAAAAATAGACCATATATTATGCCATAGGGCAACCCTCAGTAAATATAAAGGGGTGGAGATAATACCATGCATTTTATCTGATCACAACGGAATGAAACTGGAAATCAATGATAAAAGAAGGAAGGAAAAATCCTACATCACATGGAAAATGAACAATATGTTACTGAATGATCAATGGGTTACAGAAGACATAAAGGAAGAAATCAAAAAATTCTTAGAGATAAATGAAAATACAGACACAACATATCAGAATCTATGGGACACAATGAAAGCAGTTTTAAGAGGGAAATTCATCGCCTGGAGGTCATTCCTCAAAAAAAGAAAAAACCAACTAATAAATGAGCTCACACTTCATCTCAAAGCCCTAGAAAAGGAAGAGCAAAACAACAGCAAATGTAGTAGAAGGCAAGAAATAATTAAAATCAGAGCAGAAATCAACGAAATTGAAACAAAAGAAACTATTGAAAAAATTAACAAAACTAAAAGTTGGTTCTTCAAAAAAATAAATAAGATCGACAGACCCTTAGCCATGCTAACAAAGAGAAGAAGAGAGAGAACTCAAATTACTAACATACGGGATGAAAATGGCAATATCACAACAGATGCTACAGAAATACAGAAGACAATTAGAAATTATTTTGAAAACCTATATTCCAATAAAATAGAAGATAGTGAAGACATCAATAAATTTCTGAAGTCATATGATTTGCCCAGACTGAGTCAGGAGGATACACTCAATTTGAACAGACCAATATCAATGGATGAAATAGAAGAAGCAATCAAAAGACTACCAACCAAGAAAAGCCCAGGACCAGATGGGTATACAGTGGAGTTTTACAAAACCTTTAAAGAAGAATTAATACCAATACTTTTCAAGTTATTTCAGGAAATAGAAAAAGAGGGAGCTCTTCCAAATACATTCTATGAGGCCAATATCACCCTGATTCCGAAACCAGAAAAAGACACCTCAAAGAAAGAAAACTACAGACCAATATATCTAATGAACCTAGATGCAAAATCGGATACAAAAACACATCAAAAAAATTGTGCACCATGATCAAGTAGGATTCATCCCTGGGATGCAAGGATGGTTCAATATACGGAAATCAATAAATGTTATTCACCACATCAATGGACTTAAAGATAAGAACCATATGATCATCTCGACAGACGCAGAAAAAGCATTCAACAAAGTACAGCATCCCTTTATGTTCAAAACATTAGAAAAACTAGGGATAACAGGAACTTACCTCAACATTGTAAAAGCTATCTATGCTGAGCCTCAGGCTAGCATCATTCTGAATGGAGAAAAATTGAAGGCATTCCCTCTAAAATCTGGAACAAGACAGGGATGCCCTCTATCACCACTTCTATTCAATATAGTTCTCGAAACACTGGCCAGAGCAATTAGACAGACGAAAGAAATTAAAGGCATAAAAATAGGAAAAGAACTTAAATTATCATTATTTGCGGACAACATGATTCTATACCTAGAAGACCCAAAAGGGTCTACAAAAAAACTACTAGAACTAATAAATGAATTCAGCAAAGTGGCAGGATATAAAATCAACACGCATAAATCAAAGGCATTCATGTATATCAGCGACAAAACTTCTGAAACAGAAATGAGGAAAAACACTCCATTCACAATATCCTCAAAAAAAAATAAAATACTTGGGAATCAAACTAACAAAAGAGGTGAAAGATTTATACAATGAAAACTACAGAACCCTAAAGAGAGAAGTAGAAGAAGATCTTAGAAGATGGAAAAATATACCCTGTTCATGGATAGGAAGAAATAACATCATCAAAATGGCGATATTACCCAAAGTTCTCTATAGGTTTAATGCAATGCCAATCAAAATCCCAAAGGCATTTCTTGTAGAAATAGAGAAAGCAATCATGAAATTCATATGGAAAAATAAAAGACCCAGAATAGCAAAAGCAATTCTAAGCAGGAAGTGTGAATCAGGAGGTATAGCGATACCAGATTTCAAACTATATTACAGAGCAATAGTAACAAAAAAAGGCATGGTACTTGTACCAAAACAGGCGGGTGGACCAATGGTACAGAATAGAGGACACAGAGACTAATCCACAAAGTTACAACTATCTTATATTTGATAAAGGGGCTAAAAGCATGCAATGGAGGAAGGATAGCATCTTCAACAAATGGTGTTGGGAAAACTGGAAATCCATATGAAACTGAATCCCTTTCTCTCGCCATGCACAAAAGTTAACTCAAAATGGATCAAGGAGCTTCATATCAAATCAGAGACTCTGCGTCTGACAGAAGATAAAGTTGGCTCCGATCTACATATTGTGGGGTCGGGTTCCAAATTCCTTAATAGGACACCCATAGCACAAGAGTTAATAACAAGAATCAACAAATGGGACCTACTTAAACTAAAAAGTTTTTTCTCAGCAAGAGAAATAATAATAGAGGTAAATAGCTCCCTACACCATGGGAAAAAATCTTTACTCCTCACACTTCAGATAGAGCCCTAATATCCAGAGTATACAAAGAACTCAAAAAATTAAACAATAAGAAAACAAATAACACAATCAAAAAATGGGCCAAGGACCTGAACAGACACTTCTCAGAGGAGGACATACAATCAATCAACAAGTACATGAAAAAATGCTCACCATCTCTAGCAGTCAGAGAAATGCAAATCAAAACCACCCTAAGATACCATCTCACTCCAGTAAGATTGGCAGCCATTCTGAAATCAAACAACAACAAGTGTTGGCAAGGATGTGGGGAAAAGGGTACACTTGTACATTGCTGGTGGGACTGCAAATTGGTGCAGCCAATTTGGAAAGCAGTATGGAGATTCCTGGGAAAGCTGAGAATGGAACCACCATTTGACCCAGCTATTGCCCTTCTCAGACTATTCCCTAAATACCTTAAAAGAGTGTACTACCGGGATACTGCCACATCGATGTTCATAGCAGCACAATTCACAATTGCTAGACTGTGGAACCAACCCAGATGCCCTTCAATAGATGAATGGATAAAAAAAAAGTGGCATTTATACACCATGGAGTATTACGCAGCACTGAAAAATGACAAAATCATGGAATTTGCAGGGAAATGGATGGCACTAGAGCAGATTATGCTAAGTGAAGCTAGCCAATCCTTAAAAAACAAATGCCAAATGTCTTCTTTGATATAATGAGAGCAACTAAGAACAGAGCAGGGAGGAAGAGCAGGAGGAAAAGATTAACATTAAACAGAGACATGAGGTGGGAGGGAAAGGGAGAGAAAAGGGAAATTGCATGGAAATGGAAGGAGACCCTCATTGTTATACAAAATTACATATAAGAGGTTGTGAGGGGAATGGGAAAATAAACAAGGAGAGAAATGAATTACAGTAGATGGGGTAGAGAGAGAAGATGGGAGGGGAGGGGAGGGGGGATAGTAGAGGATAGGAAAGGTAGCAGAATACAACAGTTACTAATAGGGCATTATGTAAAAATGTGGATGTGTAACCGATGTGATTCTGCAATCTGTATTTGGGGTAAAAATGGGAGTTCATAACCCACTTGAATCTAATGTATGAAATATGATATGTCAAGAGCTTTGTAATGTTTTGAACAACCAATAAAAAAAAGACTGAATCAACTAAACTGATTTGTGAGTGAGAAATAACATGTTGTACCACTGAAGTTTTCACATGGTTTATTTTTTTTCCACATCCTATTCTGACTAATATAGTAATTTGTATTTTGAAATGAGATCTTGCCTTAATGAATCGGTAAATATGTCATTAGCTGAGCAGTTGAATGTTGGTTGATGAGCAGACTGATGTCAGAGGCTGAAAGACAATGAGCTGTGTACATGGTGAACAGTGACTATGAAGAATAAAATTATTAGCGTGTGTTGGCTGCCATCATAGGACAACTGCTATTACAAGGAAGAGATGAGCTTAGGAGAGAATCTGTTTCTTTGAACTGAAAATATACAAAATTCTTTTCTCTAGCCTTAAAAAAAATACTATATATTTAAATAATTTATAGTCATCCTGCAAAAGAACACCGGAACTTATTGATCTTATGTAACTGTATTGTACAAATTGACTAGCATTTCCCCATCCCTCCTTCTACCCTGCTTTCCCCAGTGTCCTAGTAATGACTATTGTACTCATAACTTTTATGAGATAAAATTTTTATATGCCACCTATGGTTGAGATCATGTAGTATCTATCTTTCCATACCTGGGTTATTTCATTTAGCACAACATCCTTGAGTTCCATGCATATTGTCACAAATGCCAAACTGCATCCTTATTATGGTTGAATGGTACTCCATTGTGCCTCTGTACTATGTTTTCTTTACCCATTCATCACTGATGGACACTTAGGTTGATTCAATATCTCAGTATTGTGAATAGTGCTGACATAAACATGGAAAGGCACATGGATCTTCAACATGTTGACAACATCTTCTTTGGTTATATACCCAGTAGTGGGATCACCAGGTCATATGTGTGTTCTCTTTTTGTTTTTGTGAACTACTCATACCATTCTCCACAATGACTACACTAATTTACATTCCCATCAACAAAGTATAAGAGTTCCTTTTCTCCACATCGTTGCCAAAACTTGTTATCTTTAGCCTTTTTGATATAACCGTTCTTTAAACACTCTGGCTGTTTCTTTCTTTCTTTTTTTTTAAGTGAAAATGCAGCAAAGTTTATCAGAGGGGAAAGAACAG
Organism: Marmota flaviventris; assembly: GCF_047511675.1. Lineage (NCBI taxonomy): Eukaryota > Metazoa > Chordata > Mammalia > Rodentia > Sciuridae > Marmota > Marmota flaviventris. The sequence continues at coordinate 93,827,501 of NC_092504.1, forward strand.
GGGTGAAAGGAAGAGAGGGGATACTCACAGAGAAGACAGCAACCATCTGGTTCTTTTTAAAAAGTCTCTGAAAATACTAAAACATTAATTTTGTCAAGATAATAAGGAGAAATACACATATTCAAAAAGAGAAATAATGGGGAAAATAGTTATTGATACATAGGATCTTTAAAAACCAAAAGCACACATTTTGTAGACCTCTCTGCAAATAAATATGAAAATCCAGATGTAATAAATTTTCTAGAAAATACAGTTTATCAAAACTGACTTCAATGAAGATAGAAAGCATAATCAGAACACATTTCTGTGTTTCCTTAGAAGAAATAATGAAATTACCAAGGAGCTATTCCACAAAAAAACAAACCAAAAAGGATTAGATAAATTTTATCAAACCTTTGGAGCCTATATATTCCCAATACTATATAAATTGTTTCAGAGCACAGAAAACTAAGGAAATATCCTCATTATGTGAAGGAAGTAGTTGTAACTTTGACACCTATCAATTTACCACATGCAGACAGAAAACTACAAATTAATATCCCTTTTGAATGCCAATGAAAATGTACTAAATAAAATATTTAGCAAAGAGACTCTGACACTCCATTATGAAAATAATATACCATGTTCAAATTAAATTTAAACTAACAATAGGAGGATAGATCAATAGAAAGAAATCTATTAAGGTAATTTAACAAATTATTTGATCCAAGAAATAAATCCATATTATTTTCTCTGTAAATAATGAAAAGGGTCTTGGCAAAACTCAATACCCATTTCTAATAAAAAAGCATTCAAGAAAACTGAAATTATTCAATAGACCCTTAAAGTAATTAAGTATTCATTAGATGATCCTAATGTTAATATCTTATGTAATATTGGAATCTAAATGGATTATTATATAAATCAGAGACAGGACAAGAATGCCATCATATCTACTACTATTTAATAATGCAATAGAGCTCAAAAGTTTTAAAGGAAGAAAAATTATGTCTATTGACCAACAGCAAGGCACTCTCTGCCTGGAAAACACTAGAAAAATTAATGATAAAACTAATATAAAAAGAGAAAAAATAATTTAGCACGGTAATAAAATATGAAATTAACAGGCAAAAAATAAATAATTTTTATGTATTTAATGTATACCAATAATAGCCAGTTAAAGATATAATAAAATTTAAAATATGGATATACAATAAATTTAAAAATTAATAGGAATAAACTTAAAAAGAATTGGCTAACACCCTACACACAAAAAAACACACACGTTAAAACCTTCAGAAAGACACAAAATAAGTATTAATAACTGGACAAATATCTCTGTTCTTGTATATGACTACAACATCAAGATGTCAGTTCTCCCTAAATTAATCTATAAATTTAATGTGATCTCAGTAAAAAATAACAAAAAGAGAGGGTTTTATTTATTTATTTATTTATTTATTTATTTATTTATTTTTGTAACTACACATTTTGCTACTAATGTTCACAGGAAAATGCAAATATACAAGTGAAAATGCCTGGCAAAACACTAAAATGAAAGAATTATGAGAGGGGATTAGTCCTGGAAGACTTTAAACACCTTACAAAGCCTCTATAATACATGAGCCATTGGGGACACTTATTCAAAACATAGCAGTGATCAAAATGAAGAAGAGATTAGAAAACCACAGGATGCCATGATATTACAGTTAGTAGGCACTGCTGGTAAAGCACAGGGTCCATTTGACTCTCTCTACTCTCATGTCCTCTGACTTCAAGAACTGTGGGCCTTTCCCCTCACAAAACATTGCTCTCCACATCCTCAAAGGGATGACTCTTACCTCCTGTTTGTCTCTTATCTTAGCTATCACTAGGATGGCTAAGAGAGCATGCAGAAAGCCCTCCTTTATATGCCCTTTAATCCCTAAACACTTTAGTAGTTCTCCTGTCATGATAGTTATCACACCAGTACATTAGACAGCAACTACTTTGGTATAAAACACTAAAATATTGGGTCTTCAAGAGAAGAGATCTGCATGTTCATGACATTGTAATTTAATGTTTAATATAGCACCTGGCATACAGCATGTAAGTTCTTCATAAGTGTTTGATAAAATGAATAAGGAAAAAGAGGTCCTGTCATGAGCTGTGTGTGTTGGCTATTGCCCACAGTAGTCATATGAGGGGACAAGTCTAGCACTGCGAACTCCCTGTCAGGGATGATGCAGGTGTGCCCCCCCCCAGCTCTGCCTAAGATCCCACACAGCACCTGAGATGGGTGTGACTCACCAAGATGTCAATCAATCTGCTGACCAACAGACAGCACCAAGCAAGACTCCACCCTTGAAACCTTATCCCTGCCTCTGATATCCCCAATATAAAATAAAGGAAACAGGGGCTCACACTCTTCCAGCACTCTCCTTCCAGTGTGGAAGCAGGACCTTTAAGGTCAGAGAGCCTCCCCACCCTCGATTGAAGAACTACTCTCTGTATTGTGTAATTTTCCACTGCCTTCTCCTTAGCTTAATGTTGCAGCCAGCCGGTTTAAACCCAGTTTGTCTCATCTGCGTGGGTGGCAGATGAGAAGGTCCCAAAGTGGTTTCCACAGAGAAAACACACTCATGGAATGAGTTACCCAAGATACAAGATAGTTAAAATAACTATTGCCGCAGCCTGGCTGGGCACACAATCACGAGCCACCACACAGCTTGTAGATTCAAACAGCAACTCTTTATTCCCGAACTCACACCAGCCATCTACAATCATGTTCTGGGGAAATCCACGTTCTCTGCCCAAATCCACGTTCTCTGCCCAAATCCACGTTCTCTGCCCAAATCCACCTCCACTGGGCTTCTATCTCCAAAAATATACTGTCTGAATCCCGTGAGAACTCAAGGGGAACTCAGGCAGCAGGATATGCCCTATTCCCAGCAGGAATAATCTTAAACCTTAAACCTGGAACCTAAACCGGGAACGCCCTAAACACGATTATCTTAAACCGGGAACACCCTAATCTGCCTTGGTCCTTGAGCAAGGTCACCTACATTCAATGTCACTGCAACATGTCAGCAACATGGGGTACCCTGGCAAGGAAATTGTCATACCTACTTGGCTAATGGCTCCCAGCATCTCCCCCCTTCTGATTAATTAAACAACAAGCAATGTGGCTTAAGGACTGTGCCTGGTAGGTTGTCCAATTCAACATATGGTTCTTACCCGTCATCGGAAAACTGACCTTTAGGCGTCAGCCTCCTGTCTTAGGTTGATACCACTGCAATTGGATCATACCCGTCACTGACTACCGGTCCAGCATACAGCCATTGGCCCCCAAATTTTAGACCATCACTAGCAGAAGGGAGGAGAATACAGAAATGCCACAAGACCAAGCCAATTGACGGCTCCTTGGGAAAAATTGCATCATTGGTGACACCATCAGCAAAGATATGTCAGCACTACCACAATTAACATGGGGTGCGCTGGCAAGGAAATAAAAATTGCATCACTAGTGACACCATCAGCAAAGATATGCCAGCATTACCACAATTCGCTGCACCAAACGATAGTTACATAGTCCAGGCAAGTTCTGCAAGCAGTTCAAAGCAGAGGAATCTATCAATATGTCCATTTGCTCCCAAAATCCGTTTCCTCCCAAAGTAAGTTAACTCCTTGATTGAGCATTACTTGTTGAGTTATATTCATTTATGCATCAGTTTATACAGTTTACTGTGATAGCTATCATAGAAGCTGTAGTCTGGTTGTATCTTTGTCTTCACCGGCACTGGGATGAAGATAGGAATTCTGGCAATGATGCTAAAGAGACATTATCCTGAAAAGAATTATTAAATATAATGAAAAAGAAAAGTGAAAGTAAACAAACAGATCTGTTAACCTACTTTAAAAACAATCCTTAACAGCTGTTTACCTAATTTAAATTAAACCATTTAAATCACGTGAATAAAAAAATAATAATAATAATTCGGATCCATTTTTTCATGAGCGCTCCTCATATAAGAAATATGGACATATGCACATACAGACATACAACACAAAACACAAGAGTGTACACAAACGTACAACACATAAGAAAATAGTAAAGGCCTTGTAGCTTTACCTGGGTGAAATCTCCATTGCAATGTTTAAAAACTCCACAGTCAAAAAATAAAACTGATCAAAAAAACATTAACCTAGGTTTGTATGAGCTCAAAAAATAAAAATAGAACCTTATGATGTGGAAAAATGCAATAATAAAATAGCTATTGAAAAAAGCATCCTGGTTAATCACTGTCGAAGATGTAAGAATGGCCAAGCTGGAGTTCTGGATATCAGCTGTTATGGATTTGAGTCAAATCATCTTCTTTTCGATCTGTAGAAATTGTTTTAGTTAATCTCTCTGGAATCCAAATTGGCTGCTGTTCTCCTGTGGAAAAACACAAACAGACCCCCGACTCCAGACAATCACTGGGTCAGGACCTTTCCATAGTCCTGTTAGAATATCTTTCCAAAGTACTTTAGGCTTATGTACATTTTTTGGATACATATGCCTTTCCGCAGCACTAAGTCCTGATGAATCCAAATTTAAAAAGTTTAGAGTAAAAAGCGTTATTTTAAGTTTATCTTTGGGGGATATATACCCCTTTCCAATTCCCTCTTTTTGCTTTAATAAGTATATGTCTGTATCTAATAGTTGTCTTAGCTTTTTGCATTTTCTATCTGTGTAATACCTTACTTGACATTTTCAACCATTTTCTATCTTATTTCTATCTTCTAGTTGTTTTTTTTTTTTTTAAGGTTTGTATTTTTACCCTTAGTTGCTTATTTTCCTCCTAGTTTTTTTTTTCTTCCTATTTTGTGGGTTTAAAATTCTTGTCTTCCTAAATTTTTTTTTATCTTTCTACATCTTCTTTATCTTTTTTTCTTTTTAACTTTCTATTCTTCTGTCTTTAAAGTTTTTCACTTCAAATTTTTAATCTTCTTTATCTAAGTATATTTTATCCTATTATCTTCCCATTTTTTTTAAGTAATGTCTTTACGATTAACTAGGCTTCGAATGACGCAATAAAGCAATCTTTTTTCCACCATGAAGGTATCTCGACCACCTTCAATTTAACCTTTTAAAGCCTTCCAATTATCATCTATACTGTACTTTAAATGTACTTTTTCACCACCACTCTTTTAAACGAGGCTTAGATTTTGTTTAAATCGCTTCAATGTTAGTTTACATGGCTGCCCTTCAACCAAAGGCTTTTTTTTTAAACTCCATTGAGAAGCTTTGTCTCAATCTGCCATGTACAAATACCTTTTTCTTCTTTCTTCCTTTCTCAAGCTTTTAAAGTAAGTCTAGTTTCCTCAAAATCTTTTTAAACGGCATTTTACAACTTTTTACTTTACCACACAGAGATTATCTCATCTAGAAACATTTCTTTCTCCTTTAACCTTTTATATTAAAATATATTTCCACATCTTGAATCTTTTTCTATCTCTTTTTTAACCGTTAACCCTTTTTATAAATTCATATTTTGAAACAACTCTTATAAAATTTCTGATTTAGACAAATTACTCCACTTTAATAAGATGAAAGACTTTCATGTTTTTTATGATACTATAATTGAAACCCAACTGAAAATTTTTCTACTCTTTGTATATAAATTACACATGATAGAATCTTAACACTTAATAACCTTGTTTTAGCAAAGACACAGACACAAGCAATATTAAACCTTTTTTCCATTCACCAATTTATGAAAACACACATAATGTTTAAATATATTACCTGGCTTCTTGGACCCTGCGCCTATCAGAGCATACACCAAGCACTAAGCAGCCGAATTCCGGCTCCCGGAACTGAGCCCGCGGGGACTGCTTCTTGGAGCTTACACTTATAGGAGCTTACACAGAGCACGGAGCGGCCGAGTTCCGGCTCCCGGAACCGACCCGGAACCGCCCTGGCCCAGGGCTGCGGAGCCTGCGGAGGCTGCTTCTTGGACCCTGCGCCTATCAGAGCATACACCAAGCACTAAGTAGCCGAATTCCGGCTCCCGGAACTGAGCCCGCGGGGACTGCTTCTTGGAGCTTACACTTATAGGAGCTTACACCGAGCACGGAGCGGCCGAGTTCCGGCTCCCGGAACTTCCCTGGCCCGGGGCTAGGAGCCTGCAGAAACTGCTTCTCGGTCCGGGTCCTGCTGAGGGCCGGTCAGGACTCACCCGTTGCTTTGGTTGCCTGGCAAGGGGAACGAAATGCTGCCATTCGCATAGGATACCAACATGGCAGAGATCTGATGTCAGCAGAAAGCGGCGGAGGAGAGAACTTCATCAATACCAGCGGTGACATAAGCAGTTGGTCTCCTGGTAGGGGGGGTGAGGCACAGTCACCCAAGTCTCCTCAATTTGTCGTCGAGCCAGAGGGGAGGAGCCGGGCCGCCGCCAGCGCCCAGAGCAGGCCCAGCGGCTCGCCAGCGTGGTGACCGCGTGACCCCAATTGGAGAGGGGGCGGAGCGGAGCTGCCACCCGCACCCGCAAGGTGGGCAGACCCGCGACCCAGTGGTACATGGGCGTGGTAGGAGGGGCGGGGCAGAGCCGCCGTTCGCGCTGGCAAGGTAAACAGACCTGTGACAGCCTGGCGGGTCAGGCCCAGTGGCCTGCCAGTGTGGTACACACGTCACCCCAACTGGAGTAGGGGCAGAGCAGATCCTTCTGCCACGCCCGGATCAGGCCCTGCCGGTGTGGTGGTCACGTGACCCCAATTGGAGTGGGGGCGGAGCGGAACCGCCACCCGTGCCCGCAGGGTGAGCAGACCAGTGATCAACCTGCAGATCAGGCCCAGGGGTCCGCAGGCGTGGTAGGAGGGGCAGGGCAGATCCGCCGCCCGCGCCTCCAAGGTAGGCAGACCTACAACAGACCGGCGGATCAGGCCCAGGAGCCTGCCGGCGTGGTACAAACACCACCCTAATTGGAGTAGTGGCAGAGCAGAGTCGCCGCCCGTGCCAGGAACAGGCCCAGCGTCCTGCAGGCAGGGTAGTCACGACACCCCAATTGGAGTAGGGGCAGAGCAGAGCCTCAACCCGTGCCCGAAAGGTGGGCAGATCTGCGACCGACCAGCGGGACAGGCCCAGTGGCCTGCCGGTATGACAGACACGTCACCCCATTTGGAGTAGGGGCAGAGTAGAGCCGCCTCCCGCGCCTGCAGGGTAGGCAAACCTGCAACCGACCGGCGGATCAGGCCCGGTGGCCTGCCGGCGTGGTACACTCGTCACCCCAATCGGAGCAGGGGCAGAACAGAGCCGCCGCCAGCTCCCAGAACAGGCCCAGTGACCTGCCGGCGTGGTAGCCACGAAACCCCAATTGGAATAAGGAGAGAGCAGAGCCACTGCCCGCACTTGCAGGAAAGATACGCAAGCAGTATGAAAAGACAAGGAAAGAAAGGACCACAAGCAATGCAGGTCAACGCAACTTTAGAAGAGGTAACAGCTGCAGCAGATGGAATGTCAGATAAAGAATTCAGGATATACATGCTTCAAATGATCTGGAGTATCAAGGAAGACATTAAACAGCAAAATCAGACAATGAAAGATCACTTCGACAACGAATTACGCAAACAAATCCAGGAAGCAAAGGATCAACTATACAGGGAGATAGAGGTTATAAAAAACAAACAAACAGAAATCCTAGAAATGAAGGAAGCAATAAACCAACTTAAAAACTCAATGGAGAATACTACCAGCAGAGTAGAACACTTAGAAGATAGAACATCAGACAATGAAGACAAAGTATTTCAACTGGAAAAGAACATAGACAGCTCAGCAAGACTGTTAAGGAACCATGAGCAGAACATCCAAGAAATATGGGATAACATTAAGAGACCAAACTTAAGAGTCATTGGGATACAGGAAGGTACAGAGCTCCAAACCAAAGGAATGAGAAGTCTATTCAATGAAATAATACAAGAAAACTTCCCAGACTTGAAGAATGAGACAGAATCCCAAATGGTAGAAGCCTACAGGACGCCGAATGTGCAAAATCATAAGAGATCCACACCTAGACACATTATAATGAAGATGCCCAACATACAGAATAAGGAGAGAATTTTAAAAGCTACACGAGAAAGGAAGCAGATTACATTTAGGGGTAAGCCAATCAGGATAACAGCTGATCTTTCAACACAGACTCTGAAAGCTAGAAGATCCTGGAATAACATATTTCAAACACTGAAAGAAAATGGGTTCCAACCAAGAATTCTGTATCCAGCGAAATTAAGCTTCAGGATGGAAGATGAAATTAAAACATTCCACGATAAACAAAAGTTTAAAGAATTTGCAGCTAGAAAACCATCTCTTCAAAACATCCTCGCCAAAGCATTACAGGAAGAGGAAATGGAAAATAACAATGAAAACCAACAGTGGGAGGTAGGACAGTAAAGGGGGGGGGGGGAATAATCAAGGAGGAAAACAAACCATGTTTAGTAACAGAAATAAACAAATATGGCTGGAAGAACAACCCATATCTCAATAATAACCCTAAATTTTAATGGCTTAAACTCACCAATTAAGAGACACAGGCTAGTAGAATGGATCACAAAACAAGACCCAACAATATGCTGCCTATAGGAGATGCATTTGATAGGAAAAGACATACATAGGCTGAAGGTGAAAGGTTGGGAAAAATCATATCACTCATATGGACTTCGGAAACAAGCAGGAGTGTCCATACTCATATCAAATAAAATTGATTTCAAGCCAAAGTTAATCAAAAGAGATAAAGAGGGGCACTACATACTGCTTAAGGGAACCATACAACAACAAGACATAACAATCATAAATATTTATGCCCCAAACAATGGTGCAGCTATGTTCGTCAAACAAACTCTTCTCAAGTTCAAGAGTCTAATAGACCACCATACCATAATCATGGGAGACTTCAACACACCTCTCTCACCACTGGACAGATCTTCCAAACAAAAGTTGAATAAGGAAACTATAGAACTCAATAACACTATTAATAACCTAGACCTAATTGACATATATAGAGTATACCACCCAACATCAAGCAGTTACACTTTTTTCTCATCAGCACATGGATCCTTCTCTAAAATAGATCATATATTATGTCACAGGGCAACTCTTAGACAATATAAAGGAGTAGAGATAATACCATGCATCTTATCTGATCATAATGGAATGAAACTGAAAATCAACGATAAAAGAAGGAAGGAAAAAGCATACATCACTTGGAGAATGAACAATAGGTTACTGAATGATCAATGGGTTATAGAAGACATCAAGGAGGAAATTAAAAAAATTCTTAGAGATTAATGAAAACACAGACACAACATATCGGAATCTATGGGACACATTGAAAGCAGTTCTAAGAGGAAAATTCATTGCTTGGAGTTCATTCCTTAAAAAAAGAAAAAACCAACAAATAAATGATCTCATACTTCATCTCAAAATCCTTGAAAAAGAAGAGCAAAACAACAGCAAAAGAAGTAGAAGGCAAGAAATAATTAAAATCAGAGCTGAAATTAATGAAATTGAAACAAAAGAAACAATTGAAAAAATTGACAAAACTAAAAGTTGGTTCTTTGAAAAAATAAACAAAATCGACAGACCCTTAGCCATGCTAGCGAAGAGAAGAAGAGAGAGAACTCAAATTACTAGCATATGGGATGAAAAAGGCAATATCACAACAGACACTTCAGAAATACAGAAGATAATCAAAAACTATTTTGAATCCTTATACTCCAACAAATTAGAAGATAGTGAAGGCATAGATAAATTTCTTAAGTCATATGATCTGCCCAGATTGAGTCAGGAGGATATAGAAAACCTAAACAGACCAATATCAATTGAGGAAATAGAAGAAACCATAAAAAGACTACCAACTAAGAAAAGCCCAGGTCCGGATGGGTATACAGCAGAATTTTACAAAACCTTTAAAGAAGAACTAATACCAATACTTTTCAAGCTACTTCAGGAAATAGAAAAGGAGGGAGAACTTCCAAATTCATTCTATGAGGCCAACATCACCCTGATACCTAAACCAGACAAAGACACTTCAAAGAAAGAAAACTACAGACCAATATCTCTAATGAACCTAGATGCAAAAATCCTCAATAAAATTCTGGCGAATCGGATACAAAAACATATCAAAAAAATTGTACACCATGATCAAGTAGGATTCATCCCTGGGATGCAAGGCTGGTTCAATATACGGAAATCAATAAATGTTATTCACCACATCAATAGACTTAAAAATAAGAACCATATGATCATCTCGATAGATGCGGAAAAAGCATTCGACAAAGTACAGCATCCCTTTATGTTCAAAGCTCTAGAAAAACTAGGGATAACAGGAACATACCTCAATATTGTAAAAGCAATCTATGCTAAGCCTCAGGCTAGCATCATTCTGAATGGAGAAAAACTGAAGGCATTCCCTCTAAAATCTGGAACAAGACAGGGATGCCCTCTCTCTCCACTTCTGTTCAACATAGTTCTCGAAACATTGGCCAGAGCAATTAGACAGACGAAAGAAATTAAAGGCATCAAAATAGGAAAAGAAGAACTTAAATTATCACTATTTGCAGATGATATGATTCTATACCTAGCAGACCCAAAAGGCTCTACAAAGAAACTATTAGAGCTAATAAATGAATTCAGCAAAGTGGCAGGATATAAAATCAACACGCATAAATCAAAGGCATTCATGTATATCAGCGACAAATCCTCTGAAATGGAAATGAGGACAACCACTCCATTCAAAATATCTTCAAAAAAAATAAAATACTTGGGAATAAACCTAACAAAAGAGGTGAAAGACTTATACAATGAAAACTACAGAACCCTAAAGAGAGAAATAGAAGAAGATCTTAGAAGATGGAAAAATATACCCTGTTCATGGATAGGCAGAACTAACATCATCAAAATGGCTATATTACCAAAAGTTCTCTATAGGTTTAATGCAATGCCAATCAAAATCCCAACGGCATTTCTTGTAGAAATAGAGAAAGCAATCATGAAATTCATATGGAAAAATAAAAGACCCAGAATAGCAAAAACAATGCTAAGCAGGAAGTGTGAATCAGGCGGTATACCGATACCAGACTTCAAACTATACTACAGAGCAATAGTAACAAAAACAGCATGGTACTGGTACCAAAACAGACGGGTGGTCCAATAGTACAGAATAGAGGACACAGAAACCAATCCACAAAACTACAACTTTCTTATATTTGATAAAGGGGCTAAAAACATGCAATGGAGGAAGGATAGCATCTTCAACAAATGGTGCTGGGAAAACTGGAAATCCATATGCAACAAAATGAAACTGAATCCCTTTCTCTCGCCATGCACAAAAGTGAATTCAAAATGGATCAAGGAGCTTGATATCAAATCAGAGACTCTGCGTCTGATAGAAGAAAAAGTTGGCTACGATCTACAGTCAGTGGGGTCGGGCTCCAAATTCCTCAATAGGACACCCATAGCACAAAAGTTAATAACTAGAATCAACAAATGGGACTTAATCAAACTAAAAAGTTTTTTCTCAGCAAAAGAAACAATAAGAGAGGTAAATAGGGAGCCTACACCCTGGGAACAAATCTTTACTCCTCACACTTCAGATAGAGCCCTAATATCCAGAGTATACAAAGAACTCAAAAAATTAGACAATAAGAGAACAAACAACCCAATCAACAAATGGGCCAAGGACCTGAACAGACACTTCTCAGAGGAGGACATACAGTCAATCAACAAGTACATGAAAAAATGCTCAACATCTCTAGCTGTCAGAGAAATGCAAATCAAAACCACCCTAAGATACCATCTCACTCCAGTAAGATTGGCAGCCATTAAGAAGTCAAACAACAACAAGTGCTGGCGAGGATGTGGGGAAAAGGGTACACTTTTACATTGCTGGTGGGACTGCAGATCGGTGCAGCCAATTTGGAAAGCAGTATGGAGATTTCTTGGAAAGTTGGGAATGGAGCCACCATTTGACCCAGCTATTCCCCTTCTCGGTCTATTCCCTAAAGACCTAAAAAGGGCATGCTACAGGGACACTGCTACATCGATGCTCATAGCAGCACAGTTCACAATAGCAAGACTGTGGAACCAACCTAGATGCTCTTCAATAGACGAATGGATAAAAAAAATGTGGCATTTATACACAATGGAGTATTACTCTGCATTAAAAAAATGACAAAATCATAGAATTTACAGGGAAATGGATGGCATTAGAGCAGATTATGCTAAGTGAAGCTAGCCAATCCCTAAAATACAAATGCCAAATGTCTTCTTTGATATAAGGAGAGTAACTAAGAACAGAGTAGGGACGAAGAGCAGGAGAAGAAGATTAACATTTAACAGGGATGAGAGGTGGGAGGGAAAGAGAGAGACAAGGGAAATTGCATGGTAATGGAAGGAGACCCTCAGGGTTATACAGTGGAGGAGGTAGAGAGAGAGAAGGGGAGGGGAGGGGAGAGGTGGGGAGGGTGGACGGTGGAGGACGGGAAAGGCAGCGGAGCACAACAGACACTAGTATGGCAATTTGTAAATCAATGGATGTGTAACTGATGTGATTCTGCAATCTGGGTATGGGGTGAAGGTGGGAGTTCATAACCCACTTGAATCAAAGTGTGGAATATGATATGTCAAGAAATTTGTAATGTTTTGAACAACCCACAATAAAAAATTAAAAAAAAAAAAGATAAAAGCCAAACAAAATAAATAAATAAATAAATAAATATATTACCTTATGGAACTTAATAAGTAAAGAGTGGTTGTTGTTTCAACATTTTAGCTTTGTAAATTAATCAGAACTTTGTAGAAACCAAGATCTTAGACAAGTGTAGCAAACAGAACTAGCCATCTCTTTCTTGTTGAAGAAAAATCTTTCTACAGGATACCATGATGGTCCCATTGATATACTTAATAACTCGTCTTTAAAAAGCCATGGGCTACATTTTTGTATTGTATCAACATATGTCCTAACTGTTCTTGGTCTTACTGGGGTGCCTCCTTCCTCTAACAATTTCTCTTGCTCGGAGGTGAAAAACTTCAAACCTTGAGTCAACCATTTTCCCCAGTTTGCCTGAGAAAGTTCTAGGAACAGGCAACTTGAAATAAAAACAAAATAAATCAAAACAATAACACATTGTTTTTTGAATTGGTCACCCATTCTTTCGCTCTTCCTCAGGGGTGAGAAATTTCACTTACCTCCAAGCTTCAGAAGTTCCCCTTTCGGGACGCCAAATGCTGCTGTCTGGCTGGGCACGCAATCACGAGCCACCACACAGCTTGTAGATTCAAACAGCAACTCTTTATTCCCGAACTCACACCAGCCGTCTACAATCACGTTCTGGGGAAATCCACGTTCTCTGCCCAAATCCACGTTCTCTGCCCAAATCCACCTCCACTGGGCTTCTATCTCCAAAAATATACTGTCTGAATCCCGTGAGAACTCAAGGGGAACTCAGGCAGCAGGATATGCCCTATTCCCAGCAGGAATAATCTTAAACCTTAAACCTGGAACCTAAACCGGGAACGCCCTAAACACGATTATCTTAAACCGGGAACACCCTAATCTGCCTTGGTCCTTGAGCAAGGTCACCTACATTCAATGTCACTGCAACATGTCAGCAACATGGGGTACGCTGGCAAGGAAATTGTCATACCTACTTGGCTAATGGCTCCCAGCAAACTATAAAAATAATCATTTTAAGAATATATAAACAATGCATTGATAATAGATGGAAAATGGACAGTAATGATAATTTTCTAAATAAATTCTGAAAACTTGTTCATCAACGTGAAGCACCTGGCCTCTAACAGAGGGGTTGGCACACTACTGTCCATTGGCTAAAATTCAGCCCCATATCTGCTTTGTATATTGTAAAGAATACCTGTGACTGAAAACCCGCCAAGAGACAAACAAAAGAACAGAGAGAGATGGGGTGGAAGTGGGCAGACATAGGAGCGCGGAGTGGAGAGAAGAGTAGTAGAAGTTAAGTGTCCATTCCTCCCTCCTGCGGAGTTTATTAACTCAAAAAAAGTTCCATGCCACTGTTACCATGACTACATTCTAGTTTGTATTTCTTTAACCCTGAGTGCTAGCTAACTGAGATGAGGTCCAAGTTAGTACAAACACAGAGTCCCTTCTCTCCAAGGACATTGCTAAGGAGACCAGATATTGCACCTGCTTAGTTAACTTAGTAGCTTCAAGGAGGGGAAACTGCAGGGCATTCCAAGCCTGGGAAACAGAGTAAACTTGTGAAGAACATTGCTATGGCAGCTGGGCAGCCTGTGCTTTTGCACAGGAGTTTCCCAGTAGCCAGGTATATCATAGCATCTGGGCATTCTATGTCTTTGCACAGAAACTTCCTAGTTACACAATCACAAAGTTTATCAGAGACCCCATTCCCAAACACAGAACTCCCACAGTAAATAAAGTTTCAATGGAATGCAGCCCACTAATTTACGGATTCTCTATGACTGGTTTTGTGCTACACTGGCAAAGATGAGTAATTTCAACATAGACCATATGACCTAAGTGTAGATATTTATTATTTGATCCTTAAAAAAAAAAAAAAAAAAATGTCTTCCGCCAGGCTTAGTGGTGCATGCCTGTGATCTGCATGACTCTGGAGGCTGAGGCAGGGGAACTGCAATTTCAAGAATAGCCTCACAATTCAGCAACTTAGCAAGATACTATCTCAAAAACTTACAAACAATTTCTTTAAAATGTTACCATTTTCACTCCAACAAAAGATTCAAAGACCAAATCCTGTCTGAACTATTAGTCCCCTCCAATATTCCTTGTTTAATATACTTATGTCATTTTACTCCTCAACTTTTACTTTGTATTTTTACAAAGATGAGTTGTTAGAGCTATGAGAAAGGGAAATACATAAAGAGCAATGATGTATTTTATTATAAGTAGAACTGGTGAAAAGAATCTTGAGAAGAGAACAAATTACAAAATGCAAATTTCATGCAAATTCAAGAATTCTAATAAATTAAGGAATTCTGTTGTCAGACTAGAATTTAATTAAGGGCTAATGGGTAATCTTTAAAAAGTTTATGGACACATAATTAGAGGTTTATAAAATGTTATATCACTAATAAATTCTCTCCTTTCTCGTCCTTGCATTGAGAAATCATAATGTAGAATGAGCTCTAACATTTTTACCAGATTACAAAGATAATATTTTGTCATTTTTGTCTATTTCAAAATATTTTCTTTGACCTCAAAGCCTGGGGCTAGTCTTTTATTGTTCCCTTGTAACTAAGTCTACAAATCAGATTCTCCACTAAGGAAGCCAAAAAAAGACAGCTGATGTTTCAATACTGTCTTTAGGCCCAAATAACAGAAAAACATATAAGGATATATGAGCCAATCCAATAATTCTAAAAAATAGCTTATGTAACATAAAAATATTAACAAATTATTAATATGTACTCACATAGTTAAATATAGAGCAGAATTTAAAGAAAGCAAAAAATATGTAGAAATAAATAACTTTAATAATTTATTATGCTTTAGAATACTTGATACAAATAAATTAAAGTGGTATCCAAGGAAAGACTATACTAATTAGATTAGCCAACTACCACTAATTGGAAATAATGGAGGACTGTTGTGTGGGTGTGTTTCATGGAAATTGATATCATGGCCAATAAAATGAGATAAAAGATTTGCATAATCAATATTCATGACTCGCTCTTATTGACAAAGCCATCACAACAAGACAGTCCCTTATATCCTGCATTTATGATAGAAGGTATCTAGTGTCATACTCACCCTCTTGTACACCAAATGTGTAAAATGTGATAAATATAAGACTAATGGGGATGATAAACCTCATTCTCTACATATTAGCCATTCTGCAAGATCTTCCTGAAGAACAAAAATTCCCACTTGAATATCAAACAGGTGTCTCAGATTTAACACACCCAAACTGACCCCCTAATTTTCCACTCTAACTGCTCTTCCCAAAAATACTTCTAGTCACAATCAATGGCAACTTTGTTGCTCAGGCTCCTTAGGCCAAAAAATGGAGTCATCCTTGACTCCATTGTCCATCCCATAGCCAGCCTAAACATGACAACATTCCCTACAAAACACATTCCAGAATTTCTACCTTTCCAGAACAACTTCATTCGTAACAAGTCTATCGCTTATTTGAGGCTTTGATGAGAGTTAGGCCTCCCCAGCTAGGAAAGGCCAGTCTTTGGTTACTGAGCGGGAGGTTAGAAATTCTGCATTTCTTCTATTGCAAGATGCACATTGTCTCTAAACTAGAGATGCAGCATAGGATCTTCAGATGCTGGGGCTAGTCTTTTATTGCCCTCATGTCATCTTTTCTGAATCTTGGAGTCTTGGCTTTATGTCATCTTTTTCTCTTATATATTATATCTTAGAACCAACTGATGTCTTAGATTCAATGAAATACTTATGTCAGATAGGAAGGATCAGCCAGGGTCAGAAAATGAGTTGTGCTAATACAGACTTCTGTCAGATGCTCACCACACTGTTCTGTTCTGAAGGGAAGCAAAGTCTGTGTTCTCAGGTCAACAAAATTTTTTAAATCCATCCTTTGAAGGAGCCATCTCCTTCAGCACAGAAGACAGGCCAATTCCCCCAAATCCTCTGCACCCTTGTAGTCTGAGACCAGTGTTCTGGTAGTAAGTCTTTGAACCAAAGCTATAACTTCCAGAAACCCCAAATCTGCTAACAATAAACAGTTCTTTAGCACATTGATAGCATCTTGTTTACATCTCATTATAACTGCTTCTCTTTCATCATTAATTTATTAATATTTTAATCAACATTTCTTACCAAGGTCTTTTAAAGACTATAAAGGCATCCAGGGCCTCTAAAGAAATGACAGCAAGCTGGTACTGAGGACTGTAACAGAGCAAATTACATTCCATGCAGATATAAATATGTCATATTGAGCCCTGTTTTGTGTATAATTATAATGCAATAATAAAAACATTAAAAGTGATGGCAGAATAGGAATTTCTCGTGCTTGTTCCCTGGCAGAAACATCAGCTTAAACAATTATCTACTCACAGAAATACCTTCACAAGAACTAGGAAACCAGATGAGAGATTACAGTACCTGGCTAGAGTACAGAAATAAAAAATGCATACAGGGGAAGAAAAGCAATATTATCTTTCATATCTAGACTCTTTTATATTTATCTTCCATATTTAGAATATTCTGAACTATAAATTTTAATTTGGATTTGCAGTTCTGTCAGATTAATTGGAAAGGTACTACTTAATTTTAAAAAAATGGTTCTATTAAAGCAATGCTTGCTTTTAATAACATCTTGAAATAATATCTCATACTATCTACTCATATTATCTACTTCCAGAAAATATCATTTTATGGAGAAAAAAAAAACTTCATTTCACTCATGTACCCTTGGACATTTTCAGGATTGCTTTAAATGGAGAACTCATTGAGAAATCAGCTGCAAGAAAAACAGCTCTGAGAGTTCATGAAAGTGGCAGATGGATCTATGGGAAAGTGTCTTCTCTGAATCTGACTCTCCCTTCCTGTATTCTGCCAGAATGCTTAGGTAGAGCAGCAATTACACAATGATTTGAGAAGCAGGCAGTTAAATTCTAAACACTGAATATAGATACAGCTGTTGCCACAACAAGGAACAGAGTGAGGAAATAGTAGGAAAATGGCGAGTCCTCCAGAATATTCAGAGGGCACTTGTACCCAGCCAGTTTGCTCTCAACAAGAGAAAAGAAAAAGGATGACAGCTTCATCTTCTCAACAAAATTCAAATGCTAATGAAGGTTTTCATTGCAAATGAACCTCAGGATTGTAACTCCTTTAAGTTATCTAGTGGTGTTCAGGAGGTAATACAGTCAAGAGGCATTTTTTAATCCTCGGTGGGGTAATGCAACCCTCTCAGAGCCTCAATAATGGATCAAAGCAGCATCAAGATTATTAGGAGGAAAATGCTTCATGAATCCTTAAAGTCTCCAAACTGAAGAATGTTTTCATTTGGTGATTATATTACAACGTCTTTAAAATAGTTCATCTAACTGGGCTTAGTGGCACACACCTATGATCCCAGCAACTCAGGAGGCTGAGGCAGGAAGATCACAAGTTCAAATCCAGTCTCAGAAACTTAATGAGACCCTGTCTTAAAAGAAAAAGAGGACTGGGGATATAGCTCAGTGATAAAGCTGCCCTGGGTTCAACCCCCAGAATTAATGAATGAATGAATTTTTAAAATAGCTCATCTACCTCCATCTATCAATTTACTTCATTTGAAAATGAAAGAGGATAACAATTTGAGGAAATTTAAAAATATATATTGAAAAATAAAAATTAGACTCACTAACATTTCTCTTCTTCTTAGCCCCTTTTCACAACCACCCCTACCCTCTATGGAGGGACTAATGTCGTATGTGGATTTGTTTTTTAATCTAACTGTTTGCCTTTCATTTGATGACCCACTTCCTTCCTCCATTTCATTCCTTCTGAAATTGTTATAAGAATTGTTATAATAATTTCTTACTATTCACCCAAGGAAATTGGTTTTGAATTAAAACAGTTCTAAGATCTGAGCAAGCAGTTCAGGTTTCTATCATGCAGGGCCTTCCAAGACTATGTCCACAGAATTCCAGCCAGGTAATTAACCAAATCTCCTCCCTCTTATATAATTGCTTCTCAGGAAAGGCCACACTTTCTGATTCACTAGTTGTGGAATTTGTCCTTGAATCTCAATGATGCAGGAAAGTCTACAGGGCTTAAAATGACATTTTTATTAACAAAATCCTAAAGTGTTATTTCTAAAACTTCCTAATTAGGAAAATAGGAGTGCCTTCTCCTAAATAAATTCTCTCTCAAAGTCTTCAACATTCTAATCCGATTAAGAAAAAATATAGGAAAATACTCCTACCAATGTTCAAGTCTGCACTTTATTTTTCTTTCCAGATCCTCACATTTTGCTCCCATTTTCAAACTCACAGGTAGACTACTGTCCAGTTAGGGTTCTCTGCTTGACAATGTGCAGCATGGGCTCTGGCTCCCTGGAGATCATTCAGAAATAAACATATGCACATATTAACTGTATGTTTGTGTATGTGTGTGTAGCTGTGTTTTTAAATATAAAAATTCAACTTGACTAGCCATCACATAATTTTGTTCTTTGGAAAAGAGAAATTAATTAGTATTGGTGTAAATGATTTTATTTTATAAGATTTTCAAAGCACCACTAATTTATTCTGCAAACTAATTAAACCTGACAAAAGCCAAATATGGTCACTAGTAATTACATATTCTATTGAATAGTCACAGTTTTGTTTATCATCAGTTTAGTGGCCCTCATGCCAAGAAAACCTGCTCATAGATACAAAAATAGGCCAACCAAGAGACCTATGCAAGTAGATGTTTGCACAAAATTTCAGCCCCTAGCTACTTGTGTATGTCCACTTATAAACAAATATAGCCTTTCAAGCAATGACATTATAGCCTCCCAGCTAGCACCTCACAGAGCTGAGTAATGTCATGCCATTGCTGTAAGCATTTTCTCAACAAGTTAGCTTCTAAGACAAAGCTGGGTTTTGAAAGGCATTTATTTAATGCATTTGCATCTTTGAGCTCCTAAGCTCTGAATAGTTTTAAGTGCAAGTGAATGGGGGCTGAACAAGCTCTTCAGGCAAACACTAGAAAATAATGTCTTTACTTCAAGCACAGAGGATAATTCTAGCCTAAAGAAGCAATGCAGCCTGAAATTTAAAAACAAAACAAAAATGCATAAAAATATAAGACAGAGAATATTGCTTAGATGACTTCAGTAGTTCTTGACTCAATAGGATATAAAATGCAATTGATCAACCCAGTATTTCACTTTTTGTGAATGATAGCTTGAACATTCCTTAAGGAAAATTACTATAACCTCCAGATCATAATTAAGTGATGGGTTACCTGGTAAGATATTGATGTGTCGTCTATCCTTTATAAATGAAATTATGAGTGAAGTTCTTTGAAAAGAAGTAAAAAATACTATATCAATGTATTATTATTCCTCAGAATTATATGTCGAGAATAAATCACAAAAAAATCTCTTTGAGCCAGGCACAGTAGCGCACATCTATAATCCCAGTGGCTCTGAAGTCTGAGGCAGGAGGATTGCAAGTTCAAAGCCAGCCTTAGCAACTTATCAAGGCCCTAAGCAACTCAGTGAGACTCACAGAAAAAAAGGGCTGGGGATGTGGCAAAGTAGTGAAGCACCCCTGGGTGGTTCAATCCCTAGAATAAAGGAAAAAAAACCTCTGAGTATCTGACCAAGTGTTATTCAAATCCATTATGAACTAAAGCAAATGGCAAATTTTACCACAGTCACTAGAGTGAAATAGATACTTTCCGGGTCTTCTACCTATAGCTCTTTTAGTCAAAGAAAAGAAAAGATTTAGGTACATTACTACTATGTTTTAAAAATTAAATCATAATGCTATTAATGTAAGTTCTATGTAATTTATTTAATACCAACTAGATAATCCCAAGTGGATAGAAAGAGGAATCACAGTCTGTACCTTTCAAAATAAGAAAGAACATCTTGACTATATCTGCTTGTCTACTTGTTCTTTCTCACTGACCAAATCCTCCCAAATATATCTCTTCATTCCTTTGAAACTTCTAGTCTCCTCATCCTGGTCCAGTATTCCATTACATAAGTTGTAAAGATGCTTAGATATTTCAAGTTAAACAAATCTACTTTTCCCCAAATCTCTAGTTCATTCTAAAAGCATTAATGTCTATTCCAAATTTTTTATTTTACTTTCTTTGCTACTCATTAAATGTATTATAGTTTTAAGCTTCAAAACAGTAACTTTAGTTACAAGCAATAGGGGTAGGGGGACAAAAAAAAAGGAAATGTCTACTCTGTCCCCACACAATTACTTCAAAAGTTGGGATGAATGAATAGAGTAAAATCCTGTCTTACTGTTCAGCGGTATCTCTCAAAGCACCCAGAACAATGTACTGCACACAGTAGAACATAAACAATTAATTGAGTATGACACAGTAAAAGACTTTAAGGGAAAAACAGCTGATAAACTCATATTGAACAATGGCACAGAGACAATCTCCAAAATTCCCAGTTGAAAGCAGAGTCCAAATTTTATCACCATCCATGTGACCTTCTTATTTATGCCACAACATCTGTGACATTACTAAAATCCAGGCCTATTTAAACGTAGTGCAAATATGTAAAACAAATTCTCCTCTCAGTGGTCATCAGATGCTCGGCAACGTGGAATAATAAAGTGATAAAGGAATTTCATAAAGAATATGATTTATATAGTATTAGGAAGAAGACAGCATGTGGCATTCAGAAGCCAACCTTCAATCATGGATCTGCAGACAGCTGGTCACTGTACCACTCAGAGTGATGACTGGCAGACAGAAATCATAAAATTACACTACTTTATCTCTGAAATGCACGCATTCCACTAAGGAAGCAATGACAGAGAAATTGAAAACAGATTGTGTGTAGACATGTGGTCTTTTAGTAATAAAACAGTTATTTTGTCTCTTTCTACTAGAGCAACTATTTGAATTATGGAATGCCTAGTAGACTTTAAAACTTCATTTCACAGAGCGAGGTTTAATAAAGATGCACTGGAGTGGTATTATTTATGTGAACAAGGAGAAATATTTTGTTTTCTGCTAGAAATATTGAAGTGCTCACATTTGAGCTTCCTGAAGTAGGCTACATAACCAGACCAGACAAAGAACAATTATATTACTAGCTTGCTTTTCATCTCTAAGCCTGGATATAAATTTAATCTGTATTCAAGCAATTTCAAAAAAAAATACAATAAAAGAGATTACTACGGCTTTTCTTTTCATACACAAATCTGTTCAATAAAATCTTAATACATGATGTTTAACAGTCATTTAGAAAGGAAATTAAAAAAAAGAAACTTTAAATAAAAAATGCTTCTCTATCCAACAGTTTACACCATGATGACAGAATTTTGCACAAGCTTGCTTAGAATAGTAACACTGAGTACTGTTGACTAAGACCCTTGAGATATCTTCCAGTTCTTCTTTGCACATATTATTTTGGAAATGATAAGATTTCAATTCATGTCCAAAAAGGTAACATCCCAAACTTTTCTTTTAAATGTCTGCCATAGGAAAATCCAGTGCTGTTCAGTAATTTTTTTTATTAGCATCAACCAAAACCCTAAATTAGGGGAAAAAATTAGGCATAAATTAAACAATTGAAAGGTATGACTTCCCATTGCTTTCACATGCCTTAAAACGATTCTTCTTACATAAAAAGAAAACAAGTACATATATTCAGGGTGATGCCTTTTTACAACCATGATATTGAATGTTCCTTTATTTCATGAATGACAGAGACTACTAAGCAGTCCTCTGGCATTACTTCACTTACTTACTTTGCGGTTTCTATTTCAATAGGCACTAATTTTTTACTAGACACATAGCCACCCATCGCCAAGGGAACATTTCTCAGGATTTCTCACAGCTGCATGTGGCCACATAACTAAATATTGGAAAACAGAATAGAAACAGCTTCCAGGAACCTTACTTAAATGACAGACAGGACATGCCCACAGGGCCCCTTCTTCACTTCGTCCCTTTCTCTTTCTACGTCTTAGAATAAAGATGTGCTCCTCATTGTTTTGTACCATGGAGATGAAGCCCATTCTCTAGGAATGGCAAAGTGGAATCCAGAAAGAAAGTGACCCCTTGTACTGCCTGCTTTGAGCTTTTACAGGAAATATGAACATTTCTTGTTTTTCAGTTTAAAGCAGAGTTATTATGAGTTTGTATTACTTAGTGGCAAACCCAATGCAATGATCCACTCAAAAGACCTTCTCCCCTCATTTAATAAAAATATAATTCTGTTCTAGAAACAATTTCCCTAGACCAAGAAAAAGGCATTATTTTTCAACTATATTTATGTCAATCCTAGCACCTACTGCCCAATAATCCCTTCCCAGTCTTCTTTGCACAAATGTGCCCAATGTTCCAGTTTTGACCAAGGGAATAAGGAAGATCCTAGAATTATTGTTCTCTCTTATGAAAGGAAGACTCCTTCTTCCATTCAGTGTTTTCCTCCTGCCTTTAATGCTCTTGTATAAAAGATCTAGCATGAGGTTTTGGCAGCCACATCTTAACCGTGAGACAAGAAGTTTCCAGGGAAAACAGCCAACAGGTAGGGAACAGCCTTAGCTAGAAGAAGGAGGGGGCCCTTCCTCACAACAACCCTCGGATCACTTGTCTTGAGACTTCTTGATTATGTGAAATAATTAAACATCTTAAATAATTAAGTCACTGTTGGGCAGGAATTTAATTACAACAGAAAATGTTCTCTATTGGTGTTTGTCTACTTAAAACTAATACATTAGCAAAAGAAAAAATACAAGATTTGAGACATAGAAGTAAGAAATATAAAATCTAGGCTAATGATTCAGAGAGTAAGAAAATGTGAAATACCATCTTTCTAACAAGGTTTCAGCTTATAAAACTAAGGTAAAATTGTCGTTATCTTAGAGCTCATTAGGATGAGGCAGGAGCTGGATATAACGAAAAAT
Organism: Marmota flaviventris; assembly: GCF_047511675.1. Lineage (NCBI taxonomy): Eukaryota > Metazoa > Chordata > Mammalia > Rodentia > Sciuridae > Marmota > Marmota flaviventris. Next base: position 93,851,076 of record NC_092504.1, read on the forward strand.
GGAAGAGGAAGCATAGGACAATCTATCCTTGGTAATAAGTACTGATTTAAATTTTAAAAAAGGAAAATAGTCAATATGTACTAAAATATTGGGAAGAATAGAGTTAAAATATATTAAATTGTGCATCAAGATGAAGAAGAGACACTAGACAGATGCTAAGAAGAAGAAACAAGACAGCCCCAGGTGTGGAGATGGGAGCAGAAGAGAAACTAATTGCATGAATCTGGCCTAAGGACCTACTCATATCTGTGCACCTTACAGCACCTCAAGAAACTAGAAGCAAATTTTGAGTAAATTCAATTTTTATTCACCTCTACAGGGACACAGTACAAAATTCAAAAAGTACAAAAAGGCACAAAATGTAAGTTCTCCTTTCTATTACATATCTACCTAAGTTTCTCCCCAACAGCAACAGCTGTTACCCATTTCTTGTGTGTATTAGAAAACACTCTTAAGAAGCAAGGACAGAATTTTTTAGTTGGATTTAGAACATTTGAAATGAATAAAAAACCATTTATTGTTTGTGAATTGCAAGAATTAATACTAAGACAATAGTATTTCAAATTGATCTACAAATTTAATGTGATTTCTATCAAAATTTCAGCTGTTTTTATTGACAAAAAGCTTATAAGTTGATACTGATATTCACATGGAATTGTAAGTAAACCCAGAACACTCAAAACAGATTTGAAAATGGAGAACTAAGTAGAGAAATAATACTTTCTGACTTCAAAACTTACTAAAAAGCTATTGGAACCCAAACTATGGGATGCTGGGATGAGAATAGATATACATAATGATGAAATATAATCAGGACTCCAGGAATAAACTTTTCCATTTACATTCAATTGATTTTCTACAAGATGCCAAGATTATCCAAACATACATGAGATCTTTTTGCAATAATAAAAATATTCTAAAATTGTGAGGATGGCTGTTGTAATGGTTCCATTTCTAAAATTCCGTGAATCATACTGGTGAATATTTTGGTATGAAAACTATGCAACAAAATTATTTAAAACTTAAAAATAATAATTTGTTTATATTTAAGCTCTAGTCATTAAATTATATTTTAAGCTTGTTTTATTAAAAAACTGCTTATTCAATGATATTATTTACATTCATCTGTAATAACAAGGGTTAGTTTTTGTAGAGACAAAAAAAATTGTCAGATACAAAATTGAAGCCATCTAAGTAAAATTTCTTATGAAATAAAATCAAGTTATTTCTAGTACAAAATTCAAACAAATATTGGTATAAGGTACGTAAACTGGTAAAAGTGTAATTGAAGTTAGATAGGAAACCCAAAGTTACACAGCAGTAGAAAATAATAGAGACAAAAATGGGATTCCAAAGGTGAGATAGTAGACTTCAAGGCAATTCCCCCTTTCACTAGGTGGAGCCGCTTCTAATCTGAAGCTATGTAGTCATTTTTATTTGTATGACCAGTAGAGGATGTCCACGGAGCTAAGCCAGGTGTTTGGCATAGAGATTGTATAGAAGCTAGTCCAGGAAGCAGAATTTCAGTTTTGAGAAGATATCCTGTCAGAGATTTCACAAGAATGATTCCTGTGGAGATCCACTCTGAATGATTTCACATTCTCCTTCCCTGAGCAGAGAGGCTTTGACCATCACTGCATCTCGTAGTGACCTGGACATTGACTCGGTCCTGGAGGTTGGGGATGCATCTTCAGATGTAGGCCTGTCACCTCATGGATTGAGCTATACTCACCTATTTTTTTTGTGATACTACCCCTTTGCCTTGTTTGGGATAGAATGTTCCATGGAAACGCCCTTTGTGTGTCTCTTTCTCTTGCTCTGCCTTTGGGTGTGGCCTTCCTAGATGTCAGTCACCCTGCTGACAGCAGACATCACATAGCTAGACTCAACCCCCCCAAACCTGACCCTTTGCTTCATTTGAATAGCTTCTCCTCAATAAAAGGGTTCAGCAAGCACTCACCCTCTCTATTTCTGCGGACCCTTAAGGTCAGAGGAGCAATCACAGGACCCCAAGGTAAAAGGTATCTCTGTCTCTTGTGTGGTTATTTCGTGCAGCCCAGTTCCCCTGGAGTGACCCAGAGTGTTTTAGTCATGAGGAACGCTACAGGTTCCATTATAGGTCTTGTCATAGTTTGTATGCAGAATATCACCCAATGTCTCATATGTGGAAGGCTTGGTCCTCAATATAGCAATGTTCACAGGTAGGGCTTTGGGGAAGGGACTGAATCATGAAGCCTTTGATTTAACCAATGGATTAGTTCACTGATAGTTTCATAACTAAGTGGACTACTGGGAGGTGGTAGACACTGTCTCTGTATAACCACTTTCCTGATGTCCTAAAGATCTTCCATATTTAATTCCTATGTCTGCTACATTTATACCAACCATCTTCTGATGCATGCTTTACAAGTCAATTCCAGTGGTCTACTCTTTATAAAGTCTTTCCCAATACCCACCGTCTCACAAAATGCCAGAAAGAATAGCTGCTTCTTCTGTGCTTCACAAATAAGTATGAAGAGCCAAGTGCTGTGACACACACCTGTATCCCCAACTACTTGTGAGACTGAAGCAGAAAGATTGCCCAGGAGTTCAACCACGTGGGCAACATAGTGAGACCTAGATTCAAACAAAAAACAAACAAATAAATACAAAGACTTGCTCTGTTAGTTAGAACACTTGTCTCATCATATTCTAATAATCTTTTTACATATCTGTCTTTTCCCTACTGTGAACTCCAACAGAGAAGAATCGAGCCATTAATCTCTATGTGTATCACTCAGTAGGGTGCATGATCTATAACATGTTCAATAAACATGTTTTGTTTCACAGAACTTTTAATAATATGTGGAAATGTTAAAGAATTATGCAATATGAGTAGGTAGCCAATAATAATATTTAATCTGTAGTTGCTGTGCTGGTAATTTGATTTTTTGATGTTTGGAGTACCTGTGTCAGTCAGTTCTTACTTCACTAGAGTAGTACTTCTCTGAAGCACAGAGAAAGAAGCTATTCTTTCTGGCATTTTGTGAAAAGGTGGGTATTGGGAAAGACTTTATAAAAAAGTAGACCACTGGAATTGACTTGTAAAGCATGTATCAGAAGGTGGTTGGTATAGATATAGCAGACATAGGAATTAATCTTTTCTGTGTTATGACAACCAAGACACCAAATATCTGTGGGATTCCACATGCTTCTTTTTACTTCTTTTACTTTTTAATATTTTTAGTTGTAGTTGGACATAATACATTTATTTTGTTTATTTATTATTATTTTTTTTAATGTGGCACTGGGGATTGAACGCAGGGTCTCACGTATTCTAGGCAAGCATTCTACCACTAAGCCACAACCCAAATACTACTTCTTTTTACCAGTGTATCAATTACACTGGATGTAAAGGTCCTTCATGATTCAATGGGGTTTAGAAATAATCCTCACTACTCCATACTCTAAGCACTTTACTAACAGATTTTAAAAGCTTCTGCACAGCAAAGGAAAGAATCAGAGCGTGAGAGACAGCCCAAAGAATAATATCTTTGCCAACTGCACCTCATATCAGGCATTACTATCCAAAATATGCAAAGAGCTCAAAAACACCAGAAAAGCAAATAACCCAAACAATAAATGGATAAAAGAACTGAACAGGTACTTCTCAAAAGAAATACAGTCAACAAATATATGCAAACATGTTCAACATCTCTAGCAACCAGGGAAATGCAAATTAAAACTATACTGAGATTTCATCTCACTTCAGAATAACAGTTACCAAGAATAAAATAACAATAAGTATTGGCAAGGATGTGGGGGGAAAGCTACACTCATACATTGCTGGTAGGACTGCAAATTTGTACAATCATTCTGGAAAATAGTATGGAAATCTAGATCATGAAACCACCATATGACCCAGCTATCCCCCTCCTTGGGATATATCCAAAAGATTTAAAATCAGCACACCACAGTGACACATCCACATCAATGCTTGTAGCAGCACAATTCACAATTGCCAACTTATAGGAGCCAACCCAGGAGTCCTTCAACATATGAATGAATAAAGAAAGTGTATATATAAAGAAATGTATATATAAAGAAAATGTATATACATATATAGATATATAGATACATATATACATATATAGATATATACAATGGAATATTACTCAGCCATAAAGAATAATGGTATTATAGCATTTGCTGGTAAATAGATGGAACTGGAGACTATCCTGCTAAGTGAATTAAACAAATTCAAAAAAAGTTAAAGGTAGAATATTTACTCTGATGTATGGAAGCTCATTCAAAATAAGTGGAGGGAATAAAAAAATAGAAATCAGTAGAGTAGACAAAGGTGAATGAAGAGGAGAGAAGAGGGATGGGATAGGGAAAGACAGTGGAATGAATCTGACCTAATTTTCCTATGTACATATGTGAATATACCACAGGTACTCTCACCATCATGTACATCCACAAGACACTAATTTCAAAACAATATGTAAGTAAATAGAAGAGATATCATTAGAGTAAGGAGAAGGGAAAGGGGGAGGAAGAGAAGAGGGAATGAAAAAGGACAGGGACTGAATTAGAACAATTATATTACATGCTTTTATAATTATGATTGTCATTTATAACTAAAAAGAACCAATAAAAATAAAATTTAGGAAAAAAAAGACTACATGAGGTGGCAAGGTTCTCAACTGTTTCTTCTTATTCTTGGATTCCTTAAGTGCCCTTGATTGTCTTTCCTGACACATCAGAGCAGTGAGATAGACTCTGCCCTGCACTCCAGCCCTGTACCAGATAGCACAGTCTACTTTATCATTCCTGTCGAACCACACTCACTGAAGTCTAAATTCTGCCTACCATCAAATGTGTCTAGTTCTTAGGCGGAATTGCTCAAATGGCTTGGCAATAATTGATGCAGATACTTTCTCCATATACTTCCCCAAGTTGTGATTCATTCTCATATTCTCTCTCTCTCTCTCTCTCTCTCTCTCTCTCTCTCTCTCTCTCTCTCTCTCCTCCTTACTCAATGCAGCTCCTCTCAGATGTCTGTCCCAATTTTCTCCTCCTTGGTCCCATTGTCTGACTTCTCTGATCATGTTTCCCAGTCAGTGAGCAATTTTAAACAATGGCACATTTAGAGTCATCCAAGAGTCACATTTAGTTTTCTTTCTTTGAAGTGTCTTTGTCTAGTTTAGGAATCAGGGTGATGTTGGCCTCGTAGAATGAATTTGGAAGTTCTCCCTCTTTTTCTATTTCCCGAAGTAGCTTGAAAAATATTGGTATTAGTTCCTCTTTAAAGGTTTTGTAAAACTCTGCTGTATACCCATCCGGTCCTAGGCTTTTCTTAGTTGGTAGTCTTTTGATGGTTTCTTCTATTTCCTCAATTGATATTGGTCTGTTTAGGTTGTCTATATCCTCCTGACTCAATCTGGGCAGATCATATGACTTAAGAAATTTATTGATGCCTTCACTATCTTCTATAAGACACTTCAAAGAAAGAAAACCACAGACCAATATCTCTAATGAACCTAGATGCAAAAATCCTCAATAAAATTCTGGCGAATCGGATACAAAAACATATCAAAAAAATTGTGCACCATGATCAAGTAGGATTCATCCCTGGGATGCAAGGCTGGTTCAATATATGGAAATCAATAAATGTTATTCACCACATCAATAGACTTAAAAATAAGAACCATATGATCATCTCGATAGATGCAGAAAAAGCATTCAACAAAGTACAGCATCCCTTTAGGTTCAAAACTCTAGAAAAACTAGGGATAACAGGAACATACCTCAATATTGTAAAAGCAATCTATGCTAAGCCTCAGGCTAGCATCATTCTGAATGGAGAAAAATTGAAGGCATTCCCTCTAAAATCTGGAACAAGACAGGGATGCCCTCTCTCAACACTTCTGTTCAACATAGTTCTCCAAACACTGACCAGAGCAATTAGACAGACGAAAGAAATTTAAGGCATAAAAATAGGAAAAGAAGAACTTAAATTATCACTATTTGCAGATTACATGATTCTATACCTAGCAGACCCAAAAGGGTCTACAAAGAAACTATTAGAGCTAATAAATGAATTCAGCAAAGTGGCAGGATATAAAATCAACACGCATAAATCAAAGGCATTCCTGTATATCAGCGACAAATCCTCTGAAATGGAAATGAGGACAACCACCCCATTCACAATATCCTCAAAAAAAATAAAATACTTGGGAATCAACCTAACAAAAGAGGTGAAAGACTTATACAATGAAAACTACAGAACCCTAAAGAGAGAAATAGAAGAAGATCTTAGAAGATGGAAAAATATACCCTGTTCATGGATAGGCAGAACTAACATCATCAAAATGGCAATATTACCAAAAGTTCTCTATAGGTTTAATGCAATGCCAATCAAAATCCCAACGGCATTTCTTGTAGAAATAGAGAAAGCAATCATGAAATTCATATGGAAAAATAAAAGACCCAGAATAGCAAAAACAATGCTAAGCAGGAAGTGTGAATCAGGCGGTATACCGATACCAGACTTCAAACTATACTACAGAGCAATAGTAACAAAAACAGCATGGTACGGGTACCAAAACAGGCGGGTGGACCAATGGTACAGAATAGAGGACACAGAAACCAATCCACAAAACTACAACTATCTTATATTTGATAAAGGGGCTAAAAGCATGCAATGGAGGAAGGATAGCATCTTCAACAAATGGTGCTGGGAAAACTGGAAATCCATATGCAACAAAATGAAACTGAATCCCTTTCTCTCGCCATGCACAAAAGTTAACTCAAAATGGATCAAGGAGCTTGATATCAAATCAGAGACTCTGCGTCTGATAGAAGAAAAAGTTGGCTACGATCTACATACTGTGGGGTCGGGCTCCAAATTCCTCAATAGGACACCCATAGCACAAGAGTTAATAACTAGAATCAACAAATGGGACTTACTCAAACTAAAAAGTTTTTTCTCAGCAAAAGAAACAATAAGAGAGGTAAATAGGGAGCCTACATCCTGGGAACAAATCTTTACTCCTCACACTTCAGATAGAGCCCTAATATCCAGAGTATACAAAGAACTCAAAAAATTAGACAATAAGATAACAAATAACCCAATCAACAAATGGGCTAAGGACCTGAACAGACACTTCTCAGAGGAGGACATACAATCAATCAACAAGTACATGAAAAAATGCTCACCATCTCTAGCAGTCAGAGAAATGCAAATCAAAACCACCCTAAGATACCATCTCACTCCAGTAAGATTGGCAGCCATTATGAAGTCAAACAACAACAAGTGCTGGCGAGGATGTGGGGAAAGGGTACACTTGTACATTGCTGGTGGGACTGCAAATTGGTGCAGCCAATTTGGAAAGCAGTATGGAGATTTCTTGGAAAGCTGGGAATGGAGCCACCATTTGACCCAGCTATTCCCCTTCTCGGTCTATTCCCTAAAGACCTAAAAAGAGCATGCTAGAGGGACACTGCTACATCGATGTTCATAGCAGCACAATTCACAATAGCAAGACTGTGGAACCAACCCAGATGCTCTTCAATAGACGAATGGATAAAAAAAAATGTGGCATTTATACACAATGGAGTATTAGTCTGCATTAAAAAATGACAAAATCATAGAATTTGCAGGGAAATGGATGGCATTAGAGCAGATTATGCTAAGTGAAGCTAGCCAATCCCTAAAAAACAAATGCCAAATGTCTTCTTTGATATAAGGAGAGTAACTAAGAACAGAGTAGGGAGGAAGAGCATGAGAAGAAGATTAACATTAAACAGGGATGAAAGGTGGGAGGGAAAGGGAGAGAGAAGGGAAATTGCATGGAAATGGAAGGAGACCCTCAGGGTTATACAAAATTACATACAAGAGGAAGTGAGGGGAAAGGGAAAAAAATACAAGGGGGAGAAATGAATTACAGTAGAGGGGGTAGAGAGAGAAGAGGGGAAGTGAGGGGAGGGGAGGGGGGATAGTAGAGGATAGGAAAGGCAGCAGAATACAACAGACACTAGTATGGCAATATGTAAATCAATGGATGTGTAACTGATGTGATTCTGCAATCTGTATACGGGGTAAAAATGGGAGTTCATAACCCACTTGAATCAAAGTGTGAAATATGATATATCAAGAACTATGTAATGTTTTGAACAACCAACAATAAAAATTTTTTTAAAAAAGAGTCACATTTAGAGTCACAAACGAATCACTAGTCACGTTTAGGCAGTAAGACAAAGTAACCATTCTATTTCTAGGCACTGTGGTAAATGGCTGTCTGTTTGGCCTACAAGATCATCGTCCCTCTATCTTCTACCCCTGGATGTAACATATTTTAAAGTCCTGAGTGTCATTCTCATGGGCTTCTTGGGGACTCACCCCTGTGAATCATGAGCTCTATATGTACTACTTGATGTTCATTGAATATTAATCTGAAGAATTCAGCAAAATAATAAGTGTGTATTTTTTTTGGTCTTTTCACAATTTTGAAAGAAAATCCTCAAGTCAGCAAATAAATCTATAACTGTCATTGCTCTTGTATACCTGCAGTTTAGTCAAAATGTCAAAGAAGGAAAAAAAATATTTCTAACAATTAGAATTAACTAATATTGATTGAACACATACGAGGAGGTAGACACCATTCCATGTGATTTTCATTATATAGTTACATATGTGAAAAAGAGACTCAGTCACACCACTAGAAAATGGCAGAGGTGAGAAATAAAACCAGGATATCTAGTTCTAGACTCTATAATTTTACTAATTGCAGAAAACCTGTTTCCTAATCAGAGAAATGTGCCGGCAAATTAAATGAGATGGGTTTCCTTAGCAAACAATAATAATGACCGTAATTTATTGAGTAGTTACTATGTCACTGATATGGTGCCAAGTAGTTTACTTAAACTTATTCTTTTAATGCTTATCACAACACAATGAGGAATTTTTTTTAATCTCAGCTTCACATATGAAAACTCTAATACTTACATATAATTAGACCCTTACAATCTCAGATTCACTCTATATGAATCCCTAGACATTACTGCCATTTTCAGGGGGACAGTAAATTAAGCCACTTTCCTTCCCCAACTAGGATCTATATTGGCCTGGGACAATGGTCCACAGACTCCCAAACTTAGCCTCTTTTCCTGGTAAGTTAAACTGGGGTCCTTTAGTCCTACTTCACTGCTTCTCTCCTATATCCTCCCCTTCCACACTGGCTAGTCCCTAACTTGATAACCCTCAACCACAATATACACACAGTCTTGGTGAACAAAATTGACATAGTTCCTTCCTCTGAGGACTTGCAAAGTATCAGGGAACAAAAAATACAAGTGTGATGAGATGGGCAAAGTAATCAGTGTCGGAGGAAGAAACCCAACTATTTTTGAAGTTAGGGAACACTTTGTAAATAATTCGAAATTCAGGTGATTAGTAGGGATTTACTAGGCATAGAGAGGGAAAAAAGATAAGGGTTGACTGTAACAATGGCTAAATTATCAGTATCTTAAGATAAAAGTTTATTTCTCAGTCATCTACCAATCTAATCATAAACAATCTGATCTGTTGGCTTCATGAAACCAGGAACTCAGATTTCTTCTCTCCTGTTTGAGGGGACGTGGAGGGTACCATCCTCCCCCGTATGAGCACCGCCTGCACACAGCACTGCTGCTCACCTCCTTTGTCTAGAACCTAGTCACCAAAGCCATGCTGCAAAGGATGCTGGGAATTAAATACTCTGCAGGGCAGCCAAGTGCCCCACTAAAACTCTAGTGCTCTATTCAGGAAAGGAAGAAGCAGAGAGGGACGACCAATAGAAAGTGCAAAAACCCCTGACCCAAGAATATGGTGAATCCTAGGAACAGAGAAAGTCCAACAAGAGATACATCACAAGTGTGATGAGACTAGAACAAGCAGAAAAGACAATGGAGAAGTCTCATAGAACTAATTCTAGTTCTTAGTTTCTAAATCCTAAATTCTCTGGTGCAAAATTTCCACTATCTGCTAGTCAAGAAGCCCAGGCCTAAATCCCTGTCCTGAACAGTTCTCTTCTCTATGATAAATGTCTTTCCCAACCACAGTCTGGCAGCTAAGCTTCACTTGAATGATACATCACAAGTAAGAATCCAATTACTTGGACTTCAACCTATTTTCAAATGGTCTCCCAACACCACCTAAAATCATTTTCAGAGAAGGAGTTGTAGCCTGGAAGGAAACTTCAAAAGTTAATATTTACCTATGACTTCACGAGAGTTACACTAATTATGTATAATTCTGGGCAATGGATTTACAGTTATAAATAAGCTAGCTATATTCCACATTTTAACACTGCATAACATTACCTTAACATTCACTGTAGAGAATTCTGTCTCCATGTTCATGCTTCTTTATTAAACATGTATTCTAGTTGATGCTCAACCTTTAGAACTAGAGCTAGCTAACCATGAGAAAACAGAATAAATACAAAAAGATCTTAAGGTGACCCAGATTGAAAGAAGCAGAAATATACTCAGCAATGACAATATTTTTGAAGAAAATTATCCATGTTTCCTCATCATAGAAAAGACAGTATTAGCCTTTTGGTATAGTTTCTGAAAACTTATTTCTGTGCACACTTTTTTTTACATAAGTAATCTCATGCCTCATATAAATTTTTTTTATCCTGGGCTTTTGTTGTGGTTGTTGCTTTTGTTATTGTTTTGCAGGTCTGGGGATCAAGTCCAGGTCCTACCACATGCTGGGCAAGAGCTCTACCACTCACCCACAAACCCAGCCCTTGTTACTGATTTTTTTTTGTAAGCATTTTCTTATCTATAAAGGATATCTTTGAAGAATACATAATAATCTACCATGTTATGTACCATAATTTATTTATTTATGTGTTTCTTGATTATCAGATATTGGTGCAATTTTGGTGCTCTCATTGAGAATTTATACTCTAATAATAAATCATCTTTGGATACAAATCTGTATAAATGTTCCTGATAGTTTTCTTTGCTGGAATTCTTGTGGATAATATACATTTATTTTTAAAGATTTTATTAGTTTATACCCATACTAGCAGTGAATTTTTCACTGGCTTCATCACTCTTACTTTTAAAAAATATTTTCTACTTAGATGGGTGAAAAATAATACTCCACTGTTTTAATTTTCATATCTTATGCTGGTAATGAAATTAGGCTTTTGAAAATGCATGTTTTTCTGAGTTTAATATTTGTTTCCCATCTTTCTGATTAGGTCTTAGGGTTTAGGCTTCTTTATTTTGAGAGCTATTTAGTTTGTCATTCATTGTTGCAAATATTTTTGAGTTTCTAATTTCCATTTCAATTGTGTTTATAGGATTATAATGTTAAGAAATCATTAACTACTGGGTGGTTAATCCCATGAATCACCTTAGTTATTTCTTTCATTTCCTTCTGAAAATTCTTTTCCATCTGGCAATAAGAACTCATTTGCATATTCTACAGAGGTCTTTGAATTGTTTTCTTTTTAATATTTAAGTCTTTGATATATCTGCTATTTACTTCTGGTAAAAATGGAACTTGTTTTTTTTTCCATCACTTCAATTTTCGATTTCAATTTTCCCTGTGGCTAATATGATAACTTTAACTGTACATGAACATTGAGAAAATTGTACTGCCTCAAAATCATGAGCCAGGTAAGCTGGGCTTTAAAACCAATGGCACAAACCAGGACAGAGCCAAATATCTTGAAGAGCTCTCAAGGAGGTGTGGTAATTATTGACAGAAGACAAACCATCAGCTGAGGGTGCTATTCTGGGGTTTTTAACACAGGCCTGCAGGTCATTGTGCTGTGTAAAGTAAGACACAGAAGGACAGATACCACATGACCTCGATTTTACATGGAATCTAAAACCATCAAATTCTCAGAAGCAGAGAGTGGAATGGTAGTTCCCAAGGGAGAGGGATGTGGCAAAAGAGAAGTTGGTCAAATGGAGTAAAGCTTCATTATGTGGAATGAATAAATTCTAGAGATCTAATGTACAGCATGGTTTATAGTACTGAGTTGTATACTTGAAATTTGCTAAGAGTATAAATCTTTAAGTCCACAAACATAAAAAGAGTAACTATGTGAGGAGGTGGGTATGTTAATTAGCTTGATTGCAGTAATCATTTCACTATGCATATGTATATCAAAACATCACATTATACACTGTAAATATACATAATTTTTATTTTAAAATATTTACATGAATAAATCAAAGCATTCCCCACAGATCACAGAGCATAAAGCTGTTTTATATAAAAACTACTTATTTTACAAATTTGAACAAGGGCAGGAGTCTGAGTTATGTTACAATGTGTTTAATTTTCTAACCCACTCAGTGTGGAGAGACAGCCTAGAACAGCCATGTCTTTTAGGTAGCTTATTCTAATGGCAGGACAAGATGAAGCTGATCTTTCATTGTCGCTTCCTCCAGGCATGACTTCATAATAACAATAAAACAAATGAAAACTTTCAAAAAGGAAGAAATTTTCCCCTCCCAGGCCCTATAAAAATCATACATATTGCAAAATGAATATCTAAACTACACTCATAGAAAAAAAAAACACATGAGTGATTCTTAATCCAAAAAGAAAAACTGTCAATAAAGTGAAATATTCCCTTATTTTTAACCCAGGTTATTTTTTTAATAACCTCTAAATTTCAGTTTTGTCTTTATTGGATTAAAAGAACTGCAGGTCTTAGGTCAGAACCTCAAAGGGAAGCAGGTTAGGACAGAACAGGAAGCTATGGTATGATCCCAACTGCAGACTAGATTCAGTCTGTTCCCACAGGGAGCCCAGGAGCATGCATTTCACCACACAGTGCTACCATCTTGAGACATAGGAGCCCGTTCTCTGTTCCACCCACACAGTCAGTCATTGACTTTGAGCCATGTGCCAGCTATACAGGAGCCTAAATGTGTAGAAGCAACACAAAAAGGAGATCTACTACAATTTCCCAGTGATTCCACAATACCTACATAGGCACACTCTGGACCAGAAACATCTTCCCTGCCCAAACTCCATAATTATCTCTAAAATTAGGTCTTTTCCAACCTCCCATCCAAATTCCCAAACCCTTGCTCTTTGTGTCTATGGTCAAACTATACTCTTTTCTGTTATGTTTATCCTATCACAGTGTAATAATCTACCTACATATAGTTTCTTTCTCCCTGGGAACTCCTCAAAGAAAGCAATTAGTGACAAAGTGGCTCATACATAACTGGTGTTCAATAAATGTTGATAATCCCAAACTTCTAAATATAAAATCAAAGGTTAAGTTATGATGCTGCACAACTGGGTATTCAAAGATAAATTTAGGCAGCAGCAAATGCGGTAGAGTTATTTATGTGTGCCTGGATACCTGTGTCAGTGGTAGCCAAGACTCCAATTCTTACCCTGTCTTCATTCTTTCTCTGTCATTAAATCTATAACTCAGTTATTTCTGTCTCCTGAACTCAGTGGAGCAGCTGCACTGTCTCCAAGATAAGATCTCTCATTGATAAACCAGAAAGTATTAAAAATAATTGCTGCTGCTTCATACCCACAGCTCAATTCCCTATGCCTTCATCTAAGTTTCATGAGAAATTCAGGATACCAACTTAGATCAGTTAGATGTTGCTGCAAAATAAATAATCTCAAAACTCAGTGACTTAAAACAAAAAGGACTCATTCTCATGAACACATTTACAGATGACCTGCAGGTTGGCTGATCAGGCCTCCTTTGGCTGGGGGTGCTTTACGTAATGTAGCTGGTGCAGCTAGCTAGTCTTGGCTCCTGAGTCTGAGCTTACTTTTTCTCATTTATGTGCTTCCTCATTTATTTTGTAAACTGTCAGAAAATAAAACTTACAAGTGTGATGAGGTCTATAAAACAGTAGAGTGTTGAAATATGGGGAAGAGGGGGGCGAGGCAGGGAAGGGGGACATAGCTAGTTTGAGGAATCAAAGAATACATATCTAAGGAAACTGGTATTTAAGATGAATCCTGACAGACACCCTTAGTAAGACAAAAAGAAAGCAAACAGATTAAGTAGGCATGAGAAATCTCATGTTAGATAGGATGTGGATGAACCACTGAAATCAAAGCCAAAACAGCAGTGGCTTCAACAGGATTCAAGTTCATTTCTCAATCATGAAACAGGCTGGGTAAAACTGTTCAAGGCTGTCATGGTGACTCCATGGTGCCAGGGATTTCAGCTTCATCTCTTCAGTCAGCCCCAGCATGCAGCTTCCATCCTAGGCCCTGAGAAGGCTGTTTGGTGTGTGCACATCCCTGCAAGGCTATACCCGTCCCCATAAAGCTGCAAATGCTGTGTTGGATATCCTACTTAGGAAGAATCCTTTTTCTTATTGTTTCTCATCACTCAATATTAAACAGCAAGGCACAAAACTTTTCTGCTTCAATCACACAGACTTCATATATATCCCCTGATTTTCATATTTTTATTTTTGATGTAACAGTGTGGGAGTGGGAGAATACTAAGGAAATACATTTTATTCATTTGCCACCAGAAAGGAAGTTCTATTAAACAAATCTTACTTATTCTGTTCACTGTGTGCCCAATGCCTTGGATTATGCCAGGCATAAAATGTATATTTAATAATTGTTTAATGAATGGGACAGATGGATGAATGAGTGAGTGAATAAATGAATGAATGAATGAATGACATCCAGGGGCTCATCTACGTGGGGTACAATTGGTCAAAGAATGAGTTGCGAGTTGATGTTCCAAAATCTAGCTAGTGCATTTGTTAGATAAAGTAGACCCTCCAGAATTTGGAGTAATGGACTTAGAATTTTAAAGAACATAAGTAAATTATCACCTATCTCTTGTAACCAATCCCTTAAGATCACGAACAATTAAAATTTTCTCTCCACCCTTACAATTCTCTCATAAAGAAATGTACTGATTCCTTTCCATCCCAGAACTGGGTGACTCAGAGAAAATATGATATAATCAAAGAAATAGACCATAACAGTATCCATGCTGAAAAATCAGAAATAACATTCAGGATTTAAAATAAGTAAAAGAGAAAATATTACATTCTTATCTTTGTTGCTTCAAGCCTCCAAAACTTTTAAAAGTCCCAAGACTAGAACTAGATATGCCTTGACTCAGGTTGAGGTGTTTGTATTTTTCTCTTTTTTTTTCATATTTGTGAATGATTTTTCTGTGACTATTATACATATTTCTCATTTGTCAGTTGAGTCATAGAGGCTTTTCTTATTGAATTTATTATCATTTATCTAAAAATAAGACATAGATATAAAAAGTAGCCTACCCAAAAGAAAGGTACAGCTTTAAAAAGTATCATAAGGCAAATCTTATAACTAGGACCCTGAGTCATGACCTGTCAAAAATAGAAATGTGTCAGTCACTCAGAAATCACTCCACAACCTCTGGCCTAGCCATAACCCTTTCATACCAAAAGGTAACCAATAGTCTATGAATACCCAGGATCCAACTCTGCCATGCCTATCAGAAATTGTCCACTTCATGGATAAAGGATGAACAATATACCAAAGTTGTACAGGAGGTGTTGAAGGACCAGCCCAGATAATGTGGAGAGGCCACAATGAGACACTTGGACATTCAATTGCAACCACAGAAGTGGTTTAAAAAAAAAAAAAAAAACTTTGTGAGTCAGAAGTATGCCCTAGAATAAGAGTTGTGCTCTAAGACTAAATTAAAAATACCTCCTATCCTAACAAAAGAAAAAATATCAAGACTGACAAAACCCAAAATATGTCAGAATTTAACTAAAAACCATGACAAAAATAAATATCCTTTGAAAGGGAATACATTATCCATACTCATAACAATAAATAGCGTACAATGAAGAATTACTGGATACACAAAGAAAAAGGAAAAGAAAAGACATATTCAAAGAAATATAACCAAATGGTATGGAAACTAGCAGTAAATTATAGCATTCATTGTAAATATGTTCTGAGATAAAAGATATATAGTCATGCTGAAAAAATGTACAAATATTCTCAGCAGAAAAAAATCTAGTTTAAAGAATAAAAATTCTAGAATTGATATTATATCTAAAATGAAAATTAATACGATGACACAATTGTATATGCAGAATAGACATTATTTTCAATTGTACATAGAAAATTCATTGAGACAGACCATTTGTAAGGTCAAAACCTAAGTTTCATAAATTTAAAATTATTGAAATATTGAGTATACATTCAGATCCTAAGAAATTGAATTAAAAATCAATAACAAAAGATATCTAAAATTTTTTCAAATACTTGGAAATTAACCAATTTCTGGATAATTCAGGGTTAAAGAAGAAATCACAAGAAATAATAAGAATATTTAGAATTAAATTTTTAAAAATTTAAACATTTCAAAATTTGTATAATGTATCTGAACAGTAATTAGAGTAGTGCAGTCTTTCTAGTTGTGAATCCTTTTAATTTTTGTTTATCATGAAAGGTTTTAATTTCATCTTCAAATCTGAAACTTAATTTTTCTGGATATAAAATTATTTTTCTTTCATTTCTCTGAAAGAAAAAAAATTCATTTTTTTTCAGAGCTTGAAATTCACAAACTATGGAACCAACTAGGTGTCCCTCAATAGATGAATGGATAAAGAAAATGTGGTATATATAATCAATGGAATACTACTCAGCTTTAAAGAAGAATGAAATTATGGCATTTGCCAGTAAATGTGGATTTGGAGAATATCATGCTAAAGGAAATGAGCCAATCCCAAAAAAACCAAAGGCCAAATGTTTTCTCTAATAAGCAGATGCTAATTCACAATAAGGTGGGGCACCAGAGAAGAATAGAGTTACCTTAGATTAGGTATAGAGGCAAGTGAAGGGAGGGGAAGAAAGGGAATGAAGAAAAAAATTGATTTTTTCCTACAACATGTACACTCAGAAAAATGAGAAATTATATACATATATAATATAATGAGAAATTATATCCATCTGTGTATGATATACCAAAGTACATAAAATGCATTCTACTGTCATGTATAACTAATTAAAATAAATTTTAAAATTTAAAAATAAAATAAAATAAATAAAAAGTAATTATTAAAATTGATGCCTTTAAATGTCTACATTAGAAAAAAAATGTTAAAAATGATCTACATTTCATCCATAAAAAAATAGAAAAAAGATGAGCAAATTAAACTTATAGCAAAAGACAGAAAACAATAAATATAGCAGCAATCGATTAAATTAAAAAAATTTTTTAAGTATTGAAAGCAAATTTGGTCTTTGAAAAAATTTAAAATATTGCTAAATCCCTAACACAACTGATTTTTTTAAAAGGAAAACATAAATAACCTATTAATTTAAAATGCTTTTCTGAATATGTAATTTGTGTCTAATTCACAGTATATTAATATATCAATGTGGTATGCAAATCTGTGGTCAGTGTATAAGTCTATGAATCATCATTCCTTCTATGAAGGAAATAGTGATTTCCTTCATACTATTTATTTTTAGAAGTCCTTCCATGTCTTGAGATAAATATTTAGTTACACTTTCACCACCATTTTTTATAATTGTATTTTTGCTTTTAACAATTAACTCTTCAATGCATGTAGAATTTATTCTGGTGAATAATACAAAACAATGCTACAAATTAATTTTTTTCTTCATATCAATTTTCTTTTTGTTTTAAATCTTAAATGTCCAAATGCTATGAGAGAATATTACTGCTTAAAATTAAAGAATCTAGATAAATTAAATTTCAGGAAAGAGGACATAAAGCCTGGCACAGGCAATAGACTGAAAATCTTTGAGGAAAGGCCTTTTCATTTACTGGTTGCTGATAAACAATTGGTTGGGAGCAATGTTCTAGGCAATTTAAGGGGCCTTTGTGCCCCAAGAGTCACAAAAAAAAACACACCATAATATTACCTGGAAAATGTTATATTAGTAAAATATTTGGGAAAGCTTTTACTTCTTTTTTGACCAATACAGGTAAAATCAAGTTTTATAAAAATTATCATAATTTAGAGTTCTATTCTATCTAATGTTGAAAATTTCTGATTCACTCAGACATAAAGAAACAGACTAGAACATGCCTAAATTTTCAGTGGTTTAACTTGTGACAAGCTAGACCAGCTTACTAAATTGAAATTTTTATCGTACACAATTATCAGGAAAGAATGGTATATAAATCACAAACTTCTATCTCCTCCACAATATGAGAATCACACTTGAACAGCCAAATGGGTCTTTTCCTACTCTCAAGAAAGGAAGTCATGTGAGCTGGCTTTATCCCACATTTGAGTGCTGTTTTGATAAGGGAGTAGTCCCTATGTAATCAGTATAAATTCAAATGAAGCTCCTATCTTCAATATTTTCTTCAGCAGAGAAAAAGAACAGTTCCTTTCTTAATGTACTATCAGGATACTTAACACTAAATACTTCCGCTTCTATGGAACTTTCCCATTTAGTTAATCAAGCTCTTTTAATATGATCGCTGCTTTTTCCCCCTCCCTGTACTTCCATATTGCTTTTCTCTCATTCAAGCCAGAGAATTGTATTCAAGCAGGATAACATGGGGCAGAATACAGAAAACCCAGATTTTTTTCCTCTGGCTTTGGCTTCTAAAAGCTTCCGCCCCAGAGAAGTCAGAGGTTTTGAGTTGTGCTATAAGAATAGTCGTCATCCCAAAATTTCCACCTTCTAATCCTAGAAACCTGTGAATACATGACAAATGGGATATTTTTCAAATATGATTGCATTAGGAATCTTGAGATGGGAGATTGATTATTCAGGATGATCTGCATGGGCCCCATATAATCACAATGTCCCCATCAGAGAGAGAGGGAGGAAGGCAGCTAAGAGTCAAAGGAGATGTGAGGAGGGAAGTAGTATGCTACACAGCGCTCTAATGCAAGCATGTGCGCACACACACACACACACACACAGTACATCATTCTTTAAAATATAAATCAATTTTTAAATAAAAATCACAATTTAAATAAATGACAGAATTGCTTTACAGAGAAACTCCTCACTTAGACTTCAGAAAGTAGACTACCAATTTTGCACCCATACTCTCAGTGATATCATTTTCCAATTCCAGTAACATCTTGTTGCTTTCCTCTAGATTTTCCTGAATTCTACATATCAGAAGCTGTTAAAAAAAAACAGAAGTAGATATGTTATTTTCCTGGGTATCTTAGTTCATTAGGGCTGCTATAATAAAATATCTTAGACCAGGTTTAAAAAACAATAGACGATGTTGCTCAAAATTCTGGAAGTTGGGAAGTTCAAGATCAAGGAGCCAGCAAATTTGGTATCTGTCACTCATAGATGGCACCTTCTTTCTCCCTATTGATCTAGCTCACTCCTCTGGATGACAGCTCTACTCGAAATTAGTGAAGGTAAAACATTTACTGATTATTCCAATCTCATCTGTCAAAACTGCTCTGCTCTGTCCATCTCTATTACTATACTCTGTTTCATTTTTCTTCATAACAATTATCCTTACCAGACTTTTAATAAGACATTTTTAGAACTATTTTCTGCCCTCCCTCAGGGTAAGTGGGATCAAGGATTTTAACTTACTTACTTCTTCATCCTTAGCATGGAGAGAGTACTCCCTACATATTATTCCCTCAATCTGAATTGCTGATTAAATGAGAAAGTGACTGAAGAAAAGAAGGATGGAAGGAATAAAAATGCCTTAAATATTCATTTAAAAATCTTACTGTGCTTTCTTTTCTCTTGGGTAAATACCTAGGAATAGAATGACTACATATGCTAAGAGATGTTTAACTATAACAAAGGGCTGCCAAATTGTTTATTGAAGTTATTGTATCATCGTACATTCCCAAAGGCAATGTTAGAGTTTCCTTTGAATCTTTTATATTTGCCCAAATATTTACCATTTCAGTTACTCTTTATTTCTTTGTGTGGATCCAGAGTTACTTCTATTATTTTTTTTTCTTCTGCCTGTGAGACAACATTTTCACATTACTTACAGATACCAGTCTGAGGATAGTAAATTCTTTTCATTTTTCGATGTCTAAAAAACTCATTGCCTTTGTTTTTGTTGTTTGTTTACCAGAGATTGAACCTAGGGATGCTCAACCACTAAGCCAGATCCCCAGCCCTTTTTATGTTTTTTTTTTTTATTTTGAGACAGAGTCTCTTTAAATTGCTTAGGGACTCACTAAGTTGCTGAGGCTGGCTTTGAACTCATGATCCTCCTGCCTTAGGCTCCCAATCTGCTGGGATTACAGGCATGCACCACTGCACCCAGCTTGCCTTTGTTTCTAAAAGATTTTTTTTCTGGGCATATATATATATATATATAGGTGGATAATTTTTTTTCTTTCCTTCCAGTACTTTAAAGATGTCAGTGTACTGCCTTCTACCTTGCATTATTTCTGAAGAGACACTCCAAGCAGACACTCTGAAACTGCCACATCTGTCCAGACCTTGGCCTAGAATAAGTGCTTTGACAGCTCTGCGCTCTCAACAAGTTCCTCTGCTGCTTCTGGTTTGTAATCTTCTCATCTTCTCTGATCACCTAGCATGACTCTTTGCATTTATATGTTCTTTGCCTTTGTTCTCAGTTCAGCCTCCTGACCCTATAGGACCGCCTTAGCCCTTTCTTAGCCTTTCTCTAACATATATATATCATGTAAAGTTTTCTATGTGACCTAAGTGTTAGAGATATTAGATGTTAAGATTGGAATAAAAGAGCTTGTGATTGCCCTGCTTATGACTGTCAGGTGACCCAAAAGTATTCAGTGAACTGGCACAATTGAAAGTGATGGAGCCTGTGGACTCATTGTTATTTAATAAATGCCAGTTCGTGGAAAGACGCAAACCTGTTTGGTCTATGTTAATGGCATAGCTTACTGCCTATCACCCAACATGAATATTGTTTTATGTTTCACCTATATTTTAAATTGGTTTCAGCAGAAGGGTAAATCTCCACCATGACTGAAAGCGGGAAGTAAGATTAATGATCTTTTACCCTGAGATTTTTTTTTTTTTTTGAGGGGGGGAGGACTAGTTTTCTTTTGCTATCTTGGAAATAGAATAGTCATGTTACAGAGCTGGGGCCTTCTGAGAAACTGAGGCACTGCAAAGATCCCCTCTTCAAACCTGGATTCCAGTGATCCAGTCAGAAAGATTTCAGATATGTCACTCAGAGAAACAGTAATGAGTTTATTGAAGAGGTAGGAAAAGGGGAAGGGGATACCCCCAAGGGAGAAAGTAGGTTCTCTCAGAGAGGAGAGGAACAACATGCCTCTCCTGTACTTTAGTTTTACTGGGGATCCCAAAGAAGTTTCCAGAGAGTACTGCCCAGGTCCACCTTGGCCCATGCTGACTGGTTCTAATTGGATTCTTAACCATACATTCTTTCAGATTTTATGGTTTACCTCCCAGAGTTTCAGGATCTGGTCACAAAAGTCTCCAGAGTTCCTCCTATTAACATTATCTGGGGCCTGCATTTCTCCTGCAGGTAACAAGTAGTTTGCTGAGGAATGTGACATATCCTCTGCACTTACGCCAGGCAGGGCTGGAAGTAAATTGCTTCTTGGAAAAGAAAGCATGGGGTGGGGGGGCGGTCAGCACAGTGGGCCCATTTTATAGAATTGTTCTCTTAACCTTCTATTTCTACCATCCTCATCTCTCGGTTACCTAAGAGTCCTTTAAGGCAAAAGACAGTCTCTGCCTTAAGCCAGAGCCACCTGAGTCTGTACACTTCATACAGGATGAAACTTTAATACAGTTTCATTAAGTGTGCTATTATATTTGTATTCTAAAGCTTTAAATTTTAATTTGGAAAGAACATTTTGTTGTAAGAATTGAAGTGCTTTCACTCATAATGCTTAGAAACAAAATTCTTAAAGAATATGAAAATCTCTTACAAATTTTGAAATAAGCAGTTTCTTTTAGCTAAAACACCTATCAACAAAGCAGAATTATCCACTGATTCCCTGAAATTGGTTACTGAATGATTCTTGATCAAAAAAGCCACTTTCTTATTTTTGAAAATGATACTCTTGTTTTTAATTAAAAATTTACCTATCTATGGGGCTGGGGTTGTGGCTCAGTGGCAGAGTGCTTGCCTCGCACATGTGAGGCCCTGGGTTCAATCCTCAGCACCACATAAAAATAAATAAACAAAGTAAAGATATTGTGCCCACATATAACTAAAAAAAAATTTTTTTTTAAATTTACCTAGAAATATAATACAATATCATATATATTTATATACACATATATACAGACCTACATGAGATTTATTTCATATTCTATTCAGCAAAGATATATTACTAGAAAATTGAGGTCTCATGTGCAAAAATCCTAAAAATCAAATGGAAAGTGAGGCATTGCCTGACAATGAACTCTCTTACACAGTAAACTTCCAAACAAACATTTTGCTTTTAAGAGTTAGGAAAGTTTCAATCATTCAGTGAGCAGCAGTTATATTCTACAAGACACATGACAAGCATATTGAATATACTCCAGAGTTTGTTTTGAAAACTCTGGCATGTTGCTCAGCCTGGTTTCTCTTTATTATACCTTTAATTAAATTCCCTCCCTTCACACTCTGAAATTCAAAATCATAAATATTACATTACAAGTTTTCATGTATTTCTTCCAAAGAGCCAAATGTGTCTTCCCTACTGGGACACTGTCTTAACTGACCTTTTACCTGCCTTATGAGATGAATTCAATTTAATTTAACCAATGTTTTTTGAGTGCCTGCTTCTGTACTGCTTGACAAAAATTAATAGGCCATGCCATATTCCCCTAGAAGATTATCATTTTCTTGAGCATCTAGAGTGCCGCACAAGATCAAGTGCTTTACTTCCCTGAATTCCCTGAATTCATTTCATTGTCATCACCACCTCTGTTTTATAGATGAAAAGACTAAAACATTTAAAAATGTGAGCAATTGGTTAAAGTCACATCACTGATGGAAGGTATAACTGAGCCCTAAATCCAGACTGACTGACTCTTAATCACTGTGATGTGCTGCCCACCCCAATAAAATTGACCCATATATACAAATAACTATACTACAGGGATATTTACACATCGAAAACATGGTAAAGGCATGTACCATGAAGTATCAAGGACTGTGTGATTCACTTCTAGAAAGATTGAGAATAGCCTTGTCAGAGGGGTAACACTTGAGTTAAATAAGAGGGTGGCAGAATCAGCAGCTGAATGCAAAAGACGTCCCCAGCCAGAGGCTCATCTTGAGGCTATTGTTCTGGGAGTTTTGGGCCCCACATGTATAACAATCACACTTGGAATGCTTCGCAGCCTTACAGATTTTTTGACATTCACTTAAGCCTCAGCTTAGAGTCTATAAATCTGCATTTTTTAATCAGCCCTCAAAATGACTCAGATGCAGGTGATTTTAGGACTATACTGAAAACACAAGTCTAATTCATTTTTAGCCCCAGCATTTATCTTCACACTTCCTCCCTCCTGTAAGCTCAAACCTCTCACCCCAAACAGGAAATTCCAAAACCAAATCCACCCTCCAGCAGGTGGAATTTAGAGAACACCAACAAAATACTCAGTGTTCAATATACATCACCTTTACTCTCTTCCAGCCCTGATTTTGCATTTTGAAGTCAGATAACTAGAATTCCCTTTTTTGTCCATATAACAATACGTTTTTATCAGTCTTATTTCACTGATAGTAGGTACTTCTGAAAAGACCTTGTTCTGATCCTCTCCACCTGTCCAGGGGCTAGAAGCCGTGGAGCACAATGACTTCTTGAAACCAAATGTCTCCCTGCCTGAATTTTTAAGTGTCATCTAATTCCAGATTGCAAAGCAGTGTTTCACCTGCCCGCCTAGATGCCATCATTCATTCTGTGCATAGCTGTAGTGTCCAGCTAACCCTATTCCCCATCATCTCCCCCAACCACACATACAAAAAAAGATATGCTATTGTTAAGTGTGGGGGAAACAGCATTTCTTTTACATTTTTTAATTGAGGAAGGCAGTACACAAAAAGATAAAGGTAATCCTAAACAGAGAAAAGTCAAGGGTTAGAATTTTCAATAAATCAGGCAGTGTTCATCTCACTTAAGAAAAGACTTTATTATACATGGAAAATATAAGATTCAAAGCTTCCTTTTCTTGTGTGGGTTTCAGATATTAAACTGACCCTTAAAAATCATGATATTTAGACATAATTTTCCTAACTGTAATATAAATTTGGGGCAGCATTTGAAGTTGAACACATATCAAGAACTTAACTAGTTATAAAAACAGACCCACTGAGAGATTTTAAAAGCCAAAGTTATAAAAAAAAATTCCTTTTTAAAAAAAAACCTATATCATGCAAATCAAAACTACTCTAAGATTTCATCTTACTCTAGTCAGAATGGCAATTATCAAGAATACAAGTAGCAATAAGTGTTGGCAAGGATGTGGGGGGAAATTACACTCATAAATTGCTGTTGGGAATGCAAATTGGTGAAACCACTGTGGATAGCAGTTATGGAGATTTCTCAGAAAACTTGGAATGGCACCACCATTTGACCCAGTTATACCACTTCTTGGTTTATACTCAAAGGACTTAAAATCAGCATACTACAGTGTTGTAGCCACATCAACATTTATAGAAGCTCAATTCACAGCAGCTAAACTAGGTGCCCTTCAACAGATGAATGGATAAAGAAAGTGTGGAATATATACACAATGGAATATTACTCATCCTTAAAGAAGAATGCAATTATGGCATTTAAAGGTAAATAGATGGAGCTGGAGAATATTATGCTAAGCAAAATAAGTCAAACCCCAAAAACCAAAGGTCAAATGTTTTCTCTAATAAGTGGATGCTGATCCATAATGGGGAGAGGGGATATGGAAAATGAAGAAACTTTAGATTGGGCAGAGGGGAGGGAAGGGAGGGGAGAGACTGTGGGATGAGAAGGCTGGTGGAATGAGACAGACATTATTACTATATATATATATATATATATATATATATATATATATATATATATATGACTACACTACTGCAGTGACTCTGCACCATGTACAGCCAGAGGAATGAGAAGTTGTGCTCCATTTGTGTACAATATGTCAAAATGCATTCTACTGTCATATATGACATATTAGAACAAATTAAAAAATAAAAAATAAACCTATTTCATTATAAAAGTAATATATTATGACAAAAGAGGGAACCATATATAGGGTTTTTAGAGAAACCCCCACAATCTCACCATCTCACCACAGAAAGTGTTAGTATCTTGAGATATATATTTCATTTTTTTATGGTTTATTAAAATTCAATTTCATTCAAGAACAAAACCTGGTTGATCTTATATACCTCTTATGGTTTAGAGTATAAGATGTCCCCCAAAATCTCATGTTTGAGACAATGCAAGAATTTTCAGAGGGAAAATTATCAGACTATGAGGAATGTAACCTAATTAGCAGATTAATCCACTGATATGAATTATCCTGAATGGTAACTGTAAGCAGGTACAGTGTGACTAGAGGAAGTAAGTCACTGGGGACGTGCTTTTGGGTTTACAGTTTGCTCGTATTTTGAGCAGAGCTAGCGAGCTCTTGTGCGCTCTCTCTGTGTCTCTATCTCTGTCTTTATCTCTCTCCTTCTTGGCTGCCATAGCCTGAGTTCCTTTCCTCTGTCATGCCCTTCCACCATGAAGTTCAGTCAGCTATGCAGTCAGTCAAGTGTGGACCAAACCGCTGAAATCATGAACCAAAATAAACTCTCCTCCTTTAAGTTGTTCCTGTCAGGTCTCTTGGTCACGGGAATGCAGAAGATGACTAGAACAATACCAGAGGGAAAAGCCCGACCGAGCTGTGTTCAACTGTGTATATGTCAAAAAAGTGGATAAGGACAACTGACAATTTCCCCAGTGGCTTAGAATTCTCAGCCACATCAGGAAACAAAGTAAAACCCACATTTTTGAGGAAGAAGACTTTAAAAGGGAGATTTAAGGAGCTACTGAAATGCTGCATGCCTGTTGACACCCAAGGAGGAAGCAACGAGACAGTGAATGCCCACAGCTAGAGGATGTGATGAAGGACTCCAGCTTCAACAGAACTACTGCAGAGTTTGACATGTGGAGGTGCGGTGGACTAGAGTCCGAAGTTCCTGGGGAAAGTCCAGTGCATGCCATGAAGCAACTGCTTCAAATGTGGAGCCAGGGTAAGTAGGACTTGGCCTCAACTTTTTTGAGTGACTTAGGTGAAAATCAAAGTTCCCTGTGCAAAAAAAAAAAAAAAAAAAAAAAACCTGGAACTTGCATGTCTAGGGAGATGAAGGGATCCCAGGAACAAGAGACTGGAGGTGGACTTGGAATTGCTAGGGTGAGGGGGATTAGAGAAAGTTCACACAGAAAACCACATGGAAGAATAATTCCCATGCCACAGTATGCAAATAAGAAGTCCCCAGGAATGAGGATCTGAGGAATTTATCAAGTGCTACCTAGGAGGAACCATGTATCAGCCATCTGCCAGGCACAGAGAGCCAACAGCAGCCCAGCACCAAGTACTAATAAGTAATTCAAGTGGGAACTTCCACATGCACTTTTACTCCTTTCTACCACATGCATCACCTGGAGAAGGGCCAGAAAACCACAAATTATAGAGAGAAAAAGGAGGTGAAGCCATCCATACTCCCGAGCCCAAAGTAAGCTATCTATCTAAAAGATGGGAGATTTAATTTTAAATAAAATTTGGAGTTTTGATTATTAAAACTTCATGTGTTATTTATAAGTCAAGATTGTGTTTCATAATTTAGACAATTAGTTCATTCTGAAGTTTATATTCAGGGAAAGAAATTTTCCTGGGCTGGGGTTGTGACTCAGTGGTAGAGCGTTTGCCTAGCATTTGTGAGACACTAGGAAAATTTCTCTATTAAATTAATTTTAAAGGGACACTAGGAGACAAAAATAAAATTTCATTAGGATTCCATTCCTAAAGGTTTCACTTGTATTAGCTTTCTGTGCATATAAATATTACATATAAAAACATGTTATATGATAAAACAAATTTGTATTATATACCTTGGAGAAAAGGTATGACAATTCATAGTTTTGTATTCGATTTCTTTTCTGTAGTTTGATTTCTTTTTTCATACAGAAATATATTGAGAACATTTTTCCTTTCTCAATATACACTATTCTACAACCCTGCCGCTTTGTATCCAGAAAAGCAGCAGTAATGTGACCTAATAGCTTCTTAGATATAAAAATCTCAGGCTTTATCCTGAACTAGTGAATTTCAATCCACATTTAAACAAGATTGCAAGTGATTCATGATTCAGTGGTGCATGAGCATTGGCTTGCATCCTATGAGACCAATTGTGCACCTCTCTTTCCAACATTCAGTAGCTCTCACCCACAGAGGAATGGGCTGGCTGAGAAATAAACGCTAAGAAAAGCAGTTCTACAAAATAACCACAGGACATGGGAATGTAATTTCAGAGTGGGGGCAGAGATGGGCCAAGCTGACCAGATGGGTGCACCTTCTGACAAAGAATGAGCCCGTGCCCAGTTTATTTATATCGGAACAGATCAAAGAGATTCAATAGAAAGTTCTTGCCAAAACAGGATAGAGGTGGGGCAGGTAGGCTGCTCGGTTCTTTAAAGGGTCACACCCATCTCTGGTGCTGCATGGGACCTCTTGGCAGAACTGAGAGCAAGTTCACATGTAATGGGTGATCTTAACAGCAGGATTGCCACTGTAAGTTCCCAAATACCAGATCTCTGCCCTCACTGCCTTCATTGCTGAAGAGGTGCTCTCACATTCCACAGGTGGCTTTCCACAAGTAGCATTACTCTGGTAATTTGAAATCAGCCATGGTAGGGTATTTATATCATGGAAATCATCAAACATTACAAAATAAATTTTTTTCAGAGAGCCAGTTGTTAAACAGTTACCAAGATACCACTGATTCACATGTACATTAAAATTTGATAATCATTGCTGTACAGTATCATTTTTCATGATTGCGTAATAGTGCACCCACTTTCCTTTGTCTCTTTAAGACTAAAGTTTTAAGTGTGATTGCTGCATTTTTATATTGACATTTGTTTGGGTACATTTTACCAAATTTCTACTTATTTTCATTTTTGCCACTGATCTTTGAGAATTTATTTCTTAGATTCCAAGAGAAATCGTCTCCTGCAAGTCTCATGCATAGCTACATGCTGATATTCCAAAGATCACTGTGTATATCAAGTTTATTGATTATTTTTTTCTTGTTTTTTGTTTATCTCACCAGCGATAATCATTGCCTTTTTTCCTCAATCTTCTTTTTACATTCCTTTTTCTTCCCAGCCCAAGTTATTCTTAAATCTTTAGTTTCACAAATTCTCTAAAATTATATTTTAAAAATTAAGCATATTTATATGTGCACATTTTTTCTGAAGTTCTATGAATTTCACTGTATTTCCAAAATTGTCTCATTTTAATTCAACCTGAAAATTCAGTTAATAAACTCACATGAAGTTCATTATAGAAAAAGATACATAACAGAGGCCTAAATGATATCTCCCTAAATGCTATGATTGAGTTACCATAATGGAGGCCAATTATGAGTTCTTACTTTGCAAGTGACCTTATTACATTTGAATTAATCATTTGCTTATGGTCAACCATCACAGTCATGAGTGAGCTATGCAATTAACATAGCCAAACACATCTGTGTCTTTCCACAATATTGAAATTTATTGAGTAACAATAAATTCACAGGATCCATTAATTTCCTTATCTTCAATTCACTGAATACTCATGGTTCACTGTCAGGACTATAGCAATCATAGCCTATTTTTTCCATTTCAATCTTAATTACTAATATCTATAACACTCAATTCATATACCACCCTTGACACAGTGATAAATGTAAGTTACAGAAAGACTAAGACAGTTACCAGTGGTTACAGGGTTTAAAAAGGCAGAAGCAAAAGCAAAGGCTGATATAGGTACAAAAGAGTCACTGCAGGTGGTCAGGTAAGATACTGCTTGTTCAAGGCCACAAGGCACAGAACCTGGTCAAGGCAAGCAAGAGTCCAGACTGAAGACAGTTTTGAAGTGGGCCCTGCCAAGCAGGGAGATTTACAGGTATTCTGATGGTGGAAATTGGGAAGTGTTTCCCCAGTGAGCAAACTCCCGGCCGGTAACTGGCACCCTGATTCCCACAATTGGAATGCCCAGTCTCCTCACTCTGAGGCTATTAAGATAACCATGCGGGTGCACTACCTGGTTTCCAGAGTGACATCCTTTGAAGGAGAGAGGCTCTGTGTTTGCATTCACCTGGACCTTATCTCAGTTAGCTAAGTCTCAGGGATAAAGGAATACTGGGTAAAGTGTAATCATTGGTGGAGGGTAATATGTAACCTTTTTGGGGTTAATACAGATGACCACAGAGAGGGGTAGGCATCCTTTTGTCTGCCATTCTTCTATCAGCACCCTCCCTGTGTGTCTGTGTCTGTCCTTGAACTTTGTGTGCCTCCTCTACAGGTGTTCCTCCACAGAGATCAAGAAGAGCTGAAGCCCCAAGGACATAGTAGGAAATTCTTAGCCTACTGACCTCATTAGGTGTTCACCAGGTGGTCAGGCAAGATGATGGGCTAGGGTGTGCCCCAAAACACCATCTGTATGAGTTTCAGGTAGGGGCACTGCATCGTTGGTGGTCTGGTGTATCAGACAAACTCAGAGGCCTATTTTCCCTGATAAGGGTTTGATAAGCCATGAATCCCTGTGCCTCTGATTTAATTCAATAAATTCACAGAGAGTGATTTTTATTAGTGTGATTCATTTGACAGTTTGTGCCTTATGATTGTACTGTGCAGATGTGGGGTATTATTTTCTATAACTCCTGTATGTCCAATATCTAGTGGCAATCTATTTGCCCAGGCAAGCTACCAAATCATTTGAATACAGGGGCACTCAAAATAGAGTACCTCAGGGCAAATTGCTGGATTATAAAATAGAGTAACTCAAGGCTATATATACCTGCAAGCTGCTGTTTCATATAACATTGAATAACTCAGAATAGGTCACAGCCTGCTCTCACTCACCTAGTCATCTATATGGCCTGATATTAAATCCTCTGTACATGTGCATTTATCTAGAACAATTCCTATTATAATGGAAACTGCCTTTTTAAAAAATCTGATTTGGTAGAACAAGAATATATGGAATCAAATAAACCAGACTCAATAGACTATACCTGAGGATCATCCAGTATGTATTTATTCACTCAGTATGTAACAATATTGTGTATGTTGTTCAAGTGTACCATGGTTCATGATTAATTTCCCTTTCTTCTCTAGGAGGAGATAAAATATAGCAGATATTAAAAGTTTAAAAGTCAGGGGAAATGAAATAACAATAAATTTATCAGTCAGCTCAGAGTATGGAGAAATTGATTATTACGGAAGCAAAGATGCCCACAAAATACCAATGCCTTGAACTATGAAAGAAAACAATTTAGTTTAATAAATAAATAATAGAGGGAGTATTTGAAATAGTATGCAAGTCTATCAAAAAGGCCCTAAAAAGGGTAGCACACAAAGCAGATTTACTAATCATTAATGGCATTTAATTATTCCTATGACATCCAAACAGGACAATTTAATGTTTCATAATCAGCCCCAAAATTGAATTGTGCATTGGGGGAAATAAATATAGTTATTCACATTTTATTGATTCTTCATATTTTGAGCAAATATATTTAAATAACAAGCTTCATCAAGCTCTCATCTCACATTAAGATAAAACATAAAATATTTGACCAAAAAAAGATCTAGCACAAGGCTACAACTTGTTAACAAATAACAGAATTTACATTTCAACAAGATTCCCTAGTGATTTGTACACATTGAAGTTTGAGAAGTATTGCTTTAAGGGCTGATAAAACAACAAAATCCACTGAAGCAAACCAGAAGTAAGATACCTGAGAGCTAAGCTTACCTATCTTGCCCTGATTGGGCTCTAACTCAGACTTATTATAAATGCTATTTTTTTACTTCTCCCCTAAGGCAAACATGGGGGTCACAGGATCTGAGAGTAGATTCATTCAATGAAAGTATCAACATTCTTGTTAGCTTATCATTTTGATCCTGTAAAAATCTGGCAAGAACAGACATTCATTCATTCATTTAACAAATGTTTATTTACCTACTCTGAGTCAGATATAAATGTTACATGTAATAATATTAAGGTCCTTATCTAGAAAAACTCGTGACAAGGGAAACTTCATTTCCTTCAAATAGCATTTTCAGAAAACGACTTAAAAGATCTAAATTATCCAGAGTTGCATAATTCATTCTGAAAGAAACAAAAAAAAACACCATACAAAAATAAGAAATAAGCAAGTCTATTTCCCTGTAGTTGCTACTATATTTTTATAGGATATTGAGAATATGAATTATTTCATTTTTTGAAAACTATTTTGCACTTAAAGATGAAAAATTATTATGAGAGACAATTTCTAAATTATTTAGAAAATTTCCAGACCAATTGTTTGAACGCAAACAAAATAATTTGGTTTCTTCACTTATATAAATGAGACAATAATAATATTCATTTTATTTTATAAAATATCTGTCAGATATGTAGTTCATAAAATATATGTCAGTTAGGTATTTGGAAATACCTAACAATAGATGCACTTAATGACTCTAAAGTTCCAGCTCCTGTTGACATGATATAGAAAGTATAGATTATTTCCTATAGGTGTAATTCTCTTTGTAGTATTAAATGTAAATCTTTTCTAAAGCATTTCATTCCTTCAAGTGGTTATGTTTTATTTTGCATGTTTGTGTTCCACATGTATCTTCACAAAGGATTCAATTTACTTCCACAGGGGAATTGTACATTTGTAAAAAGACTGGATGTTCCTGAGAATGTGAAAGATGGCTTTTGTGGTAAGAGTTTTCAATCTCTCCCACTGATAGGGGTGATTAATGAGAAAAGAAAAAAAAAAGTCAGAGGATTTCATCAATTTTTTTAAATGAAACTTCTGAAAGCAGAAAGAAGCATAAGGGGATAACTTTGAAATGTGCCCAGAACAGCATATTACATATAGCTGACACAAGAGGCTTCAGGGGTTTATATAAAAGGGGCCTCAATCAGCTCCGACAGCATGCTGGGATAGGACCTGGAGCATACCACAAGGTAAAACTGCACCACACTTCTGCTGGCTGCCATTACTCTGCTTCCTCATTCCCCATTCATTCTTAACCACAAAACTAGTATGAAATTCTTTTAATTTTATTTGATGTGTAGCATTAAACACAAGAGGTTTTTTGTAATCTACACATGTAATCTGTATATACTGCAAACATACAACAGTTTTATTTGTCAACATTTATTAGCTAACAAGCATAAATTATTTCTCTGATACCTAAAAATAAAAAGCAAGAAGAAGAAAAGAGAAGTTTGAGAATATGAAGCAAATTACTTCATAATTTTTATTGTAATCTCAAATCCTATGTCATAGAATAGAAAATGCCGGAAGGACTTTTAAGATGGCTAAACTGAAGAGGTCACCTTCCTGGATGCTCAGTGGCATGAAGCCAAAAAAGCAGACAGGCAGCTTCTCAGCAAGTGAGGTATTGGAAACCTTGAGGGACACTATAAGTCCACAGGGTAGAAACTCTCCTGTCATAAATCCACACTGTTAGATGGGTAGACACACAAACAACATGAAAAAGCAAGGGAACAAATTACACCAAACAAACCAAGATACTTCAATAACAAAATTCATCAATATGATAGTGGAAAATATGTTAGAGAAGGAATTTAGAATATACATAATGAAACTGCTCTGCAAAGTAAAGGACAGATAAGAAGTGAAAACAGAGAGAAAATACAGGAAGTGAAAGATCACTTCAACAAAGAGAGATTCTGAATTAAAATCAAGTATAAATCCTCAAAATTAAAGAATCATTAAACAAAATTAAAATTCAACAGACTAGATACTTGGAAAACAGTTTCAGGCAATAAAGACAAAATATATATTCTTGAAAATGAGTTGACAATGGAGAAAAGAAAAAAATGACATGCAACATTTAGAGGGAAACCAATCCAGATCTCAGCTGATCTCTCAACCCAGACCCTCAAAGCTAGGAGGTTGTGGAATAATATATACCAAACTTTGAAAGAAAATGGATGCCAGCCAAGAGTACTATACCCAGCAAAATTAAGCTTCAAAATTGATGATGAAATAAAAACCTAACATTACATCTAAAAGCCCTAGAAAAAGAAGAATAAATCAACACCAAAAGCAGAAGACAGGAAATAATTAAAATCAGGGCTGAAATCAGTGAAACTGAAAAAAAGAAACAACCCGAAAAATCAATTTAAAAAGTTGGTTCTTTGAAAAAGTCAATAAAATTGATAAGCCCTTAGCCATGCTAATGAAGAGAAAGAGAACATAAATTACTAAAATTCACAATGGAAAAGGAAATATCATGACAAACAATACCGAAATACAGACAATAATCAGAACCTATTTTGAAAATTTAGACTCTAATAAAATAGAAAATCTTGAAAACATCAACAAATTTCTAGAGGTACATGACCTACCCAAATTGAATTAGGAGAACATTGAAAATTTAAACAGATCAATTTCATGCAATGAAATTGAAGATGCCATCAAAAACCTACGAAGAAAGAAAAGCTCAATACCAGATGGATTCTCAGCTGTGTTCTACCAGACCTTCTAACACCAATCCTATTCAAATTATTCCATGAAACAGGAAAAGAGGGAACACTTCCAAACTCATTCTATCAAGTTAGTATCACCTAGATACCAAAACCAGACAAAGACACATCAAGGAAAGAAAATTCCAGACCAATATTCCTTATAAACATAGATGCAAAAATTCTTAATATGGGCCTGGGGTTGTGGTTCAACAGTAGAGCACTCGCTTAGCACGTGCGAGGCCCTGGGCTCGATCCTGAGCACCACATAAATATAAATAAATAAAACAAAGGTATTGTGTCCAACTACAACTAAAAAAAAAAAAATTAAAATTAAAAAAATTCTTAATAAAATACTGGCAACTCACATTAAAAAATTTATTTAAAAGAGGGCATCACAAGCAAGTGGGGTTCATCCCAGGAATGCAAGGATTGTAAAACATACAGAAATCAATAAACATAATTCATCACCTCAATAGACTTAAAGACAAGAATCATATGATTATCTCAATAGATGCAAAAAAAATCACTTGACAAAATACAGCATCCAGGGGCTGGGGATGTGGCTCAAGCGGTACCACGCTCGCCTGGCATGCATGCGGCCCGGGTTCGATCCTCAGCACCACATACAAACAAAGATGTTGTGTCCGCCGAAAACTAAAAAAATAAATATTAAAAAATTCTCTCTCTCTCTCTCTCTCTCTCTCTCTCTCTCTTAAAAAAAAATTTCAGCATCCATTCATGTTCAAAACACTAGAAATAGTAGGAACATATGTGTTTTAGTCAGCTTTTTTTGCTGCTGTGACTAAAAGATTTGACCAGAACAATTTTAGGGAAGAAAAGTTTACTTGGGGGCTCATGGTTTCAGTTATCTCAATCTATAGAAGGCTAGCTTGTTGGGGACCAAAAAAATCAATTCAAAATGGCGCCTGGCAGTTTGCCAGGAGGAGTGGTTTGTGAGGCAACACTGCAGAGCCATTTAGATGGTGGAGATTACTTATTGGCTGATTGCTGTATCTAGATGATGCTAATTGAGTCAAGCTGGGTGTAATCAGTTAGGTATATATACCTCTGCTGTCCTGAAATAAGGCAGTTCCCGTTACCTTGGGTTCCCGCTACCTTGAGTTCTCGCTCAGTTCCCGCTGAGTTCCCCCGCAATAAAGCAGTTCCCGCTCCAAACTTGAAGTTTCTTGTCACCTCCCGGTTATTTTGCCCAGCCTGACTGCAACACTAGCTCTATTCCTCAGGGCTCAAGTGAGGCAGAACATCATGGCAGAAGAGTGTGTTATAGGAAAGCAGCTCACATTGTGATCAGAAAGCAGAGAGAAAGGGTGAGTCTCCACTTGCGAGATAAAAATATATACCCCAAGCCATGTCCCAATTCCCACCTTCTCCAGCCACACCTTACCACTTTAGTTACCACTCAATTAATAACTAAATAGGAATTAATTCAATGATTGGGTTAAGACTTAAGACTCTTACAACCCAATCATTTTTCCTCTGAATCTTCTTGCATTGTCTCACACAAGAGCTTTTGGGAGACACCTGACATCTAAACCATAACAATACCTCACCATTGTAAAAGCTACACATAGTCCAACATCATTCTCAATTGAGAAAAAAATGAAAGCATTCACTTTAAAAACTGGAACAAGACAGGGATGCCCTCTTTCACCTCTTCCACTCAACACACTTCTCAAAATTCTAGCCAGAGCAATTAGAAGAAATTAAAGGGATACAAATAGGAAAAGAAGAACTCAAACTATCCCTATTCACTGATGACATGATTCTGTGTTTAGAAGACCCAAAAAACTTCATCAGAAAACTTCTAGAACTGACAAATGAATTCAGCAAAGTAGCAAGTTATAAAAGTAACACCCACAAATCAAATGCATTCCTATACATTAGTGATGAGTCAACTGAAGGAGAAATTAGAAACATTATTCCATTCACAATAACTTCAAATAAAATAAAATATTTGGGACTAAATCTAGAAAAAGAGGTGAAAGACCTCTACAAAGAAAGCTACACAACACTAAAAAAAAGAAATTGAAGAAGATCTTAGAAAGGTCTAACATGTTCTTGGACAGGCAAAATTAATATTGTCAAAACGTCTACACTACCTAAAGTGCTATACAAATTTAATGCAATCCCTATTAAGATTCCAACGATGTTCTTCATAAAAATATAAAAAGCAATCATAAAATTTATTTGAAGAAATAAAAGGCCCAGAATAGCCAAAGCAATCCTCAGCAAGAAAAATGCTGCAGGAGGCATCACAATACCAGACCTTAAATTATACTACAGAGCTAATAACAAAAATGGCATGAAATTGGCACAAAAACACACATGAAGACCAATGGTGCAGAATAGAAGACACAGAGAGAAGCCCATATAAACACAGTTATGTCATACTAGAAAAAGGTGCCCCAAACATGCATTGGAGAAAAGATAGCCTCTTCATCAAATGGTGCTGCAAAACTGGAAATCCATATGTAACAAAATTAAATTAAACCTTTATCTCTCACCCTTCACAAAACTCAACCCAAAGTGGATCAAGAACCTAGGCATTATACCAGAGACCCTGAGCCTACAGAATGGGAGAAAATCTGCCACCTGCACCTCAGATACAGTATTGATTTTCAGGATATATAAAGAACTCAAAAAAACTTAACACCAAAAACAAATAAATAAATAACCCAATCAATAAATAGGCAAAGGAATTAAACAGACACTTCACATAAGAAGAAATATGATCTGTCAAAAAATATGTGAAAAAATGTTCAACATCACTAGCAATTAGAGAAATGAAAATCAAAACTACACTGAGATTTCATCTCACTCCAGTCAGAATGGCAATTATCAAGAATACAAGTAAGAATAACTATTGATGAGGATGAGAGGGGAAAAGTACACTGATACATGACTGGTGGGACTGCAAATTGGTACAATCACACAGAAAAGCAGTATGGAGATTCCTCAGAAAACTTGGAATGGAGCCACCATTTGACCCAGTTATTTCACTCTCCCACATATACCCAAAGGACTTAAAATCAGCATACTATTGTGATGCTGTCACATAAATGTTCACAGCATCTCAATTCACAATAGCTAAGCTATGGAACCAATCTAGGTGCTCTTCAATAGATGAATGGATAAAGAAAATATGGTACGTATACACAACGAAATATTACTCAGCCTCAAAAAAGAGTGAAATTGTGGCATTTTCCAGTAAATGGATGGAACTAAAGGCTATCATGCTAAGTGAAATAAGCCAACTCCCCCCAAAAAACCAAAGGCCCAATGTTCTCTCTGATATGCAGATGCTGATTCCCAATAAGCAATGGGAGTGGAGGTATACCAGATTGGACATGGGGGAGTTGGGGGAAAGAGGATGATGTGGGAGTGGAAAAGACAGTAGAATGAATCACATATAACTTCCCTATGTTCATTCATGAATACATAACCAGTGAAACTCCACATCACGTACAACCACAAGAATGGGAAGTTATACTCCATATTTGTACATGTCAAATTATATTATACTACCATGTATAACTAAAAAGATCAAATGAATAAAAAAAGAAAAAAAAATTAAAAATTAAAAAAGAAAATGCTCAGGGTTTTCAACCATGATTTTTTTTAGTTTTGAAACAAATAGTCATGAAATAATGTTTATCTATAGTTAATTGGTGTATTTTTCAGATTTGATTATTCATTTTATCTCAAGTTCCTCCCTCTCCTTAAGCAGAGCCTTCTTCTTCAAAGAAGAGATTACAAGACAGAAAGTAATTATAAAGGAACTAATTTATAGCTTTGAGGTTTCAAATTAACTTTCTGAAACTCACAGCAAAGAAAATACTTTTGAAGCAGAAGGCTTTGACTTGCACATATTGAAGCTTTTAAATATGAAAATCCAAAACTGTGGTGGATTCAGTATATACTATTAATGATATAAAAATAAACTTTAAAAACATAAAAAAATAGTTAAAACATTTCATGACAAAATAAAGTCTTTGCATGGAGGGAATAGGAAAATCAGAAGCTGCCTAAAAAAGTAATTTTAACTCTGTGTTCCTTGTAACATCTTGTTTCCCTTTGAAGCAGACCTGTACCCTAACCTCAATTCAGCAATATTTGAGATTTGGAGAGAGAAAGAGAAAATCCCTAGAGAGAATTAAAATTCTGAGAGGAGAAAAATCTATGCATTACCTTTCATGTCACCCTCAGAGAAGGATGGGAGTTGTAGAGTGTCCTCACTGTGAAACCAACAGGGCAGTCAAGCAGTGGATTAAAATGGCTTCATGGAATATCTGGAAAGACAGGCTGAGGAGCCTGCAGAATCCTATAACCTGTGGCTTAGAACCTGTTTCCCTGTGGGCCTGAGAATAGTCTGGACCTGACATGGATAAGAAATCTACCTGAAAGATGCAGCCATGGTCTGTAAGAACCAACTACCAGAAAACAGCAAAGAGCATATGAAAAATCAAAGAAACCTAGAGTAAGGGGGTACAGACCCTGTGATGACTGATGTCAGGCAAAATCTTCTTTCAAAACTTCTACTTTTAAACTTTCAGGTTGAATTTCTTGGGATGGGAAAAGTTAAATCACTCAAATGAAAAGATTTGTCAAAGAAGGAATTCATTTCCTCTATATAGAAATGAGGAGGTCAGCAACTCACATCCCAAAAAAGTAACTAGAGTCAAAACCAACCATTTCAGCCCTCTAGAAGTTAAACAAAGGAAGCCAACAAACTGAAAGTCTTTATTCATGAAAATTGCTAAATCTCAAAAACATCCTGCTAAGTGAATGAATACCCATCATAAGATTCCATTAATGTGAAATGTCCAGAAAAGTCAAGTTTAAAGTAACAGAAATCAGATTAGTGGTTGTCTGGGAGTGAAGGAGGTAGAATTGGAACTGATTGCAAATAATATCAGAGGATGCATGGAGAGTGCTTGAAAAGTTTTAATATTAGATAATAGTAACAACAACTACTCTATCAACTTTCTAAAAATTGTCAAACTACACACTGTCTTTTTCTTGCAGTAAACTCTAATTGTTAGTGAGTCCTTACATCAAGCCCTGCCTAGGAATTCTACTATATCTCTCCCAAACCTTCTTTTCTTTTTTTAAATTTGTTCTAATTAGTTATATATGAGAATAGAATGAATTTTGACACATTGTACACAAATAGAGCACAACTTCTCATTCCTCTGGCTTGTACATGGCACACAGTCATACAGGTAGGGTAATACATGCATATAGGGTAATAAGGTCCATCTCATTCCACTGTCCTTCCCATCCCCACAACCACTCCCCTCCCAAACTTTCTTCATTTTTCCCTACCTGACTTTATTATGGATCAGCATCCACTTATCAGAAAAAAAAAAAAAAACATTTATTTGGCCTTTGGTTTTTTGGGATTGGCTTATTTCACTTAGCATGATCTTCTACAGCCCCATCCATTTACCTGCAAATGCCATAATTTCATTCTTCTTTAAGGCTGAGTAATATTCCATTGTGTATATATACCACATTTTCTTTATCCATTCAACTGTTGAAGGGCATCTAGGTTGGTTCCATAGTTTAGCTATTGTGAATTGAGCTGCTATAAACATTGATGTGGCTGCATCATGTAGTATGCTGATTTTAAGTCCTTTGGGTATAAGCCAAGGAGTAGATAACTGGATCAAATGGTGGTTCCATTCCAAGTTCCAAAACCTTATATGATATGAAGTCGTTATGGAGTAGTAGTGACATTTGATGTGTTATTACAATTAGAAAAAGTCAAAAGGCATAGATATAACCCCAAGCATAAAAATCTTCTTGCACATGAGTTATAAACCCATAAGCTACAGATTATCCTGCAGACATGATTGGCCTATGTCATAGTTTATTTTTAATCTTTTTTATAAGATGCAAAGTCCATATTTCTGATTTCTGTTGAATTACCAAAAATGGCCCATTTAGACTCACTACTATTCCCATTTCCAGTATCAGTTAACTTAAATCAATCACAAAGAAAGGGAACTTTCCCCTATTTATTAACTTCTCAATGATTTTTTTACACCAAAACTGATAGCAATTACAACAATAGAAGTCCATGGAAAACACTGAAAAACTTACATTAGGCTCAGGAGGGTAGAAGGAAACAATCTACATTTCTCACTTATCCTGAGTTTTAGAGAAGAGAAACTCTACTTTAAAGCAATTCATAGTGACTATTAAAAAAGATATAAATAAACTAGTATTTCCAGAGAAACAACCATGTGCAAACTTTGGTGACAGGTGGGGTAGAGGGCCAAGCATATACCTACAACTAGCTAAGCTCATGGTCTAATTCTCAAGTCATGAGCAACAAACTCTTGAGATATTGCAAGCATTATCAGTCAACTATGTCATACTATTCACTTAATAGTTAATCAATTAAATCCTAATTTACAAAGTCATCACATACTTAAATGCACAAAAAAAAATGATTTTAAATATAGAGGTGCTGCTGTTGTGAGAAATAAAATTAAATTTTAATGCAATGATGCTATTATATATTTTATTTAGCTACAAAGACTATATGTACAATTCTGTAATATATAGGACTTTGAAATTCTTTAAAGAGGAATACTCTAAAACACAAATACTCTATTACTACAAGTAAACTATTTTAGAGAACAAATAGTTGTTAAATTTTTAATGCAAATAATTTTCAAAACTTTAAGGGATCTACTCTTAATATATATATACACACACACATATATGTGTGTTTGAAGTAGAACACATACATGTTCATTGAATATACGTGTATTATATAATTCAATTAAAAGTTTAAAAACAAGGACAATGAACAAGAAAATTTCTTCTAGATGGTAAAATCGGGTCTTCCAGGTGGCCTGATCAAAGATCTTAACCTTCAGTCAAGGCAGTAAGTCCTGGATATTTGAATATTGCTAAAGGCAATGGTTACTATGCATTTCCAATTCTCCCCTTTGTAATTGGTTTTATTATAATTATCTTGGTTTTTTTCCCCCACAAACATAAGGGAGACAGAGGTTTTGCTGGAGGCAGCTAATTCGTCTTTTAGTTTATAGAATGCTGAACTAGAAAAGTCACATCAGGATCCAAAGGAGAGGACTTTATATCAGAATTCTGGACTTTGAACTGGATGAAATAGTTGAAAGAGACTTTGGAACTGCTTCCCTTAAAGAAGTCAAATGTTCCATATAAGGCAATAAATGTATGTGTGAATGAATATTAAGTGGCCAAAGAAGTCTAAACTACTTGATATAAGTTCTCTAATTTTCTCTTACTAATAAACCCAGATTTTGAAAATATGCATTATGCAGCCAACCTCACAGTTAGAGACCATGTACACTATTTCTGGACAATGAGATGCATGTAAGCAGAATTGTAGGGTAGGTATTTATAATAGATCCTTAAAAGAAGTATAGATAAGAAGTCACATAAGCAAGATGTCAGAATAGGAAACCACAGAGTGTGATCTCTCCAAGTGACAATGTCTTTTTAATGTAAAACCCAAACATCTTTATGAGAAACCCAGGAACAAGTTCAGAAATTGAAGTGCTACACAGGCAAGTGGAAAAGCAAGAATAGTTATAAAAGTCTTGCAGTTCACTCATAAGGAGAACCCACTGTTCAGCCTAATCAGGAGACAGTGCTCAACTCATGGTCTCTCCTTAAAGGGAGAAAAAGACAAGTGTAAAATACATACAACATATCAGCTATTTGTGAGACCACCTGAGAAACTACATTTTGTCTTGCCTAACTTGGCGCACAAAGATATCCATATATTGGATGTCTTGGGACCACTGAAAACATAAAAGAGCTAGGAGATTTTTTGTAGCACTGGAGATCCTGCAGGATTGCAGACAGATGCCAGAATTACCAAGAGATTATAAATTCCTAAAAAGAAACCTGGAAACCTTTCATAATAGAAAATGATGTGCACAAGCTCAAAGAAGTCATATATCCAGGAAAAGTTTGAAAGGCTCACAGAATCTCTAGCCAGGATGATTAGTGAAGGCCTTTTCTTGTACAAAACCAGCCCATTAAAGACTTAGAGTGGTGACTGCTTTCTCAAATGCACAAATCCTAACAACAACAACAAAGAACAAGACATACAAAGAAACAGGAAAACATTGTCCAATCAAAAAAACAGTAAATTTTGAGAAACTGACCCAGACCATTAGAGGGGTTTAACAAAAGATTACACCAAGCAGAAGAAAGAACCAGTGAACTTGAAGACAGATAATTTGAAATTACCAAATCAAATTATAAAAAAGGGTGAAGAAAGTCTGAAAGACTATGGGACACTATCAAGTTAACAATATCTTTATTCTCACAATCCCAGAAGAAGAAAAAAATTAGTAACTTAATTTGAGGAATGGCTGAAAACTTCTCAAATCTAAGAAATGAACATCCAAATTCAAGGAGCTCAAAGGATTCCATCTGTAATGAACCCAAAAGTGCCAACACCAAGATAAGTTATCATCAAACTATTCAAAGCCAAAGAAAAAAACTTGAAAGCAGCAAGAGAAAAACAATTCATTACATACAAGAATATTTCCATAGGATTATCAGAAGACTTCTCAGGGGGAAAAAAAGGCCAGGAAGATGATGGATAATATATTCAAAGCACTAAAGAAAAAAAATGACCAGTCACACATACTATATCCAGCAAAACTTTTTTTTAAAATGAAAAAGAAATAAAGATCTTCCTAGATAAATAAAATACAAGGAGTCCAACACCACTAAACCTACCTAATATGAATCACTAAAGGGAATCCTTTGGGATAAAACTTCAACATGAAAGTATATGAAAAGATAAAGTTCTCTGGTAAAGGCAAATATATAAACAAATATGTAATTGAATCGTGCATTCTGTGATGGTGGGATGTAAATAATTTTAAATTCTCATATAGAATTCAAGATATGAAAGCTTTTTTTTTTTTTTTTTTTTTTTACAAAAAGCTACAGCTATAAAACTGTGTATGTCAGCCAGGGCTCTCCAAAGAAACAAAACCAATAAGATTTATTTATTTATTCTTTCATTCATTCATTGTAGAAATTGGCTCACACCATTATCAGGTTTGAGAAGTCCCACAATCTGCTATCTACAAGCTGAAGAACCAGGAATTCCTGTGGTTTAGTTTAGTTCTCATTCTGAGATCCAAGCGAACTCCCTTGCCCCATCCATCACATGAGGACACAGCAAGAAGATTAGTGGACTGTGAACTAGAATATGGTCTATCACCAGAGACTAAATCAGGGCTTTCCAGCCTCTAGAACTGAGAAAAAAATTTCTGTTGCTCATAAGCCACTCAGTCTATAATATTTTTTACAGCAGCCTGAACAGATTAAGATAGTTTATTAATGAATAAAAAATAAATAGAAAGATGTCATTTGTGATAATGATAACATAAATTAGAGAATAGAAGGGAGAAAGGAGTATAGCTTTTGTACATAGTTCAAATTGTTATTAGTTTAACATAGATGGTTATAATTGTAGATTGCTATAATATTAAGATACTGTATGGGACCCCATAGTAATCACAAAGGAAATATCTATGGAAGATCTGTAAAAGAAAATGAGAAAGGAATCAAAGCATGTCATTAGGAAAATTGTCATCATTGTTGTCGTCGTCATCATCATCATCAATGAAACACAAAGATAGGCAGCAAGAGAGGAAAAAGAGACAAAATAACTACAAGATATCCACAAAACAACCAACAAAATGAGCATATGAAGTCCTTCCCCACCAGTAATTACTTTAAATGTAAGTGGAACAAACTCCCCAACTAAAAGGCAGAGTGGCTAATTGTATTAAAACACAAGATCAAACTATATGCCATCTACAAGAGGCTCACTTTAGATCTAAGAACACACAAAAACTGAAAAGGATGGTGTTATGGTTTGGATGTGAGGTGACCCCAAAAAGTTCATGTGGGAGACAATGCAAGAAGATTTAGAGGGCAACTGATTGGGTTATCAAAGCCTTAACCCAATCAGTGAATCAACCCCCCTGATGGGATTAACTAGGCAGGAGGGAAGTGGCTAGAGGAGGTGGGAATTGGGGGCGTGGCTTTGGGGTTTATATTTTGTATCTGGTGAGCGGTTTCTCTCTCTGCTTTCTGATCATAATGTGAGTCACCTCTCTCCACCACACTCTTCTGCCACCATGTCCTGCCTCACCTCAAGC
Organism: Marmota flaviventris; assembly: GCF_047511675.1. NCBI lineage: Eukaryota > Metazoa > Chordata > Mammalia > Rodentia > Sciuridae > Marmota > Marmota flaviventris. The sequence goes on from NC_092504.1 coordinate 93,894,978, forward strand.
CCCAAGGAAAGGAACCTACTATCTATGGACTGAGACCTCCAAAACTGTGAGCCCCCAAGTAAACTTTTCCTCCTCTAAAATTGTTCTTGTCAGGTCTTTTAGTCACAGCAGAGTAAAAGCTGACTAAAACAGAGTTATTCCATGCAAAGTGTAACCAAAAAGAGTAGAGATGTCTATATTTGTATCAGACAAATGAGACTTTACATCAAAAACTGTTACATGTGGCAAATAAGAACATTGCATAATGATAAAAGGATCAATTCACCAGGAAGGTTTAACTATCTTAAACATATATATGCACCTGGTAGCAAAGTACTCAAATATATGAAGCAAACATTGACAGACTTAAAGGGAGAAAGGAACATCAATAAAATAATAGGAGATTTCAATAACTCACTTGCTATAATGACCAGATAAATCAGACAAAAGATTAGTGAAGAAAAAGAAGACTTGGACAAGACTATAGACCAACTGGAACCTAATCGACTTATATGAAACACTCTACCTATAGTAGCAGAAAATACATTTTTTTCTCAAGCACACATAGGACATTCTCCAAAATAGATAAAATTTTAGATCATAAAATGTGTCTGAACAAATTTAAAACGATTAGAATCACACCAAGAATCTTTTCTGACCAAAGTAGAATGTGAACAGATCTATCATGCACAAAGACCTAATTAGTAACCAAAAAACCTGCTGCAAGAACCAAACAGTTTCCATGGTAATTTCTACCAAACTTTTAAGGAATTAGCACCAACCCTTTTCAAACTCTTCCAAAAATTTGAAAAAGAGAGAATACCTTCATTTAATATGGCCAATATTACCTTCATGACAAAAACAGAGATGCTACAAGAAAACTACAGAGCAATATTCCTGATTAATATTAATGCAACCCCCCCCCAAAAAAAAAAATACTAGCAAGCCAAATCCAAAGACAAATTAAAAGGATTACATACTATAACCAAGTGAGATTTATTCCTGGATGCAAGGATAGTTCAACATATAACAATTAATGCAATATATTACATTAATATAATGAAGAACACCAACTAAATGACCATCTCAATTAATGAAGGAAAACCACTTTATGAAATTCTACACATTTTCATGTTAAAAACACTCAGCAAACTAGGCATCAGAAGAAAATTAATTCAGCATAATGAAAGCCATGTACAACAATTCATAGCTAACATCATACTCACTGTTAAAAAACTGAAGACTCTTTTTCTGTAAGTAACAAGGCACTCACCATTTTTACCACTTCTATTTAATATAGTACTGGAAATTATAGTCAGAGCAATCATGCAAGAAAAAAATAAAAGCCATCCACATTGCAAAGGAAGAAGTAAAACTGTCCCTAAACACAAATAGTATGACCCTATATGTAAAAAATTCTAAAGACTAGAAAGCATGAGCACATGTGCATGTGCACACACACACACACTAGAACAAAAAGTATACTCAAAGTTGCAGAATACAAAATCAATACACAAAAAATCAGTACCATTTCTATATACTAACAATGATCAATCCAAAAAAGAAATAAACTATCCTATTTATAATAATATCACAAAGAATAAAATATTTAGGAATAAACTAAAGAGGCAAAAGAGTTACACATTGAAAGTCATCACCACCTTCACTGTGACCACCCTGAGTTCTGACCACCAGCATTTTTCAGCTAAATTGTAACCAGACTTCCTGCTTGCTACATTCAGTTCTCAACATAAGTAGCCAAAGTCCCCTTTTAAGCCCCAAGACAGAACAAGTCACTTATTCAAATCTTCCAATGGCTCTACGATTATCTCAGGTTAAAAACTCTTGGTCTTTAGGGGCTAGGGTTGTGGATCAGTGGTGGAACATTCACCTCACACGAGGGAGGCCCTCGGTTCAATCCTAAGCACCACATAAAAATAAATAAATAAAATAAAGGTATTGTGTCCAACTACAACTAAAAAATAAGTATTTTTTTTAAAAAAAGTCTTGGTCTTTATAAGAAGCTCCAAGGCTGCCCACCACCCTCGGGCTTCATCCCTGTATCTGCTCCTCTATCTTCCATTCAGTCCTTCTGAGCTCTGCCAATCTCCTCCCAATCCCTGCTGCATTTCTGGTTTCCTCAGATGTTTTGTACTAGCTGTTCTCTACAAGGCTCAAGAGGAACTAGAACCACCCACTTCTCATAGTGCACCCTACACTTCCCACTGTGCTTCTTTGTGTCCTGGAAACATGTCTCTTCTTCACATCAACCACATGAAACATCCTCTTATCTGCTGTTCAACTATATTGAAACAATTTCTCATTATATTTAAAATAGATATACCACTCATGGAAATTTAAAAGCATCCTTTTATAGAAACTCATTAATTAATGCTAATATTTCTAATCAAATGACATTGGAAAGAGTATTGGCGGGGGGGATAAAACTAACAATTCAGAATATACTTAGTAAAATGAGACTTTGGAAATTAAATGATAAAACTCATTCATTGATCCCAGTAAAGCTTTGATAGCAATTGAATTTCTAATATGATAATAGGATTTGGGAAACATTTTTAGGAAACTATTTTTATGCTTTCAAAAAAAAAAAACGTTTAAGAACCATCTGAGATCAATTTTATGTACATAAAACATTGTAACACAGTGGCAGATTCCTTTATCTAACATTAATAAGCTAGACTAAACTAGAAATGTCCCTGATGGTACCCTTGAAGGAAATCCTTTCTTGGATTTCTGAGCCATAGCTCAGTGGTAGAGCACTTGCCTAGCATGTGTGGGGGACTGGGTTTGATCCTCAGCACCACATATAAAATAATAAAATAAAGGTCCATCTACAACTAAAAAAATATATTTAAAAAAAGAAAGAAAGAAATACTTTTTTTTCTCCAGAGCCAGTGAAATCATCCGATAACCTAAGTCCAATCGATCGTGCTGTTCTCCACTCAGAACCACTTGAAGCTTTTCCATTCTATTTACAATACAAATCTAAGCTCCTTGTTATGGACAGCCTACAAGGCTCAAGAGGAACTGGAACCACCCACTTCTCAAAGTGCACCCTACACTTCCCACTGTGCCTCTTTGTGTCCTGGAAACATGTCAAGTGTGTTCCCACCCAGAGTATTCACACTTGCTCTTCCTTCTGCCAGGTCACTCCATCCTGAGATAGCTATATGGCTTGTTTGTGTTTCCACTGGAGTTTCAATTCAAAGCCTCTTCTGAGGAGACTGCCCTAATTATTTATGCATTGACTTGATGCTGTGGGGTATCTATTATGTCTCAGAAACAACTGCAGGTACTAGGACCTAGCCATGAGTGAGATAGGGTATGTACCTTCCCTGATGAGCCTGGAGCAGATCTATTACACACACACACACACATACAGAGCAGTGAATTCCTAGAGTATAAATATCCTAAGTCCTCTCCAATAAAATTAATGGAAATCATTCTCTGAACATCATAATAATAAACATGAAAGAGGGGATACTCTCAGATGAAAGATAAAATGTGTCAGTAAGTTAGCCCTCTTTTCTATATCCAGTAACCTGAAGAATAGAAAATTGTCTCTATTACCTGAGTTCCAATTCCTCCCCCACCACTTAGCTTTGTGATCTCAGGCAATTTACCTAACCTCTGTGAGCCTGTTTCCTCACATGTAAAACAGAAACTCTAGCAGTACATCTCATAGGATTGGTATAAGGAATAAAGGAATCAAATATTTTTAAGGTGCATAGATTGGTATTTGACACTTGAGAAATACCATGTAAGACTGTTCAATAAATAAAAATTGTCTAGATATGTAGTCTTGCCGGAAGCTTAACCAATAATTACCAGGACAGAAAATACACTAGCAAAAGAGTTGAGAAACCTCAGTTCTGAGACCCAGGCTGTCACCAACCAGCTGGGTCTGGAGTGTGACACTTCATTCCTTTGGGCCTCAGTTTACTCATTTGTTTTCCATCCAACGCTCAGTTGTTCTGAATAAGATGATCACTAAAGTGATTACCAGCTCAGACTACAAATGTGTCTCAGTATAAAGGATCAGAAGCACAGAAAGAGGTCCCAACTCAATTTGAAAATAGGCTTTTACATTTATCTAGGCTGAAAATACATGATTAGTTGCTACACCATAGATGAGCTGGATGACAGGCAACAGGGAGATGCAGGGAGAAGAGAAATGTTGGCAGCCTTTCCAGAATCTAATCAGGCAGTGCTTTGCCAAAGTACATAAAGATAAGATCCCTTTCACCAAGGAATTCTTCCTTTTCAGATTATTCTAAGAAAATCATAATGTGCCAGGATGTTCATCACATGCTTTTGTGTTGTTGTTGTTGTAACTGTTGTTATTGAGGATTGAACCTAGCAGTGCTCTACCACTGACCTACATCCCCAGCTTATTTTATTTCTTATTTTGAGACAGGGTCTTGCTGAGTTCCAAAGCTGACCTGGAACTGGCAACCCTCCTGCCTCATCTCCCAAGTCACTGGAATGACAGGTGTGCACCATCGTGCCAGCACCACATTATTTTTAATTAAAAAAAAAATCAGAAAACTAAATATTCAAAAATAAGATAATAAATAAATTAGTAAATTAATGCCTTTTGTGTAACTGTTAAATTGTGCTGAAAAACAATATTTAATGACATGGGGAAAATATGTAATGCCCAATTTTGATTGCCAAATAATATATACAATATGAACTTGATTTTTTTAAGCCTCTCTATGCTTAAGATAGTCACCAAAATGTTAACAATTATCCATAGAAGATGAAGTTATGGATCATTTTTATTTCCTCTGAAATGTTTTGACTTTTCTTTTTACTTTTTAGGAAATTTTCATGGTAAACATGAATCATACTTGTAATTAGAAAGAATCTTAAATGTGGCAGCCAAGTAGTGCCCCCTGAGATCCTCCTCCAAGAGGGAAGTGCCATGAGGAGTGTACTCTGGGGGAGGTGGCCAGCTGTGACACCTGCAGGATCCTTTGCAGTATTGGAGCTGAGGCCAAGTTCACAGGCAGCTCTCAGCTAATGCCAAGCACAGTGAGAGTACTAGGGCCTGGCCCTGTATGCCCAAGGGGACTCCTCTAAGAGAAATCAGTGTTCTGTTACTATTGGGAGGCTGAGATTTTTCTCAGAGCTATCCCAACCTTCCCCTTTCCTTACCTCCTCCCTCCCCATCCCTGGAGCAGTAGCATCTTCTGGCAGGTTTTCCCTGCCTGCTTCTTCCTGCCCTGCCTTTTTTTTTCTTTCCCAGACTCTACTGCTAATAAGCCCCCCCACATTTCTGACTTTGTGTTAACATCTGCTTCCTAGAAATGACACAGTCACCATCCAAAAATGCTGACATTATGATTCATCCAAGGTTATCTGACCACATGTAAATAACTCCTCCTTTCCCAGGAGCAAACTCTCTGAATTCTTTTCTACCCCTCTGACCTTAGTGCCCAAATTCTTAAAGTCCTCCTCTCAAACTTGGAATAAACTAAGATGAAATTACAATAGAGGAATTGGCAATTACCAGACCCACCCTTTACATATGTGAAACAGGGATAAGAGTTTAAACAAACACCCACAAAACACATAATTGAATATTTAAAAGTTATAAATCAGGTTTACAAATCTCAATAAAATATGTCCTATCCTATTACCTTGAAAAATATACTTTTACCAGAATCTGAAGGATAGCTGAAACTTTGAATGCTAAAATTCCTCACATTGCAAATCATAACAGCAACTCTGAGAAAACTGCCCCTTTTCCTGCCTCTATCCTGCCCTTCTTGTCCCCTTTCTTTTTCTACTCCTGGCCCATTAGTACTTGATAAAAGATTTTGCTCATTTGTGTGTGGACACCACACCCACATTTCCAAGCTTTATCCACATTCCCCCCACAAAGTTATAGTCCAGGTGTAGAGGTGTACCTATTGAGAGAGAGAGATACCTTCACTAGGACTGACCAGACGAAGAGGCCCACTCAAGCGCTGAAAGTGGACATGCTCATTTAGTTACATAATTTCATGGTGCAGCGCTATGGAACATGATTTAGAGGCAGGTATAAGCACTAAATGCACCATATTTCCAGTGGGCAATCCCTTCGTCTAGCGGACCCCTACCCTTTAGGGACTCAAATGCAGGAGAAGGGCCCAAATGGGGCATGGTACATGTCATTAGTTCTTTAAGGATGTCATAAAAAAAATACCACTGACTAGGTAGCTTAAAGAACAGAAATATATTTTCTCATAACTCTGGAGGTTGGAAGTCTAAGACCAAGGTTTCAGCATGGTTGTTTTCTTCTGAGACCTCTCTTCTTGACTTGTAAGTAGCTACCTTATCACCACTTCCACACGTGGTCCTCTCTGTGTGAGGACCTAATCTCTTCTTATAAAGACACCAGTCATACTGGTAAGCCTGCCTTAACAATGCCATTTTATCTTTAGTGAGCTCTTTAAAGGCTCACATGCATTTCCATTTTGAGGTACATGGGGTTAGGTTCAACATATAAATTTGTAGGGGACACAATTTAACCCACAGAAAAACCCAAAGAGCAGGCCCCTCTTGCCTTGGTTTAAGGTTGTACTAGAGATTACCATATGACCTGTAGAATTTCAGATAGCACGGGATCAACATGCAAGATGAGCTTTGTGTGATACTGCTGTAGACACTACAGATGAGCATAACCCCCATGTGGTATTCTTGCACTTCTACAAAACAATGAGGCAGGAAAGTGGGGTGGGGTTTAGGTGGGGTAGAAAAATTATCTCAAGTAGTTATGTAAACCCACTCTGAGCATTCCACTTATCTCTATTCCTAAGCATCAATGACTATAATTAGCAATATGCAAATTGCATCCAACCCAAAAGAACCTCCTGCCTGACCAAGTTCAATACATATGTGTGACTTTGGTTTAATTTTTTTAAGTGTGTTTTTTTATTAAGAAAAATAAATTATGTTGGAATTGTTAAAATAATTACTCATAAAATTGTAATATGAACCAAGATATTAAAATACCATTAGCTATCAAATCTTCCTCCAATATCCTCCTTAAATTCCCAGAGAAAATTTAGTCTAATCTTCTGTCAATCTATTATATTGTAAAAGCCTCTCTGAAAATTATAGGATATTATTTCCTACTCCAGATACACTCTCTCAATGACCCCATTTTTATCTTCTCTCTTTCCCCCTCACTTCCTCAGAGGCAGGCAGAATTTTCTTCTAATATTGAACTCTTACTGTTGAGAGATTTTTCTCAAAGTTTATTTTGAATCTTGTGCAGTTCAATATCAATTCTGTTTGTCTTTTTTCCCCCAGCAAAAACATAAGAGGTAAAAAAAAAAAAAACAACAACAACAACTGTCCTCTGACTACAAGGTTTTCTTACAGTTAAAACAGTATTAAATTGCTCCTTAGTCTTCAGTTTGATAGAAAGAAAATGTAATTTCTAGTATCTGTATACATCGCCAGGTGAAATCATTAAAGAGTTCCAAGGACCTCTAACCAGCAAACACATTTTAGTGTCTTTAATGAAAGTACGACTCTGCTGGCTTTGCGCACCTATATAAGTGCTTACAAAAATCAACTAATCAGATCAGAGATCCAAATTTAGAATTTTGGAACACACAAACACAGAGTAACAGCATAAATGAAGGAACATAGTATAGTCTTTTTGAGCACAATTTTTTTATTTGTGTGTATTTATATCTTAGGTGTTGAAAAACTCTAAAAATAAGAGTTGGAATTTTTGTTTTGTTCAACTAAGAAGGAAACAGCAACAAAATCAAATGAGAAGGGGCCAACTTTTCTTTAAGTAGCTAATTTTATGACAAGCAAGAGATACCATAGTGAGATCATCAAATCATACTGATATTGGGTAAACAGACTCAAGAGAACATCTCTCTGCTAATGTTTGCTATTATCTCTACAGGTCCAGGCACTTGAAGCAATCACTGTCTTATTCCCAGCCCAGGAAAAAAGAATATTATTAATATCTTAAAGTCATCTAAAAACATCTAAAAGCTACATAAACAAAAAAAGAAGAATAAACTCTGCAAGAATAGCTGAATGCCACAGAAACCCCAGAAGTCAAGTTAGACTCAGTTCTGCTCTCTGGGCCTATACCTCCCAGTACTAATTAATACCAGTTAAAGGACATTGTTTTAGTTTTGTTTTTTAATATTGATGTTTGTTTGCTTGGTTTACTGCTTTTGTCTGTTTGTTGGAGGGAGAGAGTAATAAACAATATAGTCAGAACAAAACAAAACAGCAAGAAGCCCACTATTTGGGGGTATCTAACCCCCAAAAAATGAAATAAACTGTTAAAAAATATAATTGAAATACAAACTTTGTAACATGGGAACTGAAGAAATTCTATTAGGTTATATTTTTCATTCATTTGTTTGAATTTCCAGTGGCTCTAACCAGAATGAACTCTATCCCTGAATACAAAATGTTTTCTAAGTGTACTACAGGACAAAGAGCATTGAACACATTGTAGAAAGTGCACGAGAGGGCAGACGGCTGAAGGTTACTAGGCAAACGTTCCATTTTCCAAATATACATCATGGAAACTAGACTTTTAAAACACATCTTTACCACTGCAAAAGTCTTGAACAAACTCCTAATGAGGTATGAGAACATTTTTAAGTATTAACCACTAGCAGCCAGCCTGGACCTACAAAGAATAAATTGTGTAAAACAACTTAATATTCTTTTCTGATGGCTAGGTTGGCATAGAAGATTATATTTGGGTTGTAATAAGGTAGTTGAAGTTTTTAATGATGTACTGACAAATTAGATCAAGAAATGTGATCTGGATAATTTACAACTGAGTGAATTAATACCTAGATGAAAAATGAGAACCCAAGGGTATTGGTCAATAGATCAAATGTGATCATAAGAAATTACTATGTTGTTGTTTTCACCAATATTTTGAATCCAAAAATTGACAGATGACTAGAATTTGGAGAAATAATATGCTTGAGAACATAATCAAGATCCAATATGTGCAATAGTCAATACTAATAAATGTAGGAAGATTTTTAAAAGTTGAGGAAAATCTCTGATACCACCTACTGATCCCAAAACTTAAATATACAAATGCAACTTTGGGGAAGTTGTTTTAACTAAGCAGTTTCTTTCCTCAGAGCTTAGCACACAAACCAGGGCAATTTCCTAATAACACAGGGAGGAAAAAGAGAAAGCACTGCAAACCTGTAACAAACTATATGTGAAGAACCAAAAGGAAATTAGTCTCTCCATGTTGAGAGCCAGCAAGAAACTTCAGTTAACCAGAGCAAGAAGTCAGTGGTAAAAGTAATAAGGAAAAAGGAGTTCAGTTAGAGGAAAGAATAGATAATTGTCAGAGTGACTACGAGAGCAGGGAACAGGTAGCCACTAAGAGACTTCATATCAAAGTGAGCAATCATCCCCATAACATTTCAGGTTTATGATTCTTCTTGCTGCTCTGTGTCTTAGACCCCTTGGAAGGAAGGTGGTTTGTATCATGCTAAAAATGCTGTCATTACCATCAAAAGTCAGGTATATCTTAACAAGACTGAAAATATCAGAAAGCACCTGTTACATTTGAGAAGGCCTAGATCTCTCCACTGCTCTGTGGTTGCTCACTTTAAAAAAAAAAAAAATTCAAGGGTAAATAATTTTGGTACACGACAGGTATTATGGTAAGCATTTGGGAGAACACAAAGATAAGACAGACTAATTGGGCCTTAAGAACTAAAAATTTAATAGAGAAGTTTGGGTTGTCTGGGGTTTAGGGGTTGGGGGTTTGTTAGTTTTGTTTTGGTACCAGGCTAGAACCCAGGGGTGCTCAACCACTGAACCACATCCCCAGCCCTTCTTGTGTTTTATTTTGTGACAGGGTCTCACTAAATTGCTAAAGCTGCCTTTGAACTCATGATCCTCCTGCCTCAGCCTCCCAAATCGCTGGGATTACAGGCATTCATCACAGCATCTGGCTAATAGGTTTTTAGGCACACTGAATTCAAAGCAGTATCTGTCATGTTCAATGTGTAGGATAAAAGAAGCATTGCAACATTCAAAAAATAAGCTGCTTCTGTCTAAGCATTTGAGAAAGCCTTCCTAGAGAAATGGCATTTAGCAGAGCTGATATTGGTAGCCTGGGTTTCCCCAAGATATGACACAGCCTATTATTTGGACAATGATTGAACCCCTCAAAGTACAGAAAAATGATGTGATAATAGCTTGATCTCTTCTGTTTCCCCTTCTTATTCACTTCTCTTCCCTTGTCTCCCCCAGAAGGTTGGCCAGTGTGGACCTCCAAAGTCTCCTCTTGCTTTCACTTGAGTTCAGTCAATATGAGGTACCAGCCCAGAAGGAAGAAGGAAAATAAGGTCAGAATCTCTCTTGCCCAACCTTCCTCCCTGCCAGGTCATGGAGTTTGTCTGTGCCTTTCTCCCAAAATCTAGCTCCTGGTGTTATCTCATTGGACAGTTCTCTCACCAAGATCTGGATCCACTCCTGTCCCTTCCTGGCTTTAGCCTAAAGGGGCAAATGTTCTTACTGATAAGAGCCCTGGGGAGCATCACTCTCCCTCATAGCTTTCACTAACCCCCCCCACACACACACCTCCATACCTTGCCCCTTTATTAAACTTTGCTCAGTTACCCAATTTGAGTGTGCTCTTTCCTGCAAGATCCTGGCACATATGATCACCTTCTGGGTGTCACATTAATACTGAGAAGCTGTGGACTCTTAACAAGCCTTGAAATATCAGTCTTTGGCTCTAGAGAATGAGATATTGAAGATTTAAGACCCAGTCTGACCACATAAATACTCTTAGAAGGGAGATGAATTTAGGCAATGGGCAGAAGCAGAGCTATCAGTAGTTGGGTAAGGTCTTGCCCTTTCCCACATCATGATTAGTAACTTTGTGTGCATTTCAGAATTGGAAGGACAGGTGTGTAAAACACACTACCTCAATAAGATACACAGTCCTTAACTTTGCACTGACTTTACACTTCTGGACCGGATTAAGGACACGTGATTCATTAGTCATCCAGGGTATAGAGAAACTAGCAGTCTTTATTCACCTATGCCTAGGTGCAACTGCACACACTTATTGCTGCTACTGATGCTGCTGCCACCACTACCACATGCTCCAATGGCTTCTGCCACTCCAAAGACCAAGCAAGAGTTTAGGCATTGGGTAATACAACTGCAATCAAGTCAGCTCCTAAATCTGGGAAGGGTTGTCACCTGCTTTGTAAAATGTAGCACAGGCAACTTCAATATTATGGTAATACCATTTCTTAGGTTAGGTAGATTCATGTGTTTATATTTGTATTGTATTCTCTCCCTTTTCCCATTACATCTGGCCTATCTCCCTTTATTTCTCAGTAAATAAAGACTGAAAGAGGTGCCATGCAGGAGACTCCACTGGAGTTTGGAGAGAGCAGAGGAGGCTCACATCAACACACAGCACCACCAACAATTTACAGTGGAGTGTTAGACCTCCCTTCTGCCATCTCCACCTCAGGCATTGTCAGTGGCTGTCTCCCCAGACTCCAGCCTCCTGGAACCGCAGCTCTCTACTCTCAATTCCCCTTTCTTCTCCTCATCTCTGATTTCTGGATTTCTCACTGTGGTGTGAAGTGGGATTTAGTGAAATCCCTGTCCCCACTGATGTTTGTTTATTTGGCAGAGAATTCTAGCGATCTTTGTCTCAGAGGGCCTCCTACTAATAATCAAACACAATTATGAAGGAGAGTCCCTCCGGCAAGGAGGACCTTTACATTTCAGAGCTTAAAATTCCCAGATCATGCCTCCGTACTTCAACTTCTTTCCACAACACAAGGCAGATGCCAGAGTGATTTTACAAGACAACCTGACACTGGCTGACAGACCAAATCAATACCATAGACTTTGGAGTTCTTGGTACAACATTTCTGCACACAGTGGATGTTCCATAAATATTGGTGACTGATGGATTCTGGCTTCAGGGATTCAGGAAGCCCATTAAGAAGCAACTGGTTTGAGGGGAAGGAAAAAAGAGTTTTTGAGTTGCAGGCTAACAAGAATTGTGTAAGCAGACACTGACTAGGAGAAGCTGTTTAAAATGAACTGAATACATTTTCACTTTTTGATTTTTTTATCTTCACACTAGTATTTAGTTATGGGTTGAATTGTGCCCTCCCATCCAAATTTATCCATTGAGATACTAGCCTCCAGTACCACAGAAGGATACTGTATCTGGAGGTAGTCTTTAAAGAAGTAGTTAAGTTAAAATGAGTGGATTAGGGTGAGCCTTTTCAGAAGAGCACACAGTCACACACAGAGGAGAGACATGTGAGGGCACAGGGAGCAGATAGCAATCTACAAGTCCAGGAAATGAAAACAAACCTGCTAAAACCTTGATGATATAATTTTTTTAGACTCCAAAATAGTGACAAAATAAATTTGAGTTGTTTAAGCCACACAGTCTGTGGTATTTACTATGACAACCCTACCAAATGTTTACGTACACCCATAACCTTCTAGTAAACAGGGCTCTAAACAAGACAGTGTTCAACCCCAGGGCAGCAAACACCCTAGGCTTACTGTTTACCAATCCTAACAAAAAAACTGGGAGGACTCAACAGAGAGGTTTTGGACATTTAATTACTCACACTCCTTGGCAGCAGCATTCGGGGATGCAATGGAGGGCCACACTGCTCCTACAGCAAGGGAAATATATGAGATAGGGTACGTAAATGCTGCACAGGTGGAGTTCACCAGACATTTTATGAGTGCATTACTTTACAATCACAGTCACTCTTCCTTGATCTTCACCAAAAAGTTGGAGATAAGGGAAGTGGCCACCTTCCCTTCTCCATCCCCTTCATTATCACATTTTTAGATTCCTTCTTATCTCACTTCTTATAAAGCTTCCCTAGGCACTTGTTAGTGTTTACTCCAACACCCCACCTCTTCAGTGTCTCAGAAGCCCCTTAATTCCTTCACAGTCTCATACAGTCCCATGTCTTCCATTAAGTCCTCAGAACAGGGCTCTGGAGGCACATTGTGTCCATAATCCACAACAGCCACACAAAGAGCAAGAACCTATCAGCAGACATAGGGAGCTTATTAAGATGACAGTCCCTTAGTAGTTACCTTTTGATTGAACCTTTTGCTGGAAGAGTCTTGCATCAAGCCTGTAACTGTTGTCTCACAAGTCGATTCTTACTTAGCCCCTTCTGAAAATAAGAGGGAACCACTATAGTCTACCTGCCATTGCTGAAAAGGGATGTCACCTCACTTGATATGCCCCTCAGTGTAACTCAGTCATCATGGATAGCAGGGAACAGGCAAGACAGTTCTGGCATGCAGCAACAACATCAGACATCTTTATGGGCAGTCCCCAGCAAATCACAGTTTCCACATAGTCTTTGAACCTGTATGTTTTAATCTACAATGCAGCCAAGTAGCAATTTCTTCTGCTGGGGCTTTCTCCAGCCATCTTCTCTTTTCCAGTTGGTCAACCTCATCATTTCCTGGAAATTGGAGAGGGCAAAGAGTAGTCACATGGAACATTGTGACGACTGATTTAGACACAATGCCAAATACCTTCTCCTAGCCATTTTCTCCACAGAGGTCAGCCAATAATCATCCACTGTTGTTGCTATTGAGACAGTCACATTTTAAGTCCTCTGAATACAGCTCAGCTGTCTGTGCATATAGTTAGTGGCCCACTTTCATGAGCAATAACCATCCATACCGCTTACAATTCAGCCCACTGTGGCTTCTGTGTCCCTGTCATTCATTGGTCTGCAGAGTCTCAGTCATTGGATATAGGCCACATCTCTCCACCTGGGAGAGATGATCCGTCAGTGTATCAGACTGACTCTGATGCTAGAGGTTGATCTTTTTTTATGGGTGAAAGGAGAAAAGGCATGTCTTCTGACATATCATTCTTTCTGCTACATATGTGATGGCTCCCAGCAACTATTGAAGTTCTAAGCTGAAAGGCAAGGTGTTATTCCTCCAGTTAAAGGCATTCACCTCATTTCATAGTGATTGTTATCTAAGCTTATCCTGATCTTGGTCCTTGGCCATTTGTTCCAACCATGCACTGATGGGGCAGATGGTCACAACTTGACTGGAGCTTCTCTGATGATGGGCTCCAAGGTGAGAAAGACAACATAAATAGCACACAATTATTTTTCCAATAAATTATAACATTACTCTGCCTCCTTCCATAACTGTGACCCAAATTCAATAGGAATCTTATGTCCTTAATCTACAACACTTCCAAAGTCATCCAGAGTGACATGGATGGTAAAAATCAGCAGTTTTTGATGTGTTTAGCATCCTAAGGGCCTGTGCATGCTACACTGTTCATTTGGCTTGATTAAATGCTTCCGTATGAGTGGCCGAGTTCCGGCTCCCGGAACTTCCCTGGCCCGGGGCTAGGAGCCCGCAGAAACTGCTTCTCGGTCCGGGTCCTGCTGAGGGCCAGTCAGGACTCACCCGGTGCTTTGGTTGCCCGGCAAGGGGAACGAAATGCTGCCATTCGCATAGGATACCAACATGGCAGAGATCTGACGTCTGCAGAAAGCGGAGGAGGAGGGAACATCATCAATACCAGTGGTGACATAAGCACTTGGTCTCCTGGTAGGGGGGGTGAGGCACAGTCACCCGAGTCTCCTCAATTTGTCGTCGAGCCAGAGGGAAGGAGCCGGGCCGCCGCCAGCGCCCGGAGCAGGCCCAGCGGCTCGCCAGCGTGGTGACCGCGTGACCCCAATTGGAGAGGGGGCGGAGCGGAGACGCCACCCGCAACCGCAAGGTGGGCAGACCCGCGACCCAGTGGTACATGGGCGTGGTAGGAGGGGCAGGGCAGAGCCGCGGTTAGCGCTTGCAAGGTAAACAGACCTGTGTCAGCCTGGCGGGTCAGGCCCAGTGGCCTGCCAGTGTGGTACACACGTCACCCCAACTGGAGTAGGGGCAGAGCAGATCCTTCTCCCACGCCCGGATCAGGCCCTGCCGGTGTGGTGGTCACGTGACCCCAATTGGAGTGGGGGCGGAGCGGAACTGCCACCCGTGCCCGCAGGGTGAGCAGACCAGTGATCAACCTGCAGATCAGGCCCAGGGGTCCGCAGGCGTGGTAGGAGGGGCAGGGCAGATCCGCCGCCCGCGCCTCCAAGGTAGGCAGACCTACAACAGACCGGCGGATCAGGCCCAGGAGCCTGCCGGCGTGGTACAAACACCACCCTAATTGGAGTAGTGGCAGAGCAGAGTCGCCGCCCGTGCCAGGAACAGGCCCAGCGTCCTGCAGGCGGGGTAGCCATGACACCCTAATTGGAGTAGGGGCAGAGCAGAGCCTCCACCCATGCCCGAAAGGTGGGCAGATCTGCGACCGACCAGCGGGACAGGCCCAGTGGCCTGCCGGTACGACAGACACGTCACCCCATTTGCAGTAGGGGCAGAGTAGAGCCGCCGCCCGCGCCTGCAGGGTAGGCAAACCTGCAACCGACCGGCGGATCAGGCCCGGAGGCCTGCCGGCGTGGTACAGTCGTCACCCCAATTGGAGTAGGGGCAGAACAGAGCCGCCGCCAGCTCCCAGAACAGGCCCAGTGACCTGCCGGTGTGGTAGCCACGACACCCCAATTGGAATAAGGAGAGAGCAGAGCCGCCGCCCGCACCTGCAGGAAAGATACGCAAGCAGTATGAAAAGACAAGGAAAGAAAGGACCACAAGCAATGCAGGTCAATGCAACTTTAGAAGAGGTAACAGCTGCAGCAGATGGAATGTCAGATAAAGAATTCAGGATATACATGCTTCAGATGATCTGGAGTATCAAGGAAGACATTAAACAGCAAAATCAGACAATGAAAGATCACTTCGACAACGAATTACGCAAACAAATCCAGGAAGCAAAGGATCAACTATACAGGGAGATAGAGGTTATAAAAAACAAACAAACAGAAATCCTAGAAATGCAGGAAGCAATAAACCAACTTAAAAACTCAATGGAGAATACTACCAGCAGAGTAGAACACTTAGAAGATAGAACATCAGACAATGAAGACAAAGTATTTCAACTGGAAAAGAACATAGACAGCTCAGCAAGACTGTTAAGAAACCATGAGCAGAACATCCAAGAAATATGGGATAACATTAAGAGACCAAACTTAAGAGTCATTGGGATACAGGAAGGTACAGAGCTCCAAACTAAAGGAATGAGAAGTCTATTCAATGAAATAATACAAGAAAACTTCCCAGACTTGAAGAATGAGACAGAACCCCAAATCCTAGAAGCCTACAGGACGCCAAATGTGCAAAATCATAAGAGATCCACACCTAGACACATCATAATGAAGATGCCCAACATACAGAATAAGGAGAGAATTTTAAAAGCTACAAGAGAAAGGAAGCAGATTACATTTAGGGGTAAGCCAATCAGGATAACAGCTGATCTGTCAACACAGACTCTGAAAGCTAGAAGATCCTGGAATAACATATTTCAAACACTGAAAGAAAATGGGTTCCAACCAAGAATTGTGTATCCAGCGAAATTAAGCTTCAGGATGGAGGATGAAATTAAAACCTTCCACGATAAACAAAAGTTTAAAGAATTCGCAGCTAGAAAACCATCTCTTCAAAACATCCTCGCCAAAGCATTACAGGAAGAGGAAATGGAAAATAACAATGAAAACCAACAGTGGGAGGTAGGACAGTAAAGGAGGGGGGGAATAATCAAAGAGGAAAACAAACCATGTTTAGTAACAGAAATAAACAAATATGGCTGGAAGAACAACCCATATCTCAATAATAACCCTAAATGTTAATGGCTTAAACTCACCAATTAAGAGACACAGGCTAGTAGAATGGATCACAAAACAAGACCCAACAATATGCTGCCTACAGGAGACGCATTTGATAGGAAAAGACATACATAGGCTGAAGGTGAAAGGTTGGGAAAAATCATATCACTCATATGGACTTCGGAAACAAGCAGGAGTGTCCATACTCATATCAAATAAAATAGATTTCAAGCCAAATTTAATCAAAAGAGATAAAGAGGGACACTACATACTGCTTAAGGGAACCATACACCAACAAGACATAACAATCATAAATATTTATGCCCCAAACAATGGTGCAGCTATGTTCGTCAAACAAACTCTTCTCAAGTTCAAGAGTCTAATAGATCACCATACCATAATCATGGGAGACTTCAACACACCTCTCTCGCCACTGGACAGATCTTCCAAACAAAAGTTGAATAAGGAAACTATAGAACTCAATAACACTATTAATAACCTAGACCTAATTGACATATATAGAATATACCACCCAACATCAAGCAGTTACACTTTTTTCTCAGCAGCACATGGATCCTTCTCAAAAATAGATCATATATTATGTCACAGGGCAACTCTTAGACAATATAAAGGAGTAGAGATAATACCATGCATCTTATCTGATCATAATGGAATGAAACTGAAAATCAACGATAAAAGAAGGAAGGAAAAAGCATACATCACTTGGAGAATGAACAATAGGTTACTGAATGATCAATGGGTTATAGAAGATATCAAGAAGGAAATTAAAAAATTCTTAGAGATAAATGAAAACACAGACACAACATATCGGAATCTATGGGACACATTGAAAGCAGTTCTAAGAGGAAAATTCATTGCTTGGAGTTCATTCCTTAAAAAAAGAAAAAACCAACAAATAAATGATCTCATACTTCATCTCAAAATCCTTGAAAAAGAAGAGCAAAACAACAGCAAAAGAAGTAGAAGGCAAGAAATAATTAAAATCAGAGCTGAAATTAATGAAATCGAAACAAAAGAAACAATTGAAAAAATTGACAAAACTAAAAGTTGGTTCTTTGAAAAAATAAACAAAATCGACAGACCCTTAGCCATGCTAGCGAAGAGAAGAAGAGAGAGAACTCAAATTACTAGCATACGGGATGAAAAAGGCAATATCACAACAGACACTTCAGAAATACAGAAGATAATCAAAAACTATTTTGAATCCTTATACTCCAACAAATTAGAAGATAGTGAAGGCATAGATAAATTTCTTAAGTCATATGATCTGCCCAGATTGAGTCAGGAGGATATAGAAAACCTAAACAGACCAATATCAATTGAGGAAATAGAAGAAACCATAAAAAGACTTCCAACTAAGAAAAGCCCAGGTCCAGATGGGTATACAGCAGAATTTTACAAAACCTTTAAAGAAGAACTAATACCAATACTTTTCAAGCTACTTCAGGAAATAGAAAAGGAGGGAGAACTTCCAAATTCATTCTATGAGGCCAACATCACCCTGATACCTAAACCAGACAAAGACACTTCAAAGAAAGAAAACTACAGACCAATATCTCTAATGAACCTAGATGCAAAAATCCTCAATAAAATTCTGGCGAATCGGATACAAAAACATATCAAAAAAATTGTACACCATGATCAAGTAGGATTCATCCCAGGGATGCAAGGCTGGTTCAATATACGGAAATCAATAAATGTTATTCACCACATCAATAGACTTAAAAATAAGAACCATATGATCATCTCGATAGATGCGGAAAAAGCATTTGACAAAGTACAGCATCCCTTTATGTTCAAAACTCTAGAAAAACTAGGGATAACAGGAACATACCTCAATATTGTAAAAGCAATCTATGCTAAGCCTCAGGCTAGCATCATTCTGAATGGAGAAAAACTGAAGGCATTCCCTCTAAAATCTGGAACTAGACAGGGATGCCCTCTCTCTCCACTTCTGTTCAACATAGTTCTCGAAACACTGGCCAGAGCAATTAGACAGACGAAAGAAATTAAAGGCATCAAAATAGGAAAAGAAGAACTTAAATTATCACTATTTGCAGATGATATGATTCTATACCTAGCAGACCCAAAAAGCTCTACAAAGAAACTATTAGAGCTAATAAATGAATTCAGCAAAGTGGCAGGATATAAAATCAACACGCATAAATCAAAGGCATTCCTGTATATCAGCGACAAATCCTCTGAAATGGAAATGAGGACAACCACTCCATTCAAAATATCTTCAAAAAAAATAAAATACTTGGGAATCAACCTAACAAAAGAGGTGAAAGACTTATACAATGAAAACTACAGAACCCTAAAGAGAGAAATAGAAGAAGATCTTAGAAGATGGAAAAATATACCCTGTTCATGGATAGGCAGAACTAACATCATCAAAATGGCGATATTACCAAAAGTTCTCTATAGGTTTAATGCAATGCCAATCAAAATCCCAACGGCATTTCTTGTAGAAATAGAGAAAGCAATCATGAAATTCATATGGAAAAATAAAAGACCCAGAATAGCAAAAACAATGCTAAGCAGGAAGTGTGAATCAGGCGGTATAGCGATACCAGACTTCAAACTATACTACAGAGCAATAGTAACAAAAACAGCCTGGTACTGGTACCAAAACAGGCGGGTGGACCAATGGTACAGAATAGAGGACACAGAAACCAATCCACAAAACTACAACTATCTTATATTTGATAAAGGGGCTAAAAGCATGCAATGGAGGAAGGATAGCATCTTCAACAAATGGTGCTGGGAAAACTGGAAATCCATATGCAACAAAATGAAACTGAATCCCTTTCTCTCGCCATGCACAAAAGTTAATTCAAAATGGATCAAGGAGCTTGATATCAAATCAGAGACACGCCGTCTGATAGAAGAAAAAGTTGGCTACGATCTACATACTGTGGGGTCGGGCTCCAAATTCCTCAATAGGACACCCATAGCACAAAAGTTAATAACTAGAATCAACAAATGGGACTTACTCAAACTAAAAAGTTTTTTCTCAGCAAAAGAAACAATAAGAGAGGTAAATAGGGAGCCTACACCCTGGGAACAAATCTTTACTCCTCACACTTCAGATAGAGCCCTAATATCCAGAGTATACAAAGAACTCAAAAAATTAGACAATAAGAAAACAAACAACCCAATCAACAAATGGGCCAAGGACCTGAACAGACACTTCTCAGAGGAGGACATACAGTCAATCAACAAGTACATGAAAAAATGCTCAACATCTCTAGCTGTCAGAGAAATGCAAATCAAAACCACCCTAAGATACCATCTCACTCCAGTAAGATTGGCAGCCATTAGGAAGTCAAACAACAACAAGTGCTGGCGAGGATGTGGGGAAAAGGGTACACTTGTACATTGCTGGTGGGACTGCAAATTGGTGCAGCCAATTTGGAAAGCAGTATGGAGATTTCTTGGAAAGCTGGGAATGGAGCCACCATTTGACCCAGCTATTCCCCTTCTTGGTCTATTCCCTAAAGACCTAAAAAGAGCATGCTACAGGGACACTGCTACATCGATGTTCATAGCAGCACAGTTCACAATAGCAAGACTGTGGAACCAACCTAGATGCCCTTCAATAGACGAATGGATAAAAAAAATGTGGCATTTATACACAATGGAGTATTACTCTGCATTAAAAAATGACAAAATCATAGAATTTACAGGGAAATGGATGGCATTAGAGCAGATTATGCTAAGTGAAGCTAGCCAATCCCTAAAAAACAAATGCCAAATGTCTTCTTTGATATAAGGAGAGTAACTAAGAACAGAGTAGGGACGAAGAGCAGGAGAAGAAGGTTAACATTTAACAGGGATGAGAGGTGGGAGGGAAAGGGAGAGAGAAGGGAAACTGCATGGTAATGGAAGGAGACCCTCAGGGTTATACAGTGGAGGAGGTAGAGAGAGAGGAGGGGAGGGGAGGGGAGAGGTGGGGAGGGGGGAGGGTGGAGGATGGGAAAGGCAGCGGAGCACAACAGACACTAGTATGGCAATTTGTAAATCAATGGATGTGTAACTGATGTGATTCTGCAATCTGGGTATGGGGTGAAGGTGGGAGTTCATAACCCACTTGAATCAAAGTGTGGAATATGATATGTCAAGAAATTTGTAATGTTTTGAACAACCCACAATAAAAATTAAAAAAATATATATATAACAATTAAAAAAAAAAATAAATGCTTCCGTATCCTGATAAGTCCAGTCCCATACTGTATGCCTCCTACACAAATGACCCAGGGGTTGTAATTACTTAGTCAGCTGAGGGATGAGAGTCCTCTAATAACCCAATATCCCCACAAATTTTTGTATTTGCTTTACTATATTGAGAAGTAGAAACATCTCAACTTTACTATTATAGCCTGAGGTATAAGTTTTGTTTTACCCGATCAGACAACACCAAGAATGTCGTCAATAACGAAGCCTAGCACTTTATTAGGGCTCATGGTCCATCCTCTCCCTGAAAATGCATCAAAATTGTGGGTGCAGCCTCAGTGAATGCTGAAGAAATTCAGAAGTGAGAATAATATCATCAACATAATAAACATTTTTATCTATAGAGGTCTGAACCAGGTTTCTAAATCTTGCACTACCATAAAATGACACACGGTGGGGCTATGGAGATACTCTTGAGGTAACACCATGAATGTTCATTGGGGGCCTACCCATGAGAAAGCAAAAAGGTCTTGACTCTCAGGGGAGATATCTATGGTAAGGAAGGCAAGATCTAATTCACAATGATGTGTTCCCAATTGGGAGCTGAGCTCTTAAAGAATAGTGATTATGTTGGGAACAGCTGCAAAAAGTGGAGGGATCTCCTTCATTAATTCCCTGTAATCCACTGTCATGTACCAGGTTCTGTTCAGCTTTCTTACGGGCCATACAGGGGAGTTAAAAATACTGTCAGTTGGATGAATTATGTTTAATTTATCCAATTCACATGTGGTTTCTGTTTTCTCTTGATGACCACCAAGGAGCCAATATTATTTGGTGGCAACAATTTGATGAGATATAGGTAAAACAAGAGTGGGGTGTTTATCATGCCCTCTTAATATTGGTTTTTCAGCTGACACATGCTTAATCTCCTGGAAACACAAACAGAACTCTCTACAGTCATTTGTAAGCCTTTAACCCAGAAGATATGAACATCTATTATACATTCAGGAATGGGAGCTATGAATACCTATTTGTGGGTAGGTATCAGGCATGCAAGCCACAAGTTAGTAGTATGGCTCAGATCCTCATCATTTTCCCACATATTCATCAATAGCAGTTAACCTGCCTGAGAATTTGTCAGAATTACCAAATACCAATGTACACTCAGCTCCAGTGACCACCAATGCTGTTACTCTCTGAATACTTTTTGAAGACCAATGTATTGCCAATTCTACATATGGATGGCCTCTAGTCCAGAGACATGGCTTGGGCCCCTGCACCTTGACCTTCCCCCCAATGACTCCACAACCAAAGGCTCAAAGATTCTTCAGAGGAGCTGTAGACTCTGCTCTCATTACATCTCCTAATAAGAGAGTCTTGTCTCTCTCATTTTAGAGTAGAAGTTTATTCTACTTTTCTGACTATCTCCCTTTTCCTGACTGAGAGGTAATGGCTGAGAGGTAATGGACAATAGCTCTTGTCCTTTGAAAATTGCTACCATAACTGTCCCAGGTTGACATTAGGTTGTTCATCTATTTTTATTTCATCCGCTTTTGCTGCTATTAAGTCCACCCACATCTGTTTACAAAATACCAAAGAGTTCCTTCCAGTTTTGGCTAGTGTTTTAGTCAGCTTTGTATCTCATGACCAAAATACCTGACAAAAGCAACGTAGAGGAAGAAAAGTTTATTTAGGCTCACGGTTTCAGAGATTCAATCCACAGTCAAGCAACTCCATAGCTCTGGGCCCAATGTGAGGTAGAACATCAGGGCAGAAGGATATGGCAGAGAAAAGCATCTCAGGACATGCACCAGAAAGTGGAGAGAGCTCAGTTTTCAAGGGACAAAATACAAACCCCAAAGGCGCACCCCAAGTGACCTATCTCCTACAGCCATAACTTATCTGCCTGCAGTTACCATATAGTTACATCTCTCATAATTTAATCATTTCCTCTCTATACATTCTCATGTTGGCTCACACCTTAACTTTCGGGGACACCTCACATCTAAACCACAACAGGTGAATTTTACAGACTCTCATTTTCTGCCACAATCTGTCTTTCCAAGATCTGCTATCAGTTGTGCTGCTGGCTGGAGAGGCTGATCAGAATAATATTGGTATCTGGGTACCATAAATGGATGAAGAGACTGCGCATAGCACTGCAGCCCTCATCCTGGTAGTAAAAGTCATACTGAATAGCTCTGTAATTCTTTCATAAAAGCCCAGACATAGAGATATCTTCTATTTACAAATGTTTTAAAAATGGAAAAAAGCAGTCAAACTAAAAAAGACCCCATATTTTCATCAGTGGCACTGTTACAAAGCTGATGACATAAAGCAGGATAAGCAATGATTGAAGCCATTTTAGACAATTCTGTACTCTTTAATATTATCCTGTCTGTTCCACTGTCCCACAAGCAGAGCAGCCATGCACATAGGTGTACTTTCTTTCATTTTCTGACTGAAGTTGGACCCCAGTTCCACCACCTCTGCAGGAGTGTACAGTCTCATGGTGCTATACAAATTTCTCTCTGGAGCAGGGAGTAGATATAGATCTTCCCCCTCAGGCTGCTCCTGCTGAGTCTTTAACTTTTGGAGCATTACAGGTCTAGCTACCATTATATCTTCATCCTCCACCTCAACTTCCAAGTCACTAGTACTCATGAACTCCCTAAGTGGATCCCACATCTGAAGGTCCTGTTTTTACTGTCACCAATGCCCTGATATGGGCTCTGGTCCATGATGCCCTCTCAGTTTAGCATAACAGCCTGCCATTACCTTCAGCAGTATGTCTGCAAGTTCTCAGTGCCATAACAGCACATCTTTGCTGTCAACCTGTTCTAAATAGGCCTCTCTTTCTAGTTTAACCTCTTCCTGTATTCTACAGAGCTGAGCTTGAGTAGCTAACTCCCAGCCTCTGGCTAACTTTAATACCCAGAGCAGGGGCCTTGTCACCACAGCTGCACATTCTTTGATTCATTTCACTTTTCCCAGACTACTTTGAATTCCAATTTCTTTTCTGCATTTACCTTGGGTGCTGTTTCCAACACCTGCAGCACACCTCTTTGCATTTTCAGGGTGTCCCCATATGCACATGGTGGTCCCACTTCAAACCACATCGGGCTGGTGGCCAGTCCATAATTTCCCCTTGCAGGCTCCATGTCCTTTTCCAAATCCGGAGTCAGCATATTCCTCTTTGGGATCCTGGCAACTGTGCCAATTGTTCAACCCAAGGCTGCAAACGCCTCAAGCATACTGTTTACCAATACCAAAGAAGACTCAATATAGAGATTTTGGACATTTTATTATTCATATGCTCATGGGCAGCAGCAGCAGGCAGGGATACAATGGAGGGCCACACTGCTCTGACAAGCAGGGGGAATATACAGGATAGGGAGCATGCCCACTACACAGGTGGAGTTCATCCGATGTTTTGTGAGTACATTCTTTTGATTTACAACCAAGGTCACTCTGCTTTGATCCTCACCTAAAGACT
Source organism: Marmota flaviventris (assembly GCF_047511675.1). Classification (NCBI taxonomy): domain Eukaryota; kingdom Metazoa; phylum Chordata; class Mammalia; order Rodentia; family Sciuridae; genus Marmota; species Marmota flaviventris. Next base: position 93,919,440 of record NC_092504.1, read on the forward strand.
AGAGTCTGCCACTCGACCAGCGCTGGCTTCATGAAAGAAGGTTCGATTCATGAGTAATTGCTAGGGAGTTTTAAATTAAAGAGACAAGACTCTAATTACCTTTAAAACCAGCTCTAGGGTGGCTTCTCCTGAAGAGGCTAGGGAGAGAGAGAACACGCCAGGGAGTGGGCTTTTATTAGGGAACAAAAAATTCCAGGGAAAATCCCATCCAATGAAGGTTAAGGGGGGCAGCATCCCAAGGTTAGGGGCGACGACTGGGTCTTCGGGGCAGTGGCCAGACACGCCTCTACACGGACAAGCCCTCGGACCTGGAGAAGGTGGGGAAAGCTCTGACACACCTGTGTCTAAGCGCCTCTCACCCAGCCAGGGAGGTAACTCAAATCACGTGCGAGGATGGCCTCCCACACTAGAGATAAGGGAAGTGGCCACCTTTCCCTCTCTATTCCCTTCACTATCACATTTCCTTAGGGTCCTTCTTATGTCACTACAAGCTTTCCTAGGCACTGACCAGTATTTACTCCAACAGAAGAAAATTTACAGAATTCTCCAAAACCCTGAAGACAATCTCCAAGATCTCTTTCACTAAAATTTTCTCATATGTAGAAGGTCAAATATTTGCATACAATTTGAGGGTAATCTTTGATCCCAGATCTATGGATAAGGTTTCTTATGTTTAGTATTAAATACCTGCAAGGAGAAAACATAAGAAAGTTTCTGAACAAGCACTAAAGATCACTAATGGCTTATTCATATCAGGTGATTGGTGTGAGAGGTACTATCATTACTTTTGCAACCTATTAGTAAATAATATTTATTCAGTTGTCCATCCATAGGGAATTGGTACTAGGACTTTCCACAAGGTACCAAAATCTATGAATACTGAAGTTCTTTATATAAAATAGTCTAGTATTTGCATATAACCTATATACATCCTCCCATGTACTTTAAATTAGCTCTAGAATACTTATAATACCTAACACAATGTAAAGACTAATGTAATATGTAAATAATTATTATCCTGTATTGTTTAGGAAATAATGACAAGAAAAAAATCTCTACATGTTCAATAAAGATGCACTTTTTAAAAATGTTTTTAGCCAGGTACAGTGGCTCAGGCCTATAATCCCAGCTACCCAGGATTACTGGTTCAATCCCCTAAATAAATTAATTAATTAAATATTTGTGATTCATGATTTATTGAATCTGAGGATGCAGAACCCTCAGATGTGGAACACACAGATGCAGAGGCCATCAGTATTCCGTGAAATCACAAAATTTCACAAAGGAAAGCAGACAATAGAAATGAAATTTGAATATTACTAATTCAAAATTACAGTAAAATCATTGTGAAAATAACTGGAAGAACAACAATGAACAAGTTTAACATGTTTAAATATTTCTTCAATATAATGCTTTGGAAAACATTAATGATAATGATCAAGATTCAAAAGGAAAGTTAAAAAGTATACATGCAGAAATGAAATGAGATAAAAATATTATTTAAATTTAAAAATATTATATGTTTTGTGCCAATAAAGCAGCTTTAGCTGTGTACAGTTGGGGCAGGAGTACCTATCACCCAAAAATGTTCTGTAAGGCGAGGCCTCTCATGGCTGAAAGCAGAGCAGAGGTTAGTTGATAAGTTGTCTGGGGTATGAGAGAATACATTCTGGTGTTATGTGGGAAACAGAACTATTTGTAACATCCACACTTCAATAGTAGGGGAGATTATATATGCAGAACAAATGCAACTGTAGACAGTACTGTGTCATAAGAAGACAAACTAATAGTAGAATTCAAAGAAATGTCTGGGTTTTGTATGTGAATTTCTGAGTTACTGTAATTTCTGAGTTCCTGCTTTCCTCCTCTGAGAGCCTTTCCTTTGTTAACTGGCTGACTGCAGAGGTGACAGGGCAGCACCATTAGTGGAATGTTAAATCTCAGGGAGTATAAAAAGGTGGAGTGCTCTCAAAAAAGCAAACTTTCTGCCTTTTCAGCCAAGCCAGCCAAGAAAGCAACTAAAACCTGCATCAGCTGGAGAGAGAAAAGGGAATCAATGATCCTGTGCATTGGCCAAACCTCACAGTCTTTCACTACCAGACCCAGATCTCTTCTACCTTGTGACCTCTAGCACCAGAAGACAGCTTGTTCCTGGCTTTTCCCATTTCATGTAAAATGTTTTTGTCTTCATTTTGAAAGATTAACTTATTCAAGAATACTTTAACATGTATAATGCAAACCATTAAGAAATAGAAAGTATCCTCCTGAAAGAAAATGAAAAAATTTCCCCATAAAATTTACTATAGTAGTTTTTAGACTAAAGTGTTAAGTATTGACTTAAAATTTATTCAGTAATACAAAAATTAAATTTTAGTATTAGACTAAAATTTTAAGTCCTGATCAAAAACTATATTCACAGATTTAAAAAGCAGTTATTTAAAGGGTAGCAGAATACAACAGACACTAGTATGGCTGTATGTATAAACGTGGCTGTATAATCAATGTGATCCTGCAACCTGTACAAGTGGAAAAATAAGAATTCATACCCCCATTTGAATCAAATGTATAATATGTCAAGATCATTGTAATTTTTTGAGCAACTAATAAAAATTTTTTTAAAAGCAGTTAATTTTTTTTTTTAAAAAAAGCAGCTATTGCCAGGTTTATATGTGTTATGGTAGCACATACCAGTAATTACAGCAACTTTGGAAGCTGGAATAGGAAAATTTCAAGTTCAAGGTCAGTCTCAGCAACTTAGTAAGACTCTGTTTCAAAATAAAAAGGATTGGGCATGTATCTCAGTGGTAGAGTGTCCTGAGTTCAATCCCCAAGATTAAAAAAAAAAATTACAAAAGCAGTTATAAGGAGCAGTTATTTTTATTTTAAAGTAGCAAATTAAATACTACCTATAAATTCCTACTAAAGTTCATAGAGATTTATTTCTCTTTACTATTTTCTGGAAGTGGGAAAGTATTTGTTAGTAGGACAATTAATCACTTAATTAATATGAGCTAAGATAATGAGCTAAGCACTTTGCATGCATTTTCACTTTGATTCTTCACAACAACGCTATGCAGTATACACTATCAGAAGCCTGTTTTATTGTTTATTGATGAGAAAACTTAAGCACAGAGCCATTAAGCAATTTGCCCAGCATTGCACACTAAATTAAGTGGTAAACCTAGAACTCTCCCCTTAAAAACATCTAATTCCAAAGCCCATGCCCTCTGTGATGTTCTGTTTAATTCTTCCTATTCTTGGGGTGTGGTGTTCTGGTTGGTTTTCAGGCAATGAGGAAACAGGTTTCCTGGGATTTCAATGACCCTAAAGAATAACTCTGAAGGGTAGAAAGTAGTTATAATAAGAAATGTGCAACTAAAGATGTATATAGAATAGAAGAATGTGGATGATTTTATAATATGAGATTCCCATCATTTTAGGATCAAGCATATCCTATTTTCAGCCCTCCTCAAGTACCATTCCTTGAGCTACAATGGGCTCCCCAAGGCTTGGCACTCAAGCAACCAGCTTCATTGAGCACACTCCAGAAACCACTCTACCCATTATTCATTGGTGGGTCATAGCAATGCCATCATGAAATCAATGGAAAGCTTCTCTAACTGCCCATATAATACCAGCAAAATTTGTGGCGTCTTCCTCACTGCCCACTATCCATCTGCATGAAACCATTCTGCAATCATGAGCTATTCCCATTGTTGCTGGACCACAACATTTGATTTTAATTCAAGATTATCTAATTTTAATTCAAGGTGATTCTTGACAGCACTTGCTCAAAGTACCTATTTTGATGTGATTTCATTCTTCCATTGAAACCTTTACTTACTTTTTTTTTCTTGGAGCTCTGCTTTATGCCCTGTTCCCAAAGGTCTTAAAGACCAAGCTAAAAATCTACTCCAGACCCTGGCATGGTGTCACATTCCTGTAATCTCAGCAACTCAGGAAGCTGAAGAAGGATGATTCTAAGTTCAAGACCAGCCTGGGCAACTTAGCAAGACCCTGTCTCAATTTTTTTCTACTGTTTCTTATTGGGGCATTATAGTTGATAATGATGGGATTGGTTATTACATATTTGTATGTGCACACAACATAACTTGGCCAATGTCACCCTACAGCACTTCCTGACTCCCTGTGAACCTCCACTCCTGGTCCCTTTGCTCTTCTGATCTCCCTATGATTTTCATACAATTCCTGCCTCCCCTATATCCAATTTTCTTTTCCTTTTGCCTCTCTAGCTTCCACATATTTAATGAAACATACAACTCTTAACCTTCTGAGTTTGGATACTTCCCTTGAAATATGGTCTCCAGTTCCATCGATTTTCCTGCAAATGACATAATTCCATTTTTCTTTTTGTCTGGATAAAACTCCATTGTGTATGTATACCACATTTTATTTATCCATTCATCCATTGATGAATGCCTAAGCTGGTTCTATAGTTTGGCTATTGTGAATTGTGCTGCTATAAATTTGGGTATGCATGTATCACTACAGTAAGATAACTGTAATTCTTTAGGATATACACTGAAGAGTAATATAGCTGGGTCATATGGTGGTCTCAGACTTAGTCTTTTGAGAAACCCTCCATACTGATTTCCATATTGGTTTTACTAATTCACAATTCCTCCAAGAGTGTAAAAGTGTTCCTTTTTCCTTCACATTCTCTCCAGCATTTATTATTGTATGTATTATTTATGACTGCTATTCTGCCCTGTATTGAATTTTTAAAACATTTTTAAAAATTTAAAGATCCAGGGATATAGTTCAGTGGTAAAATACCTGTGGGTTGAATCCCTAGTGCTGAAAAAAATTAAAGATAAATAAAAATCCATTCCAACCCTATACATATACTATTTCATTCTATGGAAAAATAAGTTTAACTTTGTTCTTTCTGATTATCTCTGAGTGTTTTTTTTTCCTCATGTTCTTCTGGACCCATACTCATATTTCTTTTCTCACTGTATCCTAAAACAAAGTCTCATAATACATTATACTGCTCATGAGACTGATGAGCTAGTGTTTTTCCTACAGATTGTCTAGTAGAATTAACCCATAACTAACCATGCAGAAAACTACTAAACTCTTGTGCAAATTCAAATGAAAATTTCCAAAATACTCAAGAGTGTGCCCTGGAGAAACCCAAAAGCAACATTAAAAGAAAATAGCTAAAATCCTACCAAAGTAAAAAAATATTACAATCACTTGCCCTAGATCATAATGTAAAAATTAGATTTTATTGGACATGTAGAAAGATAACATGTGTTTTTTTTAAATCAAGCTGTCAATCTTTTTCTGTTGATATTAAAGTTTTGTTTTAAAGGAAGAAAAAATTTGAAAATTGAAGTTATCCTTGGAGGTAGAACTAGGCAAAAATATGGCAGTCAGAGACAAAAAGAGAAACTCACCAGTTGGGCAATCATATAAAATTTTTCATACAATAATATAAAACCCAATGACAATATGACAGGCATTTAAATAATCCTGCCTTCAGTGTTTTTGGTTACACTCACAATATTTGAATTCATATTATATCTTATTCAAGCAGAAGCTAATATTCATTTTCCATAAATGATGGAGTACACCAGGCACATGTGTAGTGGCAACCAGCAAGAAAGAAAAAGTAAATACATTCATCAAGTCTACAATCATGAACCAAGGAGCCCCAATAGCCATATGTAACAATGTAACAGTGTACAAAGTTCCCAATTTTTCCACAAACTCACCAACACTTGTCTTTTTTTCTGACAATCTTTTCATATACTTGCCATTCATATATCCTCCTCAGTGAAATGTTCCTTCATGTCTTTTCCTTATTTATGACTTTGATTGCTTTTTAATGAGAAGGGTTTTTTTCAGTTTTTCTATATTCTAAAAATGAATCTATAACAAATTTGTCAGGTTTGCAAGTTCTCAGTTTGAAGCTGGTCTTTTTGTACCATAATCCTCAGAATTTTTTTAATTGCTTTTATTTTTTAAATACATGACAGCGGAATGCATCACAATTCTTATTACACATATAGAACAAGATTTTTCATATCTCTGTTTGTATATAAAGTATGTTCACACCAATTCATGTCTTCATACATGTACTTTGGATAATGATGTCCATCACATTCCAACATCCTTGCTAACCCCATGCCCCTTCCCTTCCCCTTCCACCCCTCTGCCCTATCTAGAGTTCATCTATTCCTCCCATGCTCCCTCCCCCTACCCAACTATGAGTCAGTCATCTTATATCAGAGAAAACATTCACCATTTTTTTTTGCTAACTTCACTTAGCATTATCTTCTCTAACTCCATCCATTTACCTGCAAATGCCATGATTTTATTCTCTTTTATTGCTGAGTAATATTCCACTGTGTATATACTCCACATTTTTAATCCATTCATTTACTGAAGGGCATCTAGGTTAGCTCCACAGTTTAGCTATTGTGAATTGTGCTGCTATAAACTTGATGTGACTGTGTCCCTGTAGTATGCTGTTTTTATATGTAGACCATCATATTATATCTGCAAATAGAGGCAGTTTTATTTCTTCCTTTCTAATCTATATATTTTGTTTCCTTTTCTTGATTACTTCAGAGGAGGTAACCACGGCTAATGAATAAATGAAGAGATCAATTCTATGTCCTTTGCATATGTAGTTTAGAGCCCAATGTTGAGTATATGGTGATCTTCTACATTCAATAAATATTTGTGAATAAATGCGCTTGAAAGGTCATATCCTTATCACTGGCTTTAATAATTTGTATTCCAAGCTCAATTTTTATAATAGTTTCTTTCTTTATACATACTAATCCTGATTCTAAGTGGCTAATTCCAAGACTCTATCTACCACATATGCTCCTGCACTGAACATAGATGAAAAAGCAATGCATAATGGGTTAGATCACTTACTCCTCCTTGAAACTTTCTTTACCCTTGCCTTCTTTTCCTTTTCTGTTTTTTTAGGGAATAATGGCTATTTAATAATGGAAGAAGAAGAAAACTAATATAATATTAGTAAAGACAAAACACTACATTCAGTAGCAATTATTATGAATGCCATATACATTCTAATTTAAAAACAATCAAAATGCAAAACAAATGGTTGTAATAAAACACTGAGATATAACTATACAAATTTATAAAAGAGCAATTGAATAGACATCATCAATATATGAAGTGGTGCTTATCAATACAAAAATGTCAGATATCTTAAACCTAAATAATAATGAATTTTTTTACTCTTTTTTTATATACGACAGTGGAATGCATTACAATTCTTATTACACATATAGAGCACAATTTTTCATATCTCTGGTTGTATACATAGTATATTCACACCAATTCATGTCTTCATACATGTACTTTAGATAATAATGATCATCACATTCCACCATAATTTATAACCCCATGCCCCCTCCCTTCCGCTCCAACCCCTCTGCCCTATCTAGAGTTCATCTATTCCTCCCATGCTCCCGCTCCCTATCCCACTATGAATCAGCCTCCTTATATCAAAGAAAACTTTATTAGGCATTTGTTTTGGGGGGATTGGCTAACTTCACTTAGCATTATCTTCTCTAACTCCATCCATTTACCTGCAAATGCCATGATTGTACTCTCTTTTATTGCTGAGTAATATTCCCTTGTGTATATATGCCACATTTTTAATCCATTCATCTATTGAAGGGCAACACTTGTCTTCTAACACCTCACATTCACATTCACTGATGACTTAGACCCTGTTCAATGAGTGTTTCTTCCTCATCTCTCCATCTTTACATGTTGATATGCCCCAGCTAACAGTACTCAGGACTCTTCTCTTTCTGCTCTACACTCATTGTTTTAATAAACTTAGTTTCTTCACAGTCAACATCAAATATATGTTGATAACATCCAAAAGTATGCCTCCAGCCCAGACCTCTCTCCTGATGTGTAATCAACATCTCAAATGCAACACATTTAAAACAGATATCATGGTCTTTCTCCCGTAACTTACTTCTTCCACGATTTTGTCCATTTTAATCAGGAGCAAATTTATCCTTCCAGGATCTCAGAACAAAAAAAAAATTCTTAGTCATTTCTTGCTTCCTTCCTTTCTCTCACACCTTCTGTTCAACCTGTTTCTATAGCCTCCCTGCTTCCAAGAGGATTCTCAACAGAGCAGCCAGGATGAACAGGTAAAACAAAAATCTTATTGTGGCATTCCTCTACTCAAAATTCAACTATGGCAGAGTAAATTTTATTCTTTTTTAAAATTTTTATTGATTCATTATAATTATACATAATAGTGTGATTTCTTGTTACATATTTGTATATGCACATGTACATTTTATTCTTTAGACTCAACTTCAAGGCCAAAATCATCAGCACCCAACACATACCTTTCTTATATAATTTCTTTATCTTCTCTTTCTTGCTTACTTTACTCACAAGATCTATTTGATGTTCTAGTAAAACAGATATTTTTCCACCTCTAGGGTTACTCATTAGCTATGAATTCTTCTTTCATAAGATTAAAATGATATTCACCTTGAATGGATGACATAAGATTCAAAAAGTAGTGTGTATAAACTATCTGGCACATAATAAGGGTAGCCTTTATAAGCAAGGAAATAGACATTCATTATAAAGAGTTCAAAGGTGTGGTAATCTTGCCTGGAAAGCTGTTTGTCTAGATATTTATATCTGGATACCTCCTATACCTCCTCATCTCCTACAAGTCCTTGATCAAAAATCCCCCTTGTAAAAATCTTTGCTAGCTACTCTTCTGACAGAGGATTAATATCCAGAATGTATAAAGAAATTTTTAAAAAGTAGAAAAAATAACCCAATTAATAAATTGACAAATAAACTGAACAGACACTTCTCAAAAGAAGACAAGTGGCCAAAAAATATATGAAAAAAAAATGTCAACATTATTAGCAATTAGGGAAATGCAAATCAAAACCACACTGAGATTAGATCTCACACCAGTCAGAATGCCTTCAAGAATATAAATAATTATAAAAGCTGGAGAGGATGTGGAGAAAAAGAAATGCTTTTACACTCTTGTAGGAGAGTAAATTAGTACAACTAATATGGAAGTCAATATGGAGTTTCCTCATAAAACGAGGCATGGAACCACCATATTACACAGCTATATCACTCTTCAGTATTTATCCTAAATTAAAGTCATCATAATATAGTGATACATGCATACCCATGTTTACAGCAGCATGATTCACAATAGCCAAACTATGAAACCAGCCTAGGAGTCCATTAACAGATAAATGAATAAACAAAATGTAAGCTGTGCATGGTGATGCACCCCTGTAATCCAGTGGCTCAAGAGGCTGAGGCCAAAAGATAGTTGAGTTCAAAGCCAGCCTCAGCAAATTAGCAAAACCCTAAGCAACTTTGCCAGACCCTGTCTATAACTTTTTTTTAAAGGGATGAGGATGTGTCTCAGTGGTTAAGCAACTCTGGATTCAATTCCCAGTAACTCCCCCCCCCACCCCGAAAGTGATATAGGTAGATAGATAGAGATATAGATACACATACACATATGTATATACATACGTGTGTGTGTGTATGTGTGTGTGTGTATATATATATAGTGGAGTTTTATTCAGCCTTAAAGAAAACTGAAATTATGTCGTTAGCCGGTAAGTGGATGAAACTGAAGAACATCCTACTTAGTGAAATAAGCTGCCAGACTTAGAAAATCAAGTGTTGAATGTTTGCTCTCATATGTAGAAGGTAGAGAGAAGGTAAGAAAGAAATTTTTTAAAAAAGAATCTCACAAAAATAAAAGAGAGGGTGATAGATAGAGAAAGGGGATTGAGAGAGAAAGGGGAGGGGAGAACATGGGGAAGTACGAGAGAATGAAATCTATCAAATCATGCTGTCTGTGTAGAAATACACCACAATGAATCCTGCTTATCTATATAACTATAATGCACTAATTTAAATAATAATAATAATAATAATAATAATAATAATAATAATAATAATGGAAGTTAGTAGAATAAAACAAGCAGATCAGGGAGAGAAAGGAGGGAAGGAAAGGGAAGATACTGGCAAATGAGACTTGATCAGATTATTTTGTGCATGTATGAATGGCATAATGAATCCCACTAGTATGTATAATTATAATTCACTAATAAAAATATTTTTTTTAATTTTAAAGCTATAATATGGGCTATTCCGGGGGGGGGGGGGGATTAAACTTCAGATGAACTTTATTTATTACCAGTTGATTTGTATCATAAGTAGTTTGATTTTGAATTCAGAAACTAGAAATTAACAAAACAAATTCCCACAAACTTTAGACATAGATCTAACCATCTTTGTCCTGACTATTTCCTCCTACAGTTAGGGAAAGCAAAATTGGGCTGAACTTCTTAAACATTGCTGTACAATGAGATGCACACAGTTAATAAAATTATACTGTAAACTTCAAAATTTGTTAAGAGGGTTTATTTAATGTCATGAAATTTTTACCTCAATAAAAAAATTAGACAAAGTAGAAATTCCAGATTTTAACTAATTCTGCCTATGTTTCTGTATTCTCTGAAATAGGTTATCACAATTCCACATTATCAGCAATAATATGCTTCAGGAAAATGTGAAAGCTTAATGTCAATTCCCAACAAAATTCTGAACTAAATTATAACCTAATTAAGAGATGACTTGAAAACTAAAAGAGGATTTACAAACAGATGTGTTGACGACAAATAAAACTGAACTAATCAATTCATTTCATTGGTTTAATCAATTTTATTTCAGTTTCCTTCTGAAGGTACAAACAGGAGAATCTTGATATTATGTTCTTGTATTTTGAAAAAGACACCTGACAAAATATTTCAAATTCTTTTTATAGCTAAAATGGATAAATGTGACTTAAGGGAAACTACTATTTAAATTAATTTACAATATTTGAAAAATGGAAGCCAAAGTTATAATCCTGCATACAAGGTGCATTAGGATCTGGGTGAATGCATGCCAAGATGTAAGCCACTCAACCTGTACAACTAAATAGGGTCAATGAATTGTTATTTTCTTCATCTGGTAAATTAAAGGGATTTTACCTTGATCAAAGGTTTGAGGTAAGCCTAATAAGATAAAACAGTTTTCAACTCTCAGCTCTTTTCTGTTTAACTTTTCAAGATCAATTACCTGGATAAAAACATAACAAGCATTCTTAGCAAATATTTAGGACAGCACAGGAAAATAGCTAATAAACCAAAAAAGAAAGTAAAAACCCCAAAAGATCCAAATATGCTAAATCATTGTAGGTGGAAATCAAGGTGAAAGTTAACAATAAGTTTGACATTTTATATTCTATTTTTTTTTAAATCAATTGCACTAATGGCTTAAGGAGAAGACTCAGCTTGGCAGCAGTTTGTGTGAAGTACACCTAAGGATTTTAATTAATTTCAAGTCCAATATGAAACCAAAAGCATAATGGGCTTTGCAAAAGAGCTAATGCCTCTTAGATGATATTCAATGAAGTATATTGAGTTAGACTAAGATGTGAACAGTACCATCATATTCCTCATTGGTCAGACTCTTCATGAAATACCATGTCCAGTTCAGGGTAACAGATAAAAAAGAAACCCTAGTTGTGAAGGAAAACACAAAACCAGAGCAAAGCTTAATTGCATTCAATTATATCTTCACATTTTGTGCTTTGAATGGCCCAAACAATTCATTTAATTTGTATCTTTAAATCAATGAAATTAATATTTAACTTAAATACATTTTAAACAGAAACTTTATATCACTGCCTGATATAGTTGGAGTGTCTTTCAAAGGTTCATGTATTGGAAGTTTGGTCATCACGGTGGCATTGTTGGGAGGTGGTAGAACCTCTCACAGGGACAGACGATAAAAAAGAATTTCTTTTATAAAAAAGAAATGACTCCTAGAAAATATTAACAAAATCAACAAACCCTTAGTCATAAACTAGCAAAAATAAAGAAAGAGATAAAATTAATAAACAAATAAAATTAGAGATGAAAGAAGAGGTATTACAAAACAACCATTGAAATCCATAGGATCATTAGGGAAATTTTTGAAATATCACATGCTGATCAATTGAAAATTTTAGAAGAAATGGGTGAATTTCTAGGAACACAACCTACCAAAATTGATCCAAGAGAATATAAAAACTTAAATAGATCCAAAACAAGCCGTAAGATGAAAGTAGTAATAAAAAGTCTTCCAACAAATTCCCAGAAGCAGATGGGTTCACTGCTGAATTTTACTAGACTTTTAACAAACACTAATGCTTCTCAAACTATTCCATAAAATAAAAAGAAACTTATTCTATGAAGCCAGTGTTTCCCTGCTACCAAAACCTGATAAGAACAAAAAAAGAAAACTATAACCAATTTTTAAAAAGCAAACTATAACCCAATATCTTTGATGAACTTAAATGCAAAAATCCTCAGAAAAATATGTGAAAATTAAAGTCAACAACATGTTAAAAAGACCATGTATCATAATCAATTTGGTATCATTATAGGGATGCAAAGATGGTTCAACATACACAAATAAATAACATAAATGGAATCAAGTATAAAAATCACAAGATCATCTTAATACATTCAAAAAACAGCCTGATAAAATCCAACATCATTTCTTTATAAAATCCCTAAATTAGTTGTAGAATATAACAAAAATTATATGTGACAAACAATGGCTAACATTCTACTGAATGGGGAAAATTTTTTATTTCCTCTAAAATCAGGAACAAAACAAAGATATCTACTCTCACCTCTCTTACTCAAAATAACACTTGAAATTTTAGCTAGAACAATCAGACAGGAGAAGGAAATAAAAAGGATACTTAGGAAAGGAGAAAGTTAACTTATCTCTGTTTGCATATTATATAATTCTATACTTGAACATGCCAAAGACTCCACCAAAAGACTCTTAGAACTTAACAAATTTAGCAATGTACCAGGATATAAGATCAACATACAAAAATCAACATCTGTTTTATAAACCAATAATGAACTTGTTGAGAAAGAAAGCAATATATTTGCAATAGCCTCAAAAACAACAACAACCTAGGAAAAAAACCTAACCAAGGAGATGAAATACCTATACAATGAAAATTATGAAACAATAAAAAACTTGAAGAAGATACCAGAAGATGGAAAGGCTTCACACATTCATGGATTGGGAGAATAAATATTGTTAAAATGCCCATACTCCAAAAGCAACCTGCAGATTGCTACCGATTCAATGCAATCCCCATTAAAATACCAAAAGCATTCTTCCCAGGACTAGAAAAAAAAATCCTAAAATCCAGAAGAAAGCACAAGACCTCAAACAGTCAAAGCAATCCTAAGCAAAAAGAAAAAGACTGGAGGCATCAAAATACCTGATTTCAAAATGTACTATAGAGCCACAATAACAAAAGCACCATGGTATTGGCATAAATACAGACATGTAGACCAATGGAATAGAATAAAAGATCCAAAGATAAACTGATGCTCCTAGAGTCATCTGATTTTTAACAAAATATACCAAAAACATATCTCGTATGAAAAACATACATTGGAGATAGGCAGCATTTTCAACAAATGGTGCTGGGAAAACTGGACCCCCCTCACCCTGTTCAAACATCAACTCACGCCTGATCAAAGCCCTCAATGTAAGACCTGAAACTGAAACTACTGGAGGGAAACATTAAAAGAAACACTTGAAGATACTGGCACAGGCAGTGGTTCTCTGAATAGAAATCCAATAGCTCAGGAAATAAAAGCAAGACTGGAGAATGGGATTACATCAAATTAAAAGCTTCTGCACAGCAAACAAAACAATCATGAAAGTGAAAAGACAATTGACAGATAGGGAGAAATTCTTTGCCAAATATTCATCTGGCAGAGGATTAATATCCAGACTACATAAAGAATTCAAAAATTAAACAACAAAGGAACAAGTAATTCAGTCAATACATGGGCAAAAGATCTCAACAGACACTTTTCAGAAGAAGTACAAATTATCAATAAATATATTAAAATACTCAACATCATTAGCTATCTGGGAAATGCAAAGTAAAACTTTGAGATTCCATCTCACCTCAATCAGAGTGAATAAAACCAAAAAAAAAAAAAAAAATCTGGTGAGGTTGTGTGGGGAAAGGAAGACTTACATATTGTTGGTGGGAACATAAGTTGATTCAGCCACAATGGAAAATAGTATGGACATTTCTCAAAAAAAAAAAATAAATAAATAAATAAAAGTAGAACCACCATATGATCCAGCACTACCACTCCTGGATCTATACCTGAAGGAAATTATATTAGCACACAAAGACACCTGCACAATATCACAGCACTATTCACAATATACAGTTGTGGAATCAGTTTAGGTGCCTGTCAATACAGGAGTGGATAAAGAAAATATGATATATATATATATAATGGAGTATTATTCAGCCATGAAGAAGAATGAAATCATGTCATCTTCAGAGAAATAGATGGAACCAAAGAGTAGCATGTTAAGTGAAGAAAACTAGACACATTAAAAACAAGTTTCACATGTTTCTCACATAGGTGGAAACAAAGAAAGAAAGAAAAATGACCTGAAAGTAGAATAGGGACTATTAACAAAGGGGAAGAGGACCAGGAAGTGGTGGGGATAGAAAGGAGGATGGGGAAGATAAAAGGGATATGACCAAAGCATGATGTATACAAGTATGGAAAAGTTCCAGTCAAACCCATTAATTTGTACAATTTAAATGCATTAATAATTATAATAAAAGAGAAATATGGGCCCCTTCCCATTCTCTTACATCTTTCTTTACCATGTGACATGTGCCCCCAACATGTGCCTCTGACATGTGCCCCCACCATGATGGCATCCCGCATGAGGCCCTCACCAGAGGCCAAGGAAATGGAGCTGCTTCCCAATCTTGGACTTTAAATCTTCAAAGTAGTAAGTGAAATAAATTTCCTTCTTTCACATTTTACCCAGCCTCAGGTATTTTCTATAGCAATAAAAATGGACTAATCCACTACCATAAACAAAAATACAGTATCACTTCCTAAAACTAGAGAGTCGCCATTAAAAAAGAAATGAAAAGGCACGTGATGTTGACAAGATGGCCGATTAGCTGGTTCCACCTCTAATCCTCCTCACAGAAATATCAGTTTTCAGCTATCAAACAGACAAGAATGCCTTGTGAAAATCCCAAGCCTGAGAGTGAGCTTGAAGCATTCTCTCAAGTCATCAATTTGCAAGGGTAAAAGGAACAGTTTGTTTTTGTACCATCCTTCCCATAGGCTACCATAGCACCACACCTGTAAGGTTCCCCTTGGTTTGTCCAGTAGAAAGGAGAACCAGCTGCAGACATCCTGACTCCTCAGTGTTCCTTGGCACTTTCTGAAAGACCCACCTGTCTTGCCTCACAGGGAACATTGGCAGATCTGGATCACCTGGGATCAGGTAGGAAAGAAGAAGGAACAGGAGTTCGCAGTGACCAGCAAGTGAATCTTGGTGGTGGCACTTTGTGTTAGTCAGCTTTCCATCTCAGTGACAAAATACCAGAGATCAACAATTTAAAAGAAAAAAAAAAAATTTTACTTGGGCTCATGGCTGCAGAGGTTTCAGTTCATCACTGTTTGACCCTACTGCTTTAGGTATGTGGTGAGGTCAAACGTTATGACAGGGAGCATGTGGTAGAGCAAAGTTGCTCACTTCAGTGTGGCCAGGAAGCAAAATGATAGAAAAGAAAGAGTCAGGGCCTTGATGTTCCCTTCAAGGGCACACCCTTGATGACCTAATTTTCTTCCACTAGGCCCCCTCTCCTAAGACTAGCCATAAGTCTTTGACACATAAGCCTTTGGGTGTCATTCCATATCCAAACGATACCACCACACCCCTTGGAAGTAGCAGTACCTGATCAAAGAGTCCAGGTTGTGCTGCACATTCAAGAGCTGAGTCAGGGGCTCTAGATGACCAAAGGGCATGATTGGCAGTTCTGCTTGATAAGTTCCCTAGACAGTGTCTAAGCCAGCTGCTGAGCACAACCCTGCTTGAGTAAGGACCCCAGCCAGCAGCCCTGTCCTACCTCAGAACACAGCCTCTGACTGCTGGGAGCCATTAGCCAAGTAGGTATGACAATTTCCTTGCCAGCGTACCCCATGTTGCAGTGACATTGAATGTAGGTGACCTTGCTCAAGGACCAAGGCGGATTAGGGTGTTCCCGGTTTAAGATAATCGTGTTTAGGGCGTTCCCGGTTTAGATTCCAGGTTTAAGGTTTAAGATTATTCCTGCTGGGAATAGGGCGTATCCTGCTGCCTGAGTTCCCCTTGAGTTCTCACGGGATTCAGACAGTATTTTTTTGGAAGACAGAAGCCCAGTGGATGTGGATTTGGGCAGAGAACGTGGATTTCCCCAGAACGTGATTGTAGACGGCTGGTGTGAGTTTGGGAATAAAGAGTTGCTGTTTGAATCTACAAGCTGTGTGGTGGCTCGTGATTGTGTGCCCAGCCAGACTGTGGCATCTGACCTCATCTACTCAGGGAGCATGCCCAGTGAGTCCTTTGAGCCACAAAAATCCAGTTTACAGTCTTGCCCAACCAGGAACAATGGTAGAACCTAGCCTGGATACACCCAAATATAGGGGTCAACCAATGCACAGCCTAGCCAGAAGCCCAAACAGAGGCAATTGGAATAGGTCCAGTGGACTTGCTGGACTATACAGCACAACCAGTGGCCCTGTCTGTGAATAAAGCCCAGCCAGTGACCACTCTGAACAATGGAGCACAGCCTACACACTCATCTATCCAGGCAGCATGGATAGTGATCCTGAGGAGCCATGGAGCTCCACCTATAACCTCACCAAAAGAAAAAGAAAAAATCTACACTTGCAGATCCTAACTGGGACCCTGCCTCATCAGGGTACCCAGACAGTAACCACACCCAACAGAGCATATTCTGAAGTCCCTCCCAATAATATATCTCAATCTCTGACCCCACCAAACAAGGGATCCCAGTCCAACCTGTGACACCTACTAAACACAAACCCCAGTCAGTGGCATAACCAAGGAAGACAGCCTGAATTCCATATGACTAAACTGAGGAGCCCAGCCACAGTCCCCTCCTGAAGTAAAAGCACAGTCAGCAAACCTAATTCTGGGTTAAATTTTGTTTAATGGAAACAAAATCAGTATCTTGACAAGACAACTGTACTCTCATGTGCATTGCTGCCTATGCAATAAATTGCCATTGACTAAGTGGCTTATAAAAGGTAGAAATTCATTTCTCACAGTTCTTAAGGCTGGAGTCCAAGATTAGAATTCCCTCATGGTGGAATTCTAGTGTTGGCTCTTTTGACTTTCAAAATGCCAACTTCTCATTTTATCCTAATATGGTAAAGAGCCGAGAGAAGGCAAACTCTCTTCAGATTTGTCTAAGAATTTCTCCTTTCATATGTGTCCCTAATGCCTAGTGGTTAATAAGGTAAATCAAAGAGCCTAAGATATGTGCAAATAACCCAAGATGAGTTGGAGGACAGGCTTTGTTTTTACATCACACACTGAGCACTAACAGTGGAACACACAAAATAAAGTTTTCAAGATAAATTATCAATTAACTCCAGTATCATCCAAAGAATTGCAATAGCTTGGTTGAAAAAAAAAAAAGAAGTAGTATAAATCAGGAAGCAAAGAAAATAACATTTATTCAATATCTGCTCTATAGCAATTGCCATCTTGGACTCCAGCCTTAAGAACTGTGAGAAATGAATTTCTAAGATCTAATCAATAGTTGTTATTGTTTGTCTGTTTATTTTGGTACCAGGAATTGAACCTAGGGGCACTTAACCACTGAGCCCCATCAAAGCCCTTTTAATTCTTTATTTTGAGACATGGTCTCGCTGAGTTGCTGAGGGCCTCGCTAAGTTGCTAAGGCTGGCTTTGAACTTGTAATCTTCCTGCCTCACCCCCTACCACAAGCCACTGAGATCACAGGAATGTGCCACAAACCCAGTTTCAAGAGTTTTATAAATTATAAAAATTTTTAATTTACAGAGGTTAATTTGCTCAAGGTCATAGAGCTAATAAATGGTAGGGTAAAAATTAAACCCAACAGTTTCTGACTCCAAAACCCATTTTCTTTCCATTTTATCATATTTAAATATTATGCAACCAAGAGTTAAAAGAGATTATTTTTAAATTAGATTTTAATTATAAAATACTTCAAGTATACAAAAACAGAAAATAATTAAATGCACAATTGTAGGCTACAATCTATAGTGAACATTAAAATTGAATCCATATCTTTACAGATAGATTTGAAGCTACCTACTATTCTCATGTGTCTCCCTCTTTTTCCAAAAATAACCATGAAACCAAACTTGGTTTATAAACTTTCATAAAGGTGTTTTACTTCTAATGTTTAACATATAAGAATTATTTTCTGCTGATAGTACCAGAGATCTGAATTAATACTGGCTTGCCCAAAGGAAAAAAACCACTGCTTAATATCTGAAAATACAAAGTAACTGCATATTTGAATTTACTGCTTTCTTAAGTAAGAGAAAACTATACTGATAATACACAATCTTTCTGAGCAGATCAGGGACTTGATCTTATACAGGTTTCTTTGGTAATGTGAAACTCAGGCATGGATGGATTCCTAAAACCCAGAGACTGAATTACATTGATGTCAACTCTAGAAGGATAATTACTCAGGTAAAGAGTGGTGTATGTTGGTTGACATCCAGAGGAGTATTGTCAAGTGAATAAATGAATTTAGGAAGATGAAGTCCATTGCTGATTGGCTAATTTCTAGGAAGCAGATATTTTCACTGATTGATAGGTTGACTTAATAATTATTGTGTTTTCGCTGAGGCAGGTTTTCATTGACTGAAAACCAGTAGAATTGATAGAATTAGTAGGTTTAAGATCATTTCCAATGGCTACTAGTTACCAGGGCTACAGATGTTATCAGGAATATGGGAACATCATTTTATTCTCATGTTTGAACTATGGTTTAGTTTTTCTCACCTATTAAGGCATTTCATGATGGGGCAACCCAGAGCTTATATGGAGGCTGAATATTGCCATCAATGTCTCTCTCACAATACTTCCATCTTTCTGCCCTGCATATATTTAGTTGTTCTAAGAATTACAAAACTGACTGTTGAAACTCTGGTGATCACATCTTCACTTCAGAAAGAAAAAGGAGCAGAAGAAAGGGGGAAAGGACTTGTGTCTCCTGGATGGGTCAACTTCCTTTAAATAGTGTTCTCTCCAGCCTCATGTAAGAACTTGCACCTCTACCTTACTGGCCACCCTGTCTTCAAGGGATGTAGAACAGGGTGGTACTCCAAAGGTTACATTAGCTGGGTCTATCAGTAAGGAAGAATGAGAGAGTACTGAGATTAGGAACCTCTGCTACACTGTGTCATTATAGTGAATCAATGTAATGTTTTTGTATATCTTAAGTTCTGGCTTACATACTTATGTATCATGTGCGTCCTTTTCTTGGTTTGCCTTTTTAGTCATTACAAATATTTGAAACCAATACATGTTAATATGCTCATTTACTCATGAAGCAAATATTTGTTAAGTGACAGCTTGGTTGTTTTAGTCAGTTTTTTCACTGCTACAACTAAAAAAATCTGACCAGAACAATTTTAGGGGAGGAAAAGTTTATTTGAAGGCTCACAGTTTCAGAGGTCTCAGTCCACAGAAGTCTAGCATCATTCCTCAGGGCTCCAGGTGAGGCTAAACATCACAGTGGGGAGGGAGAGTATGGCAGAGGGAAGTGGCTCACAGGATGATCAGGAAGCAGAGAGAGAGGTCTCCACTTGCCAGATAGATGCCCCCAATGCCTGACCTCCTCCAGTTACCACTCATTTAATCCCATCAGGAGATTCAATCACTGATTGGGTTCAGGCTCTCACAACCCAGTCAATTCTTCCCTGAACTTTCTTGCATTCTCTCACACTGAGGAGGGGGACACCTCACATCCAAACCATAATGTTGGTACAGGCACTATTCTAGTTACTGAAAACAATACAATGTCTCTGTCCCCATGAGACTCATATTTTACTAAAGGGGATGGATAGAAAATCAATAATTTTAGTTAATAATGACCAGCATTTTCTGATGTGCTTTTACTATGTGCCCTGAATTATTCTGAGAGATTTTCATAGATTGAAATCCACACAGTAACCCTTCAACCACTTGTATTATTTTTGTCTCCATTTTATACATGAAGAAGCAATCATAGATTAAGTAAATTGACCAAGATCATACAATTAGAAAATGATAGAGCCAGATTTTTTACTCAGGTGGTGCGATTTCAGCATCTTTGTTCTTAAGCACTGCTATATGGTGTCTTAGTCTGTTGAAGTTACTATGAGAGCTGCATAGCTTATAAACAACAAGAATTTATTTCTATACGGTTCAGAAGACTGGCAAGACTAAAACCAAGGCGTCCGAAGATCTGGTGTTTGGTGACAGTGCATTTTCACTTGGTCCTCATGTGGTGGAAGGGGGAAAGCAATACCTCTTGATGAGAGACACTAATCCCACGCCTCTTTTATAATAACCTAATCACCTCCCAAAGTGCCCACCTACTATTACCATTACTTTGGGAATTTCAATATGTGAGCTTGGAAGGACACAAATATACAATATTTATAATAGAATAAGTGAATAAGTAATAAGTAATGATGGAAGAGGGAGGGATATTTTGTACAAGGTGTTCAGTCATGGTCTGCCTGAGAGGTTATATTTGAGAAAGGATGTGCATGAATTGAGAGTGTGAACCATGTAAATATCAAGGAGAATAGTGTTTGAGCAAGAAAGAATACCAAATGTGGTGGTTCACAGGAAATACTTGAGATACAGGAAAATAGAATAGAAGGGAAGTGAGGAAGAAAATGGTAGAACAAAATATGAGCATGCCTGTGTGCTAGCTTGTGCCATTTATGAATGTGTGATTGTGAGGCAGAAAAAGATTTTAAGAAATTGACACATGATATTGTGAATGCTGACAAGTTGAAAATCTGCAGGGTAGTTCAGCAGGTTGGAGACCCAAAAAAGAATGACTGTTGATCTTTAGCTCAAAGGCAATCCTCCAGCAAAATTCTTATTTCTTAGGAAAATCAGTCTTTGTTCTTGAAGGCCTTCAACCACTTGAATGACGCCCCATTCACATTATTTACTCAATATCTGCTAATTTGAATGTTAATCTCATCTAAAAAAAAGACCTTCACAGCAACATCCAAACCAGTATTGGGCCAAATACCTGAGTACCATGGTCTAACCAAATTGACACAAGGAATTAGCCAGAATTTGTATTAGTTGAATTTTTTCAGTTATTTCACAATTTTTTTGATGATGACAAATTATACAATGAGCATCTGTGTCTACATGTTTGTGGAAATTGAATTCTTGAATCATAAGGAATATGCATCTTCAACTTAGTTATTACCCTCTAAATTTGTTATGTCAATTTATACTCCTACTCAATACATTTCACATTTTTAACATTCACTCATAAAAATTCATGGATATCCTCTGTTTCAATTCTCAGTTCTCTGATTACTAATGAGAATAATTTTTATATGTTTATCAGACATTTCATTTTGCTTATGTTCACTTTGCCCATTTTTAAAATTAATTTTGTACAAAGGCATCCCATAGTTTATAGGTATAAAGTCAAGATCTGAAAGAGCAGCAAGGTCTATTAATAGTTATCTTGTCACAAACCAAAGAAAATTATTTTTTTCAATGCCATATAGAAAAAAAATTTCCTCAGCCACTATATAAAAATGTCTTCATGAGTCCATGCAATAATTTTATACAAACAGACCTATAAAACCTAGGCAACTCATCTTAGCCAGCATTCATATTGACATCTGTGATAAACTACCTTATTTAATATGACTTCGAACACAGGACTCAAGTCAAAACTGATTATGACCTGAATTTTGAATATCTGAAATTTAGGAGAATTACATTAAGCAAAATATTATTTATTGTACAGGCAGTACCCCACTTCTAATGGTTTGATTTATCATGTTGCAAAAATAATACATGCTTAGTAGAAATTGTGCTTCAAATTTTTGAATTTTGATCTTCTCCCAGGCTAGCAATAAGCAGTATGGTACTCTCAGTATGCTAGGCAGCTGCAGCCAGTCACAGTTCCCAGGCAGCCATGTGATCATGAAGTAAACAATCATACTGCACAGTGTACTGTGTGGCTAAGCTATTATGTTTGGTAGGTCACCTGTATTTAATGCATTTTTATTGATAATATTTTCAATTTACAATAGTGAAATTTCATTTAATCTCAGTCATAGGACTGCTATAATTTGTGCCACTTAGGTAAGGATAATATAAACACAAAAGTTCCTTGACTAACAGAGGGATTAAGTTCCAAATGTTTAAAAGTGTGAAATGAATTTAATAGGAGTATAAATTGACATGATGAATTTAGAGAGCAATATGGTAATAACTAAGTTGAAGATTCATATTCCTTATAATCCAGGAATTTGATTTCCACAAACATGTAGATAAGGATGCTCATTGTATCATTTCTCATCATCAAAAAAGTGAAACAGATACTAGAATACTAATAATCTTATATTGGAGAACATCACATCTGTAGACAAAGGAACTTCCTAAAATTTATTTGTAGGTTAAATAGAGTCATCCACTCAGTCAAAAGTAATATTGAGCCACTTCAGGCCTCCCCTAAATTGAAGACTACCCAGTAAAAGCTCTGACACGAAATCTTAGAGTGGTTTTGATTTGCATTTCTCTAATTTCTAGCAATGATGAACACTTTTTCATATATTTTTGATTAATTGTATATCATCTTCTCACTCTAAGATTTCATCTCACTCCAATCAGAATGGCAGCTATTATGAAGACAAACAACAATAAGTGTTGGAGAGGATGTAGGGAAAATGGTACACTGTAGGGCATGATGTAACATGTGGGGCATGTTGCATCAGAAAAGAGGAAACCTAACTTGCTGGCTGCTACTGTTGGGTGCAGAGCAGGCTGAACTGTGTTGTCTGCAGGGCAGGCTGAACAGATGTTGGCTGCAAGATAGCCCACGCACACAAACCCCCCTCTCTCTGGTCCTTTATCACCTGTTTGCCCAAGTCTGAACATTCATCCCTGCTCAAGGCTGAACACTTAACCCCCCCTTGGGACAACAAGGCAGCTTGCAGACCCAGAGGCCCCATTAGATTTGGGCTATAAAAACTCCCTCCTGCAAGACCCCCTCTCTCTTGCGCTCTCTCTCTCGTGCTCTCTCTCTCGTGCTCTCTCTCTCTCTCTCTCTCTCTCTCTCTCTTGCTCTTTATCTTTCTTGCGTGCGCTCTCTGTCTCTCTCTTGCTCTTGCTCTCTCCCTCTTCATCTCTCCTCTTCCCTTCTCTCTCTCTCTCTCTCTCTCTCTCTCTCTCTCTCTCTCTCTCCTCTCTCCTTCTTTCCTTCTTTCCTTTCTCTTTGTTGCACTGCTGCAATAAAGATCTTTTGGTTGCTCTGAGTGTTGTGGTCACTTTCCTTTCAGCTACCAGCTTCCCGGGCCTGGGGCCACATGTGGCTAAGATAGCGCCTGGCGATCAGCCAGAAAGTTGCTGTGGGTTGTGATGAAAAATCCCACCACCTCTAGGATAGGCTCAGAACCCTTCCATCCTCGTGGACAGCTCGTGTCTCCCATTATTGCCTATAGGATGGGTGTAAATGTGAATTCTCCCCACCCTGCTGACCTTTATCCTGATTGGCTCCTGTACATTATTTTAGCTGTGTGTGTTTTATCAATAAACGAGATCCTGCTTTGACTAGTCTCCCTGATGCGTCTGATTGTCCTCTGGTGAGGGAGGGCTGGGCACGGGCGATCAGATGGCCCCCTCCTTTCTTGGCTCATCCTGGTCGGGCATGCTCTCCCCATCTCTCCCACAGGTCAGGAGGGAATGAGGGCTTAAAAACCCTGGCAGTACACTCATACACTGCTGGTGGGACTGCAAATTGGTGCAGCCAATATGGAAAGCAGTATGGAGATTCTTTGGAAGATTGGGAATAGAATCCCCATTTGACCCAGCTATTCCTCTCCTTGATCTACACCCAAAGGACTTAAAAACAGCATACTACAGAGACACAGCCACATCAATGTTTATAGCAGCATAATTCACAATAGCTAAACTGTGGAACCAACCTAGATGCCCTTCAATGGATGGATGAATGGATTAGAAATGTGGTATATATACACAATGAAATATTACTCAGCAATAAAAGAGAATAAAATCATGGCATTTGCAGGTAAATGGATGGAGTTAGAGAAGATAATGCTAAGTGAAGTTAGCCAATCCCCAAAAACCAAATGCCAAATGTTTCTCTGAAACAAGGAGGCTGATTTGCAATGGATAGGGAGAGGGAGCATAGGAGGAATAGATGAACTCTAGATAGGGCAGAAGAGTTGGAGGGAAAAGGAGGGGACAGGGGGTTAGAAATGATGATGGAATGTTCTGATCATTATTATCTAAAGTATATGTATGAAGACATGAATTGGTGTGAATATACTTTGTATACAAAGATATGAAAAATTGTGCTCTATATGTGTAATATGAATGGTAATGCATTCCGCTGTCATGTATAAATAATAAATAAATAAGGAAAAATTCAATATAAAAAAAAAGAATCTGACATTAAGAAACTATATAAAACATATGCTTCTTACAGGTAGCTGACTCCCAAGATAAAGTGAGAGGAAAGGACTAAGATTCACACACAGAGATTTTTACCTACCCTCACCAATTACATAAGTCACTACCTCCCTAAGAAATTGAATGAGGGATGGAGAAGTGTCAGATTATTACTCTACAAGATGTCCTATGGGGAATAATTTTGAATTAGTGTTCCAATTTCATAGTATCTTTCTCCCCCCACTGGGAAATAACTTTCGTTGGGATTCCACCAGCTACATAATGGGATCCTCTTCCTTTGCAATTCAGTCTTTCCTAAGTGATTCCATTAATGCTTCCTTTTCCATAGGCTAGAAGTGAACATGGCCAACCTTGGAGATGGTGTCAGTGAATTTAAGATAAATTATCTCCAGAACCCATCATATGTTCTGTACCAGCAAGTAACTGCAGGGTATGAACACTTACTTCTTGGTTTCCATCACACAAACTTTCAGGATTGCAAAATCATTGGTCACTTCACCATAGTGAACAAAGACAACTAGAGTCTGCTCTTTCAGACAGATCATAAACTGTTCACAATCA
This sequence comes from Marmota flaviventris, assembly GCF_047511675.1. Classification (NCBI taxonomy): domain Eukaryota; kingdom Metazoa; phylum Chordata; class Mammalia; order Rodentia; family Sciuridae; genus Marmota; species Marmota flaviventris. The sequence continues at coordinate 93,944,697 of NC_092504.1, forward strand.
GTTTGCTAACCTTAATAATCTTGTAAATCTTCTTGTTGATCTCAGTACATGATGATGGCCCCTCTGCCCATTCCATTCCATAGAGGAGGTCACATGGGCAGATTGCTGTGCTCCAATACAGGAAACCTTATTCAGCCCTCAGCGAACCTTACAAAGAAGCATCTTGGTGCTCCAATGACTAGTGAACCCTTTTTGGCCTTTGTCCTTGGTCACCCTGATGGCAATGAACATTTATCTTGCCCAAACACTTGGTTCATGCTGTCTCTGGCCCAGTCCAATTTCTTAGCCATAGTGCTTCCATCTACCTGGATCTCCACCAAGTTGGCCACCTTCTGGTGCAGAGGAAGCAGGAACTTTGTGGGTGTAGGCAATAATGTGAATGACCTAGCATTACTTCTTCATGCTGTCCTTCTCTAGCTGCTGCTTTCCAATGTCATCCTGCCATTCTTGCAGTGTTTGTGAAAGTCTTCTTCTTATATCAATACCAGTTCTTATAGAAGCATATTTTGTAGCCATTACTGATAAGTTCAGCAAAGGTGGTTCAGAGGCTTCAGAAGGTTTCTTCATAGCCAATAATGCCTACAACCTCTCCGGGCAATATCTCTACAAAGATCACAGCCCCCATAACTTCATTCTTATTCACCTTGAATCCTGTCCTATCAACTCCTTGCACAATATGGTTCTTGCCAGGCTTGTATTCCTGAAAGATGGATGTTAGATGGATGGACTTGGAAGAGCCATCTGTGTGGAAGCTCATCATCTTTGCATTATGTCTGCTACCATGCATCTAAGGCAAGAAGCCCAGGAATCCATGTCTGGGAGCAGAGAACTTCCTAGGAGACATTTCACTGTCAAAACCCAAGGGTAGAAATTCAACCTAATATTATCTTGACATGATGTCATTTAAATTCAAATAATCAAGATTTTAAAAATATAATTGATTTTGAATTCTTGAAGTCCTCTTGGGGCCAAAGGACAAAGCCATGTGGCTGTGGGTAGAAGCGAAGTTATCACTGAAAGGTATGGACTTTTTTTCCCAGATATTCCAGGAAAAGACAAATCCTAAGAACTCAAGCTAATCCTAAACTAGAGTGGAAAAGATGTGTATTAGTGTATTAGAAAAGTGTGTGTGTGTGCGTGCATGGAGAGAGAGAGGGGGAGAGAGAAGAGATTTACTATGGGAATCATAACATAATTATGAAGGATAAGAAGCCCCATGATATGGAACAGCTGGAGAACAGAGAACAGAAAAACCAATGATGGAATTAAGGCCAGGTCTAAATGCCAGAGAACCAGAGGAGCTGACTGGGTAACTCCCAGTTTAAGACCAATGACCTGAGAACAAGGGACAAGAAGTTGTTGGTAGAACTAAGAATCAGGGGGTCTGGTGTCTGAGGGAAGGAGAAGTACAACTCAACAAGATGTTAGAAAATTCACTCTTCCTCCACCTTTTTGGTCTACTCAGACTTTCAGTGTATTAAATGATGCTCACCTGCATTGGTGAGGGCAAATCACTACTCAGTCTACTGATTTAAATGCTATCTTTTCTTGAAACACTCTCTCTGACATACCCAGAAATAAGGCTTTAGCAACAATCTAGGAATCCCTTAGCCCAATTGGGCTGACATATAAAATTAACTATCACCCAGTTGTTAAAGAAAATTAAGAGAAAGGCCAGTTCTGTACATTTGAGTAATAAAAAGGACAACAGCCTCCTTACCACACCCATCCAGGCCAGGGTGGTGGTGGCAGTGTGGGCTCCCCTAGAGAATCATTGCACTCAGCCTTTCAGGAGGGCCAGAAGCTGCAGGGATGGTGGTAAGGCAACATGACCAAGATACAGTAGCAAATGATCCCTCTAAGAGAGACTGGGAAAGGCTAAGGACACCAACTTCCTAAGATAGCAGGAAGTATTCAAAGTCACTGGCATTAAATGGCCACTTGCCATGGTGAGGCTTGGGCAAATTGTTACATCCCTATTGTAAATTCACCACATTATGTTACAGTTGCCTCTACTTGTGGCTTTTGTGTCCTCCTTCACTGCCCTGTTCATCATTGCACACTCAGTGCCTGTCACATAACAAACACTCAGTAAACATTGATTGACTGACTACATAAAACTATATACTTGTGATGCTTCTTAAATGCTTCTTAATTTGTCCCTTATAGAGAGGATGCTTCTCTTCCAATTTCTCCTTTATAGAAAGCTCAAAGAACAATGCAGGTTCAACATCATCCAATGCTCTGCTCTTCCAGTATTCATCCTTTACCCATCCCCTCCCCCAACAATTCCCCATCAAAGCTAAGTGGCTGCAAACTTGGTATAAGTCAGCCATAGCACAATTTCTCCTGATAATAACAATAACAGTAATAATAACAGTCCTCATAGTATTCTTTAATTTCTATATCAGCCTTATTGATATTAATGGCACCTGTAGTGTCAAGTCATTTAACAATTGTTATGGTTAATTCCGGGTGTCAACATGGCTGGATGAGGTATGACTAAAGAATTGGTGAGGCACACTTCTAGGGGTTTTTGCAAGGATATTTCTAGGGAAGATTGGAGTATAGGTCAACTCAGCAAACAGTAAGAAGTCCAGCCCATTTGATTAGCTAGGCACCCAATGGACAGAAAAGTAGAAAATGTGGGAAACTCAGACAGATAGACAGACAGATATATAGTTTATCTCTTTCTCACTTGCTTGCTCTTCCTTGCAATCTCTCTCACACTCTTTGGCCTTTGGACTCTGGGACTTATACAAATGGCCCTCCAGGGGTTCTCCATAACTGGGGGCTACACCATCAGCTTCCCTGGTTCTGAGACTTATGGCTTCTTGAACTGAACCACTCTGTAAGTTTACAGATATGACTTTTCAGCCTCTGTGATTGTGTGAGATATATATATACACAGATAGATATAGATATATATAGATATAGATATACACACATATATACAAATATATGCACATATATATAATTACATGATTATATGAATGAGTTATATAAATATATACATATGTATGTACATATATATAATTGCATGATTATATGAATATACATGCATACATGTGTGTATATTTGTGTGTATATGTTTTTTTGTGTATATATACACATATTATTCTATTGGTTCTGTTTCTCTGGAGAGCCATGACTAATATAACTCCCTCACATATATTCACCTAGTCCAACAATTTAATCCTTTGTTATTTACTGATATAACCCAAAGAATACAAAATAAGAGCATTGTGTATAAAATGAAACAAGGATTTTCAACCAATAGTTTGCATTTATTTATATATAATGGTTTAGATACACATTTATGTTTAGCATTCTAAGGAGAGAGAGAGAGAGAGAGAGAGAGAGAGAGAGAGAGAGAGAGAGAGAGAAAAGAAGAAGAAGAAGAAGAAGAAGAAGAAGAAGAAAAAGAAGAAGAAGAAGAAGAAGAAGAAGAAGAAAAGAGGAGGAGGAGGAGGAGGAGAAGAAGAAGGAAGTCCTTTGGGGGTTTTGAGGTTTTATCTACAGCAAAGAAAGGAATATATATATATATATATATATATATATATATATATATATATATATATATATATATATATATACACAAAAGAATTGAACATTATTGCTAGGCACCAAGCAACTGTTGACATGCACAGTGATGATAATACTTGAGAAGAGATCCCTTCCATCAGGAAGAGGATAAAAAACAAACACCCCACATGCAAACAAACATAAATAAATTCCTTAGATTTACCTATACATCCTTCCCTGTACATGTACTTACATGCAATTTTACCAACTGACAAACAACTTGGATCAAAATATGTACACACATACATATAAATGACTGATGAAAATAGAAATTTTGAAAGATTTTATTACAAAAACAATAGTAACAACAAAAGTAAGAGAAATAATTAATAATTCCAGCAGTTACTTGAGTAGGACTTCTAAAAGAATAACTCTTTACTGTCAATTTCTAAGGGTAAATTTTTAAAAATCTCTCCTTTTAGATAAAAAGTCCCTAGGATCATAACATTTTGGAAATTTCCTTCTTTCTCTAACAGTCCAATTGATTTATCTTGAACATGTAATTCTGTGTATCTCTAGTTCAAGTGGATAGTTTTTATTTTTCATTCTGTGAAGCAATTAATTATGGACACGTTTTATACACAAAGTGTATTATATCTGTGCTTTCTCCCTACTAGTAAACTTGGCATGTTTTATAAATAGTCTCTCCTGACACCTTTCTCAGACATCAGTCCTCCTCTGAACCCAATCTATGTTGTCACTGTGTTACTTATTCCTTCCCTCTTTTAAGCAACATGTGTTAAGAAATAATAGGTGAGGAACGTGATGGCAGGTATTGAAGAAAGTTTAGAGACTTACCAATCTCTTCTAACTCCACCTCGGGCTTAAGCTCTTTTTTCATTTTCAAAGTGCCTAAAGAAGGGGTGTTTTTTGTATTTGTTTGAAACTGTCCTACCACTTCACCCAATGGCCCCTCAAACTCTGCCCACAGGAAATAATGGTATAGACTGTGATACCCTTATTGAAACAAGCTACACAAACTCTTTCACATGATCAGGGTGTAAATTAGGTCACATTTCTTTTGTTTTACAACTCAACTTAGAACCCAATCATGCCCACCTCTCTGTATGACTCTCTGAGCTGGGGAGTATCTCTCAGTCCCCAACTCAAATGCAACTATCCTTTCAGGTACCAACTGCCTATCTGTGCTGCACTAGAAGTAGTCCCGAGAATGCCCAGAGCACTATTCCCTTTCTATCCCCAAGCTCTCAATCCTAGGAGTCAAGCAATTTCTCTTTTTTAGACTTTCTAGATAATAGTTTTCTGCCTAATACCTTGCCCTCTAAAAAAGCTATCCTCCATGATTCCAGAGAAAATGCTTTTACAGTGCACACTTCTCAAATACTTCCAAGTATCATTTTAAGATGGTATAATTTAGGTTATGGTGGAAAAGTCCAAGAGGAAACCACCAGAACTGCCTCTAAGAAAATAGTAAATTGACAGCAATACTGCATTCCTGGAGGAATTGCATAGATAAATGCCATTATACAGAATTTTAAAGATGAAAGGTAGTGAGTTCCTCTCTTATGTGACCTATGTAGAACACAGATGGATCTTACAGAATTACAAATTATAAGATTAATCAAGTAGTAACTCCAATTGTAGCTGCTGTGCCAGATGTGGTTTCAATGCTTGAGAAAACTAATGAATATGTGCCCTGTAATCTGGTATATGCCTACTGATCTGCAAAGACATTTGTCTTGACACCTACTAGTAAGCATCACCAGAAGCAGTTTGCTTTCACAAATACAATGTCCTATCTCAGGGATATAAAAATTCTCTAGCCCTGTATGATAATTCAGTTCACTGGGATCTTGATTGCCTTCATTTTCCACAGGATATCACACTGGTCCATTACTGTCATGACATTATGCTGATTGGACCTAATGGGCAAGAAGTAACAACTACTCAAGACTAAGAGGTAAGAATTCACACATCAAAGGATGGGAAATAAATCTGACTAAAATTCATGGAACTTGAATGAAATTTCTTGGTGAAATTTCTAGTAGTTCCAGTGTTATGGGACATATTGAAATAGCCCTTTCTAAAGTGAAGGACAAGCTATAGCATCTAGCAATTCCTACCAGCAAAAAAGAGACAGAATGCCTGTGGGCCTCTTTGCATTTTGGAAGCAAATTTTTGGCAGCAGAGATCACATGTGAGACCCTAATAAGGCACCATTCCACCAGCTACTGGTAGCAGATTGACTACCCTAATTTACATTAGACCACTTCCATCATCAAAGGAAAATGTTTTGCTTTTATTAGAATTGACAATCTAAATATGGGCTTGCCTTCCGTACTTACAATGTTTCTGCCAAAACTACCATTCACTAACTTACAGAATGTCTTATCCACCATCATGATATTCTACAGAACATTGCTTCTGATCAAGGAACTCACTTCACAGCAGAGGAAATGTGGCAATAAGCCTAAGCTCATGAAATTCATTCATCTTTTTATGCTCCACCACTATCCTAAAGCAGCTTGTATGACAGTACAGTGGGATATTTTTTCAAAGCTTCAGTGACAGTGCCAGCTAGGTGGCAATAATTGTCAGGCCTAGGGCAAGATCCTCCAGAACATACTCTGAATTAATATTAAACAGATGGCACTGTTTATTCCATAGCCAGAACTCACAGGTCCAAGAACCAAGAGGTGGCAAGGGAAGTGGCACCATTATCACCCCTGGTAGCCCACCAGAAACATGTTTGCTTTCAGCTCTATGATCTTATGCTCTGCTGGCCTAGAGGTCCTAGTCCAAAAGGGAAAAATTCTTCCATCAGGAAACACAAAAATGATTCCACTGATTTGCAAGTTAAGAGTACCACCTGGCAACGTGAACTCCTCATACCTTTGAATCAACAGGCAAAGAACGAAGTTGCTATCTTGGCTGGGATTGATTGATGCTGATGGTTAAGGAAAAAACTGGACTCCTCCATAGTGGAAGTAATGAAGAATATGTCTGGAATACAGGATATCTCTTAGGGTGTCTTTTAGTATTACCATGCCCTGTGATTGATATCAATGGAAAAACTATAACAACTCATGACTGCTAATGATATAAACACTTCAAGAAAGAAAGTTTGGGTCATGGTAGTGGGTATACAATCCTGACTGGTTGAGGAAAAGGGGAGAATGGGTAGTGGTAAAAAATAGTTACATATACCAGATACAACCATATGACCAGTTGCAGAAATAAAAACTCTTAATTGAGGACTGGGGTTGTAGCTCAGTGGTAGAGAGCTTGCCTTGCATGTGTTGAGGCACTGGGTTTGATCCTCAGCACCACATAAATACAAATAAACAAAACAACAGTATTATGTCCACCTACAATTAAAAGAAATATTTTAAAAAAAAAAAACTCTTCATTGTCACAAATATTGTTATGAATGTGTGTGAGAGGGGGCATGTGGGTATGGGTGTTAGCCAGGTCTTTATTGCTATGACCAAAATATCTGACAAGAACAACTTAGAGGATTCAGCCATAGAACAGGTAATTTCAGGCTGCCATTTGCCTGAAGCTCGCAGACAACTTACTCAGGCTCAGTGCTAATTAACCCACGGAAACTGCTTCTTGGAGCCTGCTCCTATCAGAACATACACCGAGCATGGAGTGGCCGAATTCCAGCTCCCGGAACTGCTCTGGCGCAGGGCTAAAGAATCCGCGGAAACTGCTTCTCAGTCCGGGTCCTGCTGAATACTGTGGAGGTAAATACCAACCGAGCCTTCATAGGGAGTGGCAACAGGACTGAGACGGGGCTTGTCAGGGCTGGTCAGGACTCACCCGTTGCTTTGGTCACCCGGCAAAGGGAACGAAATGCTGCCATTCGCATGGGATACCAACATGGCAGAGATCTGATGTCATCAGAAAGCGGCGGAGGAGAGAACTTCATCAACACCAGCGGCGACAGAAACAGTTGGTCTCCTGGTAAAGAAAGTGAGTCACAAACACCCGAGTCTCTCTCACTTTATCATCAAGCCAGAGGGGCAGAGCAGAGCCGCCGCCCGCGCCCGGAACAGGACCAGCGGCCCGCCGGCGTGACCCCAATTGGAGTAGGGGCAGAGCAGAGCAGCCACCCGTGCCCGCAAGGTAGGCAGACCTGCGACCGACCGGCAAAACAGGCCCAGCGGCCCGCGGGTGTAGTAGACAAGTCACACCAATTGGAGGAGGGGCAGAGCAGAGCCGCCGCCGGCGCCTGCAAGGTAGGCAAACCTGCAACCGACCAGCGGATCAGGCCCGGTGGCCTGCCAGCATGGTACACACGTCACCCCAATTGGAGTAGGGGCAGAGCAGAGCTTTCGCCCGCGCCCAGGACAGGCCCAGCGGCCCGCCGGCGTGGTAGTCACGTCACCCCAATTGGAGTAGGGGCAGAGCAGAGTCGCCGCCCGCGCCTGCAAGGTAGGCAGACCTGCGACCGACTGGCAGAACAGGCCCAGGGGTCCGCGGGCGTCGTAGACAAGTCACACCAATTGGAGGAGGAGCAGAGCAGAGCCGCCGCCCGCACCTGCAAGGTAGGCAGACCTCCGCCTGACCCTGCAAGGGAGACTTTTCAACTATACAAGAGCAATATAAATATATAGGGGGAAAAATTTTTCAAAAACACAACAGTTTCACCAAGCAGAAAGAAACGCAAGCAATATGAAAAGACAAGGAAAGAAAGGACCACAAGCAATGCAGGTCAACTCAACTTTAGAAGAGGTAACAGCTGCAGCAGATGGAATGTCAGATAAAGAATTCAGGATATACATGCTGCAGATGATCTGGAGTCTCAAGGAAGACATTAGACAGCAAAATCAGACAATGAAAGATCACTTCGACAATGAATTACACAAACAAATCCAGGCAGCAAAAGATCAACTATACAGGGAGATAGAGGTTATAAAAAACAAACAAACAGAAATCCTAGAAATGCAGGAAGCAATAAACCAACTTAAAAACTCAATTGAGAATACTACCAGCAGAGTAGAACACTTAGAAGATAGAACATCAGACAATGAAGACAAAGTATTTCAACTTGAAAAGAACATAGACAGCTCAGCAAGACTGTTAAGAAACCATGAGCAGAACGTCCAAGAAATATGGGATAACATAAAGAGACCAAACTTAACAGTCATTGGGATACAGGAAGGTATAGAGCTCCAAACCAAAGGAATGAGCAATCTATTCAATGAAATAATACGAGAAAACTTCCCAGACTTGAAGAATGAGACAGAATCCCAAATCCTAGAAGCCTACAGGATGCCGAATGTGCAAAATCATAAGAGATCCACACCTAGACACATTATAATGAAGATGCCCAACATACAGAATAAGGAGAGAATTTTAAAAGCTACAAGAGAAAGGAAGCAGATTACATTTAGGGGTAAGCCAATCAGGATAACAGCTGATCTTTCAACACAGACTCTGAAAGCTAGAAGATCCTGGAATAACATATTTCAAACACTGAAAGAAAATGGGTTCCAACCAAGAATTGTGTATCCAGCGAAATTAAGCTTCAGGATGGAAGATGAAATTAAAACCTTCCACGATAAACAAAAGTTAAAAGAATTTGCAGCTAGAAAACCATCTCTTCAAAACATCCTCGGCAAAACATTACAGGAAGAGGAAATGGAAAATAACAATGAAAACCAACAGTGGGAGGTAGGACAGTAAAGGGGGGAAAAATAATCAAAGAGGAAAACAAACCATGTTTAGTAACATAAATAAACAAATATGGCTGGAAGAACAACCCATATCTCAATAATAACCCTAAATGTTAATGGCTTAAACTCACCAATTAAGAGACACAGGCTAGTAGAATGGATCACAAAACAAGACCCAACAATATGCTGCCTACAGGAGACGCATTTGATAGGAAAAGACATACATAGGCTGAAGGTGAAAGGTTGGGAAAAATCATATCACTCATATGGACTTCAGAAACAAGCAGGACTTTCCATACTCATATCAAATAAAATAGATTTCAAGCCAAAGTTAATCAAAAGGGATAAAGAGGGACACTACATACTGCTCAAGGGAACCATACACCAACAAGACATAACAATCATAAATATATATGCCCCAAACAATGGTGCAGCTATGTTCATCAAACAAACTCTTCTCAAGTTCAAGAGTCTAATAGACCACCATACAATAATCATGGGAGACTTCAACACACCTCTCTCGCCACTGGACAGATCTTCCAAACAAAAGTTGAATAAGGAAACTATAGAACTCAATAACACAATTAATAACCTAGAATTAATTGACATATATAGAATATACCACCCAACATCAAGCAGTTACACCTTTTTCTCAGCAGCACATGGATCCTTCTCAAAAATAGATCATATATTATGTCACAGGGCAACTCTTAGACAATATAAAGGAGTAGAGATAATACCATGCATCTTATCTGATCATAATGGAATGAAACTGAAAATCAACGATAAAAGAAGGAAGGAAAAATCATGCATCACTTGGAGAATGAACAATAGGTTACTGAATGATCAATGGGTTATAGAAGACATCAAGGAGGAAATTAAAAAATTCTTAGAGATAAATGAAAACACAGACACAACATATCGGAATCTATGGGACACATTGAAAGCAGTTCTAAGAGGAAAATTCATTGCTTGGAGTTCATTCCTTAAAAAAGGAAAAAACCAACAAATAAATGATCTCATACTTCATCTCAAAATCCTAGAAAAAGAAGAGCAAAACAACAGCAAAAGAAGTAGAAGGCAAGAAATAATTAAAATCATAGCTGAAATTAATGAAATCGAAACAAAAGAAACAATTGAAAAAATTGACAAAACTAAAAGTTGGTTCTTTGAAAAAATAAATAAAATCGACAGACCCTTAGCCATGCTAACGAAGAGAAGAAGAGAGAGAACTCAAATTACTAGCATACGGGATGAAAAAGGCAATATCACAACAGACACTTCAGAAATACAGAAGATAATCAGAAATTATTTTGAATCCTTATACTCCAATAAATTAGAAGATAGTGAAGGCATCGATAAATTTCTTAAGTCATATGATCTGCCCAGATTGAGTCAGGAGGATATAGACAACCTAAACAGACCAATATCAATTGAGGAAATAGAAGAAACCATCAAAAGACTACCAACTAAGAAAAGCCCAGGACCGGAGGGGTATACAGCAGAGTTTTACAAAACCTTTAAAGAGGAACAAATACCAATAATTTTCAAGCTACTTCAGGAAATAGAAAAAGAGGGATAACTTCCAAATTCATTCTACAAGGCCAACATCACCCTGATACCTAAACCAGACAATGACACTTCAAAAAAAGAAAACTACAGACCAATATCTCTAATGAACCTAGATGCAAAAATCCTCAATAAAATTCTGGCGAATCGGATACAAAAACATATCAAAAAAATTGTGCACCATGATCAAGTAGGATTCATCCCTGGGATGCAAGGCTGGTTCAATATATGGAAATCAATAAATGTTATTCACCACATCAATAGACTTAAAAATAAGAACCATATGATCATCTCGATAGATGCGGAAAAAGCATTCGACAAAGAACAGCATCACTTTATGTTCAAAACTCTAGAAAAACTAGGGATAACAGGAACATACCTCAATATTGTAAAAGCAATCTATGCTAAGCCTCAGGCTAGCATCATTCTGAATGGAGAAAAATTGAAGGCATTCCCTCTAAAATCTGGAACAAGACAGGGATGCCCTCTCTCACCACTTCTGTTCAACATAGTTCTCAAAACCCTGGCCAGAGCAATTAGACAGACGAAAGAAATTTAAGGCATAAAAATAGGAAAAGAAGAACTTAAATTATCACTATTTGCAGGTGACATGATTCTATACCTAGCAGACCCAAAAGGGTCTACAAAGAAACTATTAGAGCTAATAAATGAATTCAGCAAAGTGGCAGGATATAAAATCAACACGCATAAATCAAAGGCATTCATGTATATCAGCGACAAATCCTCTGAAATGGAAATGAGGACAACCACTCCATTCACAATATCCTCAAAAAAAATAAAATACTTGGGAATCAACCTAACAAAAGAGGTGAAAGACTTATACAATGAAAACTACAGAACCCTAAAGAGAGAAATAGAAGAAGATCTTAGAAGATGGAAAAATATACCCTGTTCATGGATAGGCAGAACTAACATCATCAAAATGGCGATATTACCAAAAGTTCTCTATAGGTTTAATGCAATGCCAATCAAAATCCCAACGGCATTTCTTGTAGAAATAGAGAAAGCAATCATGAAATTCATATGGAAAAATAAAAGACCCAGAATAGCAAAAACAATGCTAAGCAGGAAGTGTGAATCAGGAGGTATAGCGATACCAGACTTCAAACTATACTACAGAGCAATAGTAACAAAAACAGCATGGTACTGGTACCAAAACAGGCAGGTGGACCAATGGTACAGAATAGAGGACACAGAAACCAATCCACAAAACTACAACTATCTTATATTTGATAAAGGGGCTAAAAGCATGCAATGGAGGAAGGATAGCATCTTCAACAAATGGTGCTGGGAAAACTGGAAATCCATATGCAACAAAATGAAACTGAATCCCTTTCTCTCGCCATGCACAAGGAGCTTAATATCAAATCAGAGACACGCCGTCTGATAGAAGAAAAAGTTGGCTACGATCTACATACTGTGGGGTCGGGCTCCAAATTCCTTAATAGGACACCCGTAGCACAAAAGTTAATAACTAGAATCAACAAATGGGACTTAATCAAACTAAAAACTAAAAAGTTTTTTCTCAGCAAAAGAAACAATAAGAGAGGTAAATAGGGAGCCTACATCCTGGGAACAAATCTTTACTCCTCACACTTCAGATAGAGCCCTAATATCCAGAGTATACAAAGAACTCAAAAAATTAGACAATAAGATAACAAATAACCCAATCAACAAATAGGCCAAGGACCTGAACAGACACTTCTCAGAGGAGGACATACAATCAATCAACAAGTACATGAAAAAATGCTCACCATCTCTAGCAGTCAGAGAAATGCAAATCAATACCACCCTAAGATACCATCTCACTCCAGTAAGATTGGCAGCCATTATGAAGTCAAACAACAAGTGCTGGCGAGGATGTGGGGAAAAGGGTACACTTGTACATTGCTGGTGGGACTGCAAATTGCTACAGCCAATTTGGAAAGCAGTATGGAGATTTCTTGGAAAGCTGGGAATGGAACCACCATTTGACCCAGCTATTCCCCTTCTCGGTCTTTTCCCTAAAGACCTAAAAAGAGCATGCTACAGGGACACTGCTACATCGATGTTCATAGCAGCACAATTCACAATAGCAAGACTGTGGAACCAACCTAGATGCCCTTCAATAGACGAATGGATAAAAAAAATGTGGCATTTATACACAATGGAGTATTACTCTGCATTAAAAAATGACAAAATCATAGAATTTGCAGGGAAATGTATGGCATTAGAGCAGATTATGCTAAGTGAAGCTAGCCAATCCCTAAAAAACAAATGCCAAATGTCTTCTTTGATATAAGGAGAGTAACTGGGAACAGAGTAGGGAGGAAGAGCATGAGAAGAAGATTAACATTAAACAGGGATGAGAGGTGGGAGGGAAAGGGAGAGAGAAGGGAAATTGCATGGAAATGGAAGGAGACCCTCAGGGTTATACAAAATTACATACAAGAGGAAGTGAGGGGAAAGGGAAAAATAATACAAGGGGGAGAAATGAATGACAGTAGAGGGGGTAGAGAGAGAAGAGGGGAGGGGAGGGGAGGGGAGGGGGGATAGTAGAGGATAGGAAAGGCAGCAGAATACAACAGACACTAGTATGGCAACATGTAAATCAATGGATGTGTAACTGATGTGATTCTGTAATCTGTATATGGGGTAAAAATGGGAGTTCATAACCCACTTGAATCAAAGTGTGAAATATGATATATCAAGAACTATGTAATGTTTTGAACAACCAACAATAAAAAATTAAAAAAAAAAAAAGAACAACTTAGAGGAGTGTCGCGCACGACCTGCACGGGCAATGGAATTTGGGGTTCCTCTGTGTGAAGCGGGCTGGCTGGGAAATAAAGCTAAGAAAAGAAAGTGGTGAAAAAAAAAAAAAACCACATGAAATAGAAAGTAATTTTAGAAAGTAAGGGCTGGCGGCTCTTCAATCTTAGGGGTAGACTTCCACACTGGAAAAAAGAGCAAGAGAGCCCTCATTTGCTTTATTATATATAGGGGAAAGTTCAAAGGTATTCCATAGAATGTTATTCTGTCAAATAAGGTAGGAGGTGGGCTGTCCAGGCCCAAGGGGTCACGCCCAATTCCAGAGCTATGGCAGCCTTCCTAGCTGAGTGAAGACTGAAGTCACATGCATTGTGTAATCCACTCAATGGATTGTGGGAGGGGTGACAAAATAATGTTCAATGCCTTGTCTCAAGGCCAAGTGAAGAGACTAAATAGCTCAGGAGTGATTTCCCACAGAGGAGGAAAAGTTTATTTGGGGCTCACAGGTTCAGAAGTCTCAATCCATCATTGGCCAACTCCCTTGTTCTGTGCCGAGGTGAGACAGAATATCATGGTGAAAGGATGTGGCAAAGGAAAGCTGTTTAGCTCATTGAAAGGAAAGTGAGAAAGCAAGAGACGGGCGAGCAAGAAATGAAGGACAGAGACCAGGTAGAGATCCACACGAAAGTTTATTTGTCTAAGTTGACAAATAAAGGCCATCTCTCTATAGAGAGGAGAGAGGCCCTGAAATGTGCGGGCGTTGAGCTTTTATGGGATAGGGGTTTGGAGTTGTAGCTGTGGCATTGTGGGATAGGCTGGGGGTGCTTGGGTCAGAGCTAGTCGGGTGGGAATAGCATGGGATTGGCTTAGGTCGATGGCACCATGGGGCTTTCCAGAGCCGAGGGGTCACATCCTTCTGGGATTGGCTTAGGGTTATGGTACCATGGAGTAGGTCACTAATGGAGGTGGGTGGAGTTCAGGTAAGAGGAAGTACAAGAAAGTGAAACTTATAAGATGGCAGTTAACATTTTAGATGGCTGCTCAGATGTTAAATCAATACCTTTTACTCATGGCAGCCAGGAAAGGGCAAGGGACTAAATAAATCTTTCTAGTACATGCTCCCGGTAACCTACTTCTTCCAACTAGGTCCCACTTCACAGTAGTCCATTCAGTTATCACAGACAAACTAGCAGGTTCCCACAAGGGGCAATGAGAGATTAGAAACATAAAGACTCACTTATGCAGATTTTTGAAGACAACAGCTGGGATTGGGTAGAATGCTGGATGGAGAAGCAGGTCTAAAGAACTACACCAGCAATTTTTATTATATGTTGTTGAAGCACGACCCAAAGAAAAATACCACCAACTCCAACTTAAACCAAATTAAAGCAAGCTTATATTGTGTACAATATATGACAACAAGGAAGTTATTCCCAAAGACCATCCAATAGATTTCCCCCCACATATCATTTGTCTAAATAAAAGTTTCTCAATCCCAGCACTATGAGCATTTTGGACTTAATACATTTTATCATCTAGAGCCATTCTGTACATTGGATAATATCTGTAATGAGCAAGCAAGAAATATTAAAAATAGTTATATTAAAATATTAAAGTTATATTAATACTTTAATAAGGTATTCAATAAGATATTAAAATAAATTAATATTACAATTACTCTTAACAGTGTTTTCATAGCAATATTGAAGCAGGTAGAGAAAACATAAATTTATAAATGTAGAATGTTATTATATTTGCAAATTTCTTGACTAACATATACCATAAGCCAGATATAATATTGAAAATTTAAAATATTTCATAGAAACCAGAACCTATATTTGGGCAAACTACTTGATATATTGCAGATTAATTAGAATTCAGATTGGATACAATATAAATTTCTAAACCAAATAGTCTTTCCATGTAGATAACTGTAACAAGTCATTTTCTATCAGTAATAGAAAAACAAAAATCAAAGACATTCTTATTGTATATAAGATCTTACCTCTGTGAACAATGAACAAAGGTAAACAAGTTTTCTGTCTAGAATGACATTATAACATACGTAAGTATAAAAAAAATTCAACTTTTGAATATTATTTCTTGACTTATGCTTTTATGATTTTATTATTTCTAGTATTATGTTTATAAAACATTTAGTGAATCAATAATAGTAATAATGTGCTAATCTATCATGCTTGCAGCCATAAATAAATTAGATGAGAGATTATGTAGAGTCTCTATATCTGTCTGATCAGCTATCTTGAAAGTCAATAGTAATATTTATTACAGGTAGCTGAAGAGTTTACAAAAGAAGAATAAGGGGATCCTGAAACTGAGAATGAAAAAAACTACAAGTAGCATAATCTCTGTACTAAATTTAAAGTTTAGAGAAATAAAAACAAACCACATGAAAAAAAATGATAGGAATAGATTAAGTCTCAACAAAAGGCAAAACTGATAAAATTCTAGAAAAACCAAGTATCTGCATCTAACCAAGCTGGCAAACTAGCTGGGTTCACAAAATTTGATTACTTCAATAACTTAAGAAAACAGTGAAGAAAGCACACAAGCACACAAAAGCACCTTTTCAAAATCTGGGACGGCTCTGCAACCTTAGGGGTTCGTTTGAAAGAGAGAGAGCATGTCTCAAACCCTAGTTTTGTTGGGGGAGACTGTTCAAAAGAACATTCCATCTATATAAGGCAGAGGGGTAATGTTATAATGGGCAGCCCACTCCTATTGGGTAATGCCCACTCCCAAAGCTTTGTTCCTCTGCTGAGGAGAGATAGGGATCCACCTGCTTCCAGGTCAGGGAAGCCAGTCTCCAAATTTCCATAACTCAAAGCTAGGGGGCGCTCAGCTCCTATGTGGCAGCTCCCGATGCCCAAGTGTTCCTTCTAACTATATAATATGTTCAAATATTCTTCAATATAAAAGTAAAATTTTCATTGAAAAACTATTTCATGCTTACCTTTTATATTTCATAATTATTACAGTTAAGACCATGTTTCTAGATTCATCTAGAATATGTTCTTTAAGTATCAATTCAAAATTGATGAAGTAGAAACAGAAAACTAGTATAACCAATATATAAATAAAATGCTAGCACTTGAACAAAAATTTTAATATAAGATAACTTAATAAAAAGAAAGAGCTTAAACTAAGATAAGAAATGATAAGGGCCAAATAATAATATAAATAAATTTTTAGACTTAAAAAACTACTTCACACAAGCATAAGCAAATTATTTTAAAATGAGTGAAATGGAAATTTTCTAGTAATTACAACTTAACACACAAAAAAAGAAGAAATGACAAAAAAAGAAGAAATGTGAGACTCTAAACAGACCAATTTTTATCAAAGAAATAGAAAAATTAAATAAAAGAACTACCCAATAAAGAGCACCAAACCAAAATATCTCTGGGGAGATTTTTTTATTAAATATTTTTTATCATACAATTTCCATTCGATTCAAGTTGTTTCAGAACATACACAAAGGGGAAAAAAATAAATATGAATTCAATTTAAAGACGTAGGGGAAATGTTGATACCTAAATTTACAAAGTTTATACTACAAATTAATTTCACTTATTATTATCAATGTAAACATTCTAATTAATCTATTAGAAAATAGTATCCAGTTGCACATGAAAAGGAAAACACAGGATGATCAATTAAGTTTTATCCCAGGAATGTAAAAATACTTCCTTCAATATTACAAAGTCTATTAATAGCTTGAGGGAGAGGAAAAAAAATCATATGATTTTTCTCCAGAGGTGCAGAAAAAGCATTCAGAAGTTCTGCATTTAAAAAAAAAAGAGAAAAAGAGTTCATAAAACAAGACTCAATGGATGCTTCCTTAATATGATCTTATTCTAAATGGGGGAACATTAAATGAACTGTTGTACATTAAACGTAAGGTCATTTGCCTGTTATTACTATTATTATTTAATGTTTCAAAGAAATTAGATTAGATATGCATTCCAAAAAATATCCACCAGCTATAATGAGGAGAACTAATTGCAGGCAGACATAGAATTTTAAAGGCCAAAAGGGGACTTAGAAAACTTGGAATAATCCAGGTATAAAAAGGCAAGTGAGTAAACTATGGTAGCCATATTGGTCTTGAAAATCAAAGTTGGGTCCTCATTCCCCTGGTGTTAAAAGGAGCCAGGGACTCAAAAGGAGTGGAGGTGTCTTGCATTTTTATAGACCCCCATCTCCTTTTTTCTCTGCTTACCTGCCCAAAAGGCAGGAAAGGGTGGCCCCAGGGGTTAAGGGCTTGTGTTGGAAAGTGAAATCCTTCCCTTCCCCTGGAGTTATTAGCAACCAGTTGATAGGGAAGTGCCATCTACCCATTTCCCTTTCTTTGATAATCAGCTACCTGTCCTTTGCCCCATCTCAGTAATTATCATATAGAAATGGAGGGTCACAAGTTTTAAAAAAAAATCCAGACTTTTTGTTTTAGAATTTGTCTGGAACCCATGAATCCAACTATGTAAGACTTAATTGTATGTGAAGAGTTATGGAAAATAATCATCCTACAAAATAGCCTCCAAAGAAAAGCAGAGAGATGATGCAGCTTGGGAGGAAGGAGGGAAAAACTAGCCAAGCATTAACCTTCCAGTAAACCTTTTCCTTATAACAATGGGCCCTGAAGGAAGGAGGTGAATACTGAAACTCTGGGAGACAATCAATTACAGAAAAAAGAAATACCTACCCCTCAATATCTGGATTCCTATCTCTGCAAGTAATGATGAGCTTCAACCCTTTACAGCTGCCCTCCTGAGTTAAAAGTTTTAACCTACATAACTAGCCCCTGACTATCGAATGGCACACCCACAAGTTCCAATGATGAAACCACCCTAACTGACCCTATAAACCAAAATCCCCTCTGTAACTGATGGCCATTTTCACATCCAGAAAATGAGTCCCCATGCCGCCTGAGTCCGCAAAGAACAATAAACAACTTCCCTGAATCTATTGAGGTCTGTACCCATCCCTTTGAGCTTACAGTATGTAAAATAAAAGAGACAATCCAAGATTTCTGACTGTAACTCTTGGCATATCATAGGGTTAGTTAATAAGATAGAAAAGACAAGAGGATGTTTGTATGAGAAAATGGCTTTAATTTTTGAAAACATGAATTAGGAGAAATAGTGAAAATCAAAGACAGACGACTATACATAGTTGGATTCATGGGTTCCAGACAAATTCTAAAACAAAAAGTCTGGATTTTTTTTTTCACCTTTCTGTTTAGCCCTCATGACAATGTCATGAGATCAGTATTATTGTCCTAACTTAATCAGTCAAAAAACTATAAACCAGGGCTGAGATATAGCTCAGTTGGTAGAGTGCTTGCCCCACGCGCATAAGGCCTTGGATTCAATTCTCAGCACACACAAAAAAAAATTATAAACCAATCAGTAAATTATGAACAAAGTGAAAATTAAGGCTTGTAAAGCTATCTCAGGTTCTCAGGGAGAAGTTTGACCAAAAGAATGTAAACTCCTTCACAGATGGAAACAACCGGAGAAAGAAAATATAATTAAAAAATCATCATAGATTCAAGGGCTGATATGTCAATAGCAATATCACCAAAACAGTCCCATGTATACAAAACCTGTTTTCCAAGTACTTTTGCATGTATCATTTCATTTAATATTAACAAAAACTTCAGGAATTATCATTTTCCACCCCACAGCATTAAAGAAGTTTAATTGCATAGTAATAAATTACTGTTTTAGTCAGCTTTCTTATTGCTGTGACCAAAAGATCTAACCAGAACCATTTTAGAGGAGGAAAAATTTATTTGGGGTTTACAGTTCCAGAGGTCTCAGTACACAGATGGCTAACTCCATACCTCAAGGCTCAAGGGGAGGCAGAACATTCATGGCAGAATGGTGTGGCAGAAGAAAGCAGCTGGGGGTATGGCTTCAGGAAGCAGAAAAAAAGCTCTGCTCAACAAAAACAAAACACATACCCCAAAAGGATACTCCCAGGGACCCATATCCTCCAGTTACACCCTACCTGCCTACAGTTACCATCTAGTTAATCCTATCTGAGGATTCATGCGCTGATTAGGTTGAGATTTTCATTTCGCCTCTAAACTTTTTTTGCATTGTCTCACATAGGAGCTTTGGGGGAACATCTCACATCAAATCATGTCATACAGCTGATAAATTTTAGAACCACAATGCCAGCATTTTGCTTTTCAATACTGGGAATTGAACCCAGGAGTATTTTACCATTGAGCTACATCCCCATCCCTTTTTATTTATTTGTTTGTTTTATCTTGAGACAGGGTCTCACTGGATTTCTCAGGCTGGACTTGAACATGAGATATCTCCGCCTTAGCCTCCTAAGTAGCCCAGATTATAGGTATGTGATACTCAGTTTCCAGCACTGATTTTTGAAATCCATTTTGGTGTTCATTTCAAACTAAAATATGTTCCCACTCCACAACAGTATTTGGGGTAAGCATTGTTAAAATATTTTAAAATCAACTCAAATTTTGACACAAGGAACTGAATGATTCCTATTAGTTATATCACAGAGATACTGTAGAACAATAATTATTTTCAAGACTCTGATAAAGAAGACATAGTTCTGAAGTGGATTGGGCAAAATATACAATCCATACTGAGTGTCAACTTGTTTCTGCTGATTTCACTGTAGTAAACATAGTCAGCATAGTCACAATTTAGTAGAATTTAACTTGAACAACCTTGAAACCCTACTTTGGAAACTTAAAGGGTTTGGGGGCACAGGTGGTGCTTCTCCTTCTGCCTCTATTGAAGATCATGATTTCTGGAAATGAAAACTCAGTAGCGGCTGCATAGATTCATTAAAAAAAAATGTGATTTACTGATTCATAAGCACTACTGTGCCAGTCTAGTGGAGAGCAGTTATAGAGAGAAAAAAGGGAAATAATGATGCCATTACAGAGTCCCACATACTAGACAGGAATGACGCTCCCCTAATCCAGGGGACAAATTCAGCACAAAGGCAAGAGGTAGACGTGATGGAGAGTATCAATTATCAAAGTTCTAACAGAAGTCAAATCCTGCTTTTCAAAATATCAACTCTGCTTCATATAAATTATAGTCTCTGTTCCTTTTTATTTTTGTTGGTTGGTTGGATATTTTGTCACATTTTCCCTTTCTGCTAATACCTTCATGAACAAAATTGAAGAAATATGTTTAACTGCTATTTTAACATGCTATTGTGGGCTAGTCTACAAGGTAGGCATGATAAATTTTTAGACAGAAAATGACTTAATTTTGAAATAAATTGGTCAAACTACAGATTTAAGGTGTATTGAGAAGGAAAAGGAGATAAATATATTATGATTTTAAAATTTTAAACACAAACTTCACAGAAGTGACATTAAAATAGCTCTAGAAAGCCTTATGCCCAGAAGTTGTTGAAATTATGGAAAAATCAACAAACAATTGAGAGATTTTTATCTAACTTCAGGGAAGCAATAAATAAGGAGTATCCACTTATTTCCCTGCTAGAGATAGATAATGGAATGTTAATGGATTGTAAGGGAAAAGCAGAATGATTCATTAAGCAATTTTATTTTCATTTTCGCCAAGAAGTACAATCTTTATGAATGTTACCCCTAAAGCGTGCCTGAAATGCTCAATAACAACTTCAAATTCCAAACAATTTTGGAAGACATATATTGCACTTGTATGATGGGTTTCTCCGGTCACTTTTAATTTATACATTCCCTCTCGCTCTTTTTTCCCCTTGCAATTTTTTCAACAAACCAGATGGCTATTCCTATGCAGTTTTCCCACACATTCTGGATTTTGCTGATTTTATACCTGTGGTGTTAGCATATTATTCTTTCTCCTCTAGGTCTGTAAATGGGTAGTTAGATACAGAGGCTTCACCAGATTCATATTTTGGCAATAATTTCATTGTTTTATACACCTACTAACTTATGCTAGTTGGTTTTGTGTATTTCTATTTGGAAATATATAATGTCTGATTATGTCTTTATCAGGGAATTTAGATGTTGTTGGTCTAATCTTTCCATTGAAATGTTTTTAGCAGCTACATATATTCTTGTATTAGGGATTTAAATTGATAATTATTAATTCTATGATACCTTATTTATTAGCTAGAATAATCAAATAAAGAAAAGTATCTCCTTATCATCTATATAACTACTCTAAGGGTCTTCTCAAATACTTAATACTTTCTCTTTATTTACCAAGATTCAGACTAAAGTGAATTGGTTCTGTAACATTCTCCAAAGATAATCAATGAGATTTTTTTTAAGTTTAAGTATCATTATGATGACATAAAGTTTAACATACTTGGTCCAGTTCATTTCTTTTTTTAAAAAAAAAAAGTTTTTAAATATATATATTTTTTTAAATTGTAGTTGGACATAATATCTTTATTTTATTTATTTACTTTTATGTGGTGCTGAAGATCAAACCCAGCTCCTCTCATGTGCCAGGCAAGTGCTCTACTTCTGAGCCACAGCCCCTCAGTTATTTTTCTTTGTCTGGTGGAGGCTCTTTAATTTAGCATTTGTGTCCAGAACCCATAGTAGTATAAGAGAAGTCCTCTTCATGCTCTGAATATAGACTTTGCTGCTCTGCCACTGCAGCTTAATTTTAAAACTGACTTTGTTGTTGTTGTTCCTTTCTCTTTTCCTTCTCACTCTCTTTAATCATGGAAAAAGCAAAATTAACCTTCTTCCCATCCTAGGGCCAGATATCTGTCCTTGAGCACATGCACCACAGGAATGAAGGACCCAGGCTTCAGGACTGGCCACAAGACCTAAGAAATGGCTCTCTCTCAAGACTACAAGTGAATTATGACCCCTGACAGGGCACAGCTGGAATATAGCTTTTGAATCATCTCTTTTTGAAAGCCTTCTGTTCCCCCTAATAGAATCATAGCCTCTGAGACAGGACTCCCTGTGTTTCTCCTTTACTAACAAAGTAATAAAACTTCTTTTTCCTTTTTCTCAAAATCTTGTCTTCATTATTGGATTGGCATCTGGGATAAGGATAGAGATTTCTATAGCAGTAGCACCTGGTATCTTTCTCTCTCTCTCTCTCTCTCTCTCTCTCTCTCTCTCTCTCTCTCTATTTTTTTTCCTAGTATGAAAAGATCTTGCAAGTTCTTTTGTGCATTTTGTGCCCCAGACCTGGAAACATTTATGCAAAGAAGCTGTAATTTCTTTTCATGGGAAAAAAAAAATTAGAGGCCATAGGTTGAGCATTATCTCAGGGCTTTTTCAGCAGAAAGAGCTAGGAATATTATGAGTTATTAATATTTCCAACCCAAATTTAGAATGAGTTGTTTTCATTTAATTTTTTGTTGTTGTTTTATCCATCTACTTACTTATGTTAAAAATATTGGTTCCTAACAGCATTAACGTAATTACTTACTTGCTTTTGTTTCTGAACAATATCAATGTTATTACTAAAAACACCAATTCCTTTTAAAAGATTAATATTTCTTTGCAATTCTTTTCTCCTTAGGCAATATTCAGTAGGATTGTATAACCAAATCATTATTAAAGTAAATTGAAATACCTATTCTCTATGTGGCTAACACAACTTAATTAGTTTCATTTTGTTTGCAATTTTTAGTAACTGTTTTTAAATTGAGGGGAATAATGTATTATGGAATAGGTAAAAACATTTACTTGGTTTCAAGATCAATCTACAAAAAAAAAAAAAAAGAAAGAAAGAAAAGAAAAGAAAAATACATGTCAAGAAGTCCAGCTTTTCCATTTCTTCCTCTCAACTCTGAAACCCTACCATTCTCTACATAGTTTTCAAATGAGGACACCGGTGCCCCCTTGGGACTATTTGGCAATACCTGGCAGTTACCACATGTGCTACTAGCAACTGAAGGTAAAGGCCAGGGATGCTGCTCACTATACTACAATGCACAAGACAGATCTACAACAAAAATGTATCCAATCCAAATATCAATTGTGCAACTGCTAAAAAAGTTCTGCTCTATAAACAATCCTTTTCCATTTGGTTTTAGGTCAACCTTTCATTTTTCTAATGCAAATTTTAAAAATTACTTCCTTAGATAAAAAGTAAGCATAATATACATAATTTTCTCCTTGACTTTTTTACTTAATAATCTAATCTGGAGCACATTTAAAAGCACTCTAAAGATGTATTGATTAATTCTCTTCACTGCAGCACAGTACCTCATTCTGTAAATGTATATTTACAGAATGTATGTTTATAGAAATGTTTATTCAACTATTTCTTATATTGACTTTGGGGAGTCTTTTCCTACAGAAAATAGTTCTACAATAAAAAGCTTTGTGTATACATCCTTTAGTACTTTTACAATGAGTATATAAGTCCCTCGATAGAGCTCAGAACTTTCTGCATTCCCACCCATCAACAGGGTGTATTGTCAATCTGTTTAGTTGCTGCCATTCTGATGGTAGGGAAAATGGATGTATGCATAATTTTAATTTGTATTTCTCTTATCTGTGAGATCAAACAACTTTTTGTTTTATTAGAAGCAGTTGGCATTTCATTGTTATTTTGACCAGTTAACTTCTGGCTACTTTACTGTAAGTGTAATAACTGGCATTTTTCTACTGTATTTTTTAGATCTCTTTGTACCTTAGAGATATTAATCTTTTGTGCTACAGTTTCAATACTTTTCCCAGTTTATATTTTTATTTTAATTTTTGTATGGTTTTTATTAAAAATTATCTTGTGAAAATTTATCATTTTTTTATTTCTTCTAGATCTTTAAATCTTTGCCAGGAAATGACTCTGACAAATTGAGAATTATGACATCATCTTTTAACCTTGAAGTCTCTGATCCACTTGGAATAATATCTATGAGGACTGGTACCCCAGTTGTTTCTCTTTTTTAAGGGTTTTCCTAGCTATTCTTGCTTGGTGTTCTTCCAAATTAAAATCTTAACCATCTGCAATAGCTCAA
Organism: Marmota flaviventris; assembly: GCF_047511675.1. NCBI lineage: Eukaryota > Metazoa > Chordata > Mammalia > Rodentia > Sciuridae > Marmota > Marmota flaviventris. The sequence goes on from NC_092504.1 coordinate 93,969,233, forward strand.
GAAAAAAAAATGAGCATGTTATTTGGATAACTTTAAACCTATAATTAACTTAGGGAAGGTTGTCATCTTTATGGTATTCAGTCTTGCTAGCTAAGAATATGGTACAACTTTCAATTTGTTCAAGTGTAATTTTGTGTACCTTGAGGTGACTCAGTTTTTGTGGCATAGGTTTTGAACATTTCTTATCAAGTTAATCCCTACTGTTCTATTTCAATTCATTTTTTTTTCTAAAATAAATTGAATCTTATGTCTTTTAATAGGTATTGTGTGTAAATATGAATTCTAATGATTTTGGCCTTGATTATATAATTTATCATCTTACTAAATTTCTGATGAATTTGAGATTGACTGGCATTCACTTATAATGACTGAAAAAAGTTCAGAGAAACACCACTTTATTCGGTTTGGGGGTTTCTGTTCGGGGCTTAGGTTGATGTGGCCTAAAGAAACACACAGATTATCATGAATCAGAAGAACGAAACAATTGTCATTAAGAAGGAATCAAATCCCAACCAGAAAAGGAGATAGCAAAATATCACCTGAGGGAGGCAATTTTCTGCCATGATGGAAACTCTGTCTTGATAGATTTAAGTCAATGACATGTATTCGTTAAGATTCATGAAGTTATGCACTTAACATTTTGAATGTCGTTGCATATAAATTTTACCTCAATAACCAGTAAAGAAAAAAAAAGTGCTAGGCAATTTTCTTTCTTGTATTTTATTCTGAATAAATAAGCATGCAATATTATTTATTTTAAGTAAATTTCCACTGAAATCCATCAAATCAACAGATACATATATATAGGCAGTTAAAATTTTGCACCCTCTCCTCAAGCCTAATCTTCAGAGAACCCCTTTTAACTCTGGTGCCAAAATTCCTGGAGTTTATGTGATAGTATTCTCTCTCTCCCCGTGTCCCCATTCTCTCTCAGACAAAAATCTACACAGTACAGAGATTCTCAGAGGAACAACATCCAATGATCATAGCTAATATCAAGTTCTTTTTTTTTCTCCAACACAATAAATGGGAACAGAGTTTACAAAGTATTTCTTAAAATTCTTTCTTCTCCATTAATTTCCAGTACAAATGAAGGAGCTTTTAGTCAACTTCTGGGAAAGATTTTCAAAAAATCTCTTTCTCCTAATCCTGGATTACATTACCTTTCTCTTTTACCAAATTTCTTTTCCCACTTCTGTAATCACTAACTGCTATACCTCTGTTGGAGTATTAGAGAAAAGAAAACCTGTGAGAGAGTTAGAAGCCACCAAAGGGTACAGAGAAAGCTAAGAGCAACATTATTTTTAGTGGCAGGCCTGAAGGATAATAAATACCCTACAAAGAATCTAAGACTATTTTTACATATCCCAATAGTGGCCATGTTGAGAAACACTGATTTACATCAATATTATGTTCATGGCATACCTTGAATACTGGATTTTTTCTGTACATTCAAAGAAATGCAATTGTAGCCACATGTTACTACAGAATTCCCATGGATGACCTTCAGCACTATTTTGCTATTTGAGTAGAAGTGTTTACTGCCTTGACTTCTGTCCAATAAATTCACCAGGCCAAATTCTTACCTCTTCCAGTAAATTTAAATATTTCCTTGGTATCAACTTGGTGATATATGCCACTGTTTCAACCAACTTTAAATAGCTGTGACAAAAAGGCCCAACAAAAACAACACAGAGGAAGAAAGGTTTATTTGGGCTCATAATTTTATATTTTCAGTCCACAGCTGGCCAACTCCATAGCTCTGGGCTCAAGATAAGGCAGAACATCATGGCGGAAGCATTGTAAAGGAAAGTAGCTCACAACATGGCAACCAAGAAGCAGAGAGAGAGAGTACTCTGCTCAAAATATAAACAAAATTTAAACCCCAATGGTACACTCTCAGTCACCCCTTACCTGCATACAGTTACCACTCAGTTAATCCATATCAGTGGTATCAGTGGGTTAATCCACTGAATAGGTTATAACTCTCATAATCTAATCACTTCACTGCGGAATGTTCTTGCATTCTCTCTCACACATGAGCTTTGGGCAACACCTCATATCTAAACCATAATCACCAATTCTCATATGTTCCTTGCAGCAAGTTGTACCCAACTCTTCATCATATTTTTTTTCCAGTTTTACTGAGGTATAATTGAGTTCACAACATAATATCATGGCTCTGGGTTTAGTCTGCCAGACATTGCTAAAATACTTTCCCTTATCTTTTGTAGCCAAAACTCAATGAGCCAAATCTGATTCCAGGTTAGTGAGAATTTATAACATGAATGCCCCAGGAAACCAACTAAGAATCAATGACATACAGATGATCTAATTTGGGTTTGCAAACCTATAAGTAATCCTCTCAGCTCTTTCTTTTCACATATGAAGCCTTTCTTTTAAATATTTTTACCAAAATATACTTAAAAGTTCTTCATCAGGATAATTTAGCAGGAGTCTTTAAATCACTACCTCTTTTGTTACTTGTATCACTTTCCAAATTCATTTGGAAACATTTTGATGTTCTCCCATCAGTAGTGATTCCTATCATCGTTTAGCTCTGCTTTCTATTTCCTCATTAATTTACTGTACCCACAGCTAAAATGGTTTGTGTTAAGGTACTAATCAAACACTTTTACAATAACAAATGGTTCAACAACTGTTGACGTATGATGAATCTATTTGCTTTTATCCTAAAATATTTTGCTTATTCTCATTACATGCAAAGGGAAGATATAAGAAAATACAAACAAAACCAATTGACAAAATTGTTTTTTAAAGAACTTTCTAGTTTAACCTGTGATCCATGAAATTAGTGGTGAGCTTGTTATGCTCGAATTCAGGACCCCCAAAAGACCACCAGAGACCAAGATCAATGTAAACAGCAAAGAGGTGTTTATTTCGAGCTGGCTTGGTCCTCTGCGTGCACACAGCAACTGGTGACACTGAGAGGCCCCGAGCCCAGGGTTTGCAGCAGTTTTATACATTCTTTGGAGAAGGCAGGGACCCCCACATACATCATAGTATCTCTTAGCAAATCATCACACACTGCGGGAAAATCAAACAACAACTCTAAAACATGATTAGCACATTCACTGGCGGGAACAAGTTGGGTAGGGGTGATTGGTCAGTACAAAAGGGGTATTCATTTGAACTGATTGGTTTAAGCCAAGAGGGGTGTACGTGCTGAACTACATGGTTTCCCAATATGTTATCAACCACCATAAACTACTGGGAGGGTCATCTGGCATCCCAGGTATTTCCCTGTCTCATGCTGATTGGTGGCTTCTAGGGGGCTGCTATGGATCCCCACCTAGCCTGACTGAGTGAGGGACACCTGGCACAGCAGATCTCTCCTGTTATTTGTAGATAAACAACTTAGCAGGGTGGGAATGTGCCTAGGAGTGCTCTGTGGGTCTTTCCAAGGACAAAGGTGATGTTCCTTCCTTGGACAGGCTTTGCTCTGAGGTAGAGGCTGGTTTTTCAAGCTAATAAACTGAACATTTATAATTTAATTTAATGAGTTTTATTGAAGCTGGAGATATAGCTCAGTGGTAGAGCTCTAGCCTAGCATGAGTGAGGTCCTAAGTTCAGTCACCAGCACCAAGAGAAAAAATTTTTTTAAAAAGCTTCAAAATATGAAAAAAGTGAGGTATGGTAGATAAGGGGCTGCTTATAGGGAAATATGTAAATTATTGATATAAATTGTAACTAATATCAACACTGCAAATAGATCTCCTAAAATGGGTTGGCAAACTAGGTCTGTGGGCTAAATACAGCCTACTACCTATTTTTGTCTAGCCCAGGGTCTAAGAATGGTTTTCATATTATTAAATGGTTGAAAAGAAAACAAAACAATATTTCATGGTGTGCTATCATTATTAATGGTTTAGCTATCACATTATGTTTTCTTCTTAGTTAAGAGTTATATATTTATTCTACCACTTGCATTAGTAAATGCAGAAATCCCAGACCACTGAGAGAAGTTGGGTAAATCAAACATGTTTTACTAATCTAAAGGATATAAAAGAAAGCAAACAATACTCTCCCAAGCCAAACAAATAATATGCTTCAAATTTCTTTGAATACTGTTCCTATCATATTTTTGTGATTGCTTTTTGTAAAGCTTTATTGTCTTTTTTAATAAGCACACCCTAAAAGCCAAGTGACTTTTTATAATCATTTTAAAAAATTAGTTAAATTTATTAATGTACCATGTTACTTTCTTCATTCATCACTTTCTCCCATTTCACTTCTTCCCTTTCAAATACATGCATAAGTTGATTACTTCCATATCTGTGAATGTCTGTATATATATTGTGATACAAAATTTAGGTAAAAGTTATTTTATCCAGCACTTTGAAGATAATTCCTATATTATTCTCTGTCATAAATTGTTACTGATGAGAAGTCTGCTTTCAATCTAATGGTCAACCCTCTTTGGTAAATTTTTTATTTCCAGACCCCTTTCTGGAATATTTCTTTTTAATAGTATGTATTAAACCCAGGGACTTTCAATGCTGACTAAATCTTCATCCCTTTTTAGTTTAGTTTAGTTTAGTTTAGAGACAGAATCCCACTAAGTTGTCCAGGCTACCCTGGAATTTGTGATCTTCCTGCGTTGGCCTCCCAAGTAGCTGGGATTCTGCACAGGTATGTGCCACTGCATCTGTATCTTTTTTGGAAGATTTTAAGATTTTTCTCTTTATTCCTGATATTTTCCAGTTTAAAAATGTGCTTCTAGGTGTGGAATTACCTTTATTTAATGACCCTACAAGCTTTTTAAGTATGCTTTCAATTTAAAAACATCACATTTTTCTCACATTTAAAAAATTCCTCAGCAATTACTTCTTGCATATTGCTTATTTACCCTATTTGCTTCTTCTGGAACTCCTATCAGATTTATTTTTTTTAATATTTATTTAGTTGTAGATGAACATACAGTATCTTTATTTATTTTTATGTGGTGCTGAGGATCGAACCTAGTGCCTTACACTTTTGAGGCAAGCACTTTACCACTGAGCTACAGCCCCAGCCCCCTCCTATCAGATTTAAATAATTATGTCGCAGATTCTCTAGCAATCTTCCATTTCTTGTCATTAATCCATAATATTCTTTTTTATGTAAATTTTTATTCATATATGACAGCAGAATGCATTACAATTCTTATTACATATATAGAGCAAAATTTTTCATATTCTCTAGTTGTATACAAAGTATATTCACACCAATTTACATCTTCATTCATGTACTTTGGATAGTAATTATCATCACATTCCACCATCATTCTTTATCACCTTGTCAATCCAGGACGAATTCTGAGAAAATTCCTAAGTATGATCTTCCAATCCATTAATTCCTTTTTGACTTGTCTAAAGATTATTCCATTTTGATAAGATTTGTTATTTTCTTTTGCTTTTTTATATACCTAACTTTCCATATAAAGGATCATAATATTACTTTAGGACATTCTCTCAGAAGCCTTGAACCAACCCAACCCAGTTCTCCTTTCTTCCTCACTTGTAATTCTCAAGAATAATAGAATGTGCTAGGGATGCAATATCCTAAGATAAGCAGAAACTAACCAAAATGTTCCAGGCTTTGTCTTTGTCCCCTCTGGAAATACCATCTTTCAACACTTTAGCCCAGTGTGTTTTGGCCCTAGGGTATAAAACCCAGAAGAGGCTGATTTCCGGGTTCTTTCAGCTACAGTACAAGGGGTGCATACTTAGACAAGACTCCATCATCTGGGGCAGTGTTCCTGAGACTGGGAGGACAAGTTCATCATGACTCTTAGGTTACTATTGTACCTTGCTGCATATCTAAAAGTAATAAATTCACCTCATGCTACTTGTCAGGTTTGTGAATATTCTATTTCACCAAACTTGGGTCTATAGGAAATGTAAATGTAGTTGGAATTTCAAATTTCCTGGTCCAAGCTACTAATAAATGTGGTAAAACAAGAATACAAAATAATTTTATCTGTTTTATGCCACAGTCTGGCTGGGCACAAATCACGAGCCACTCAAGCAGGAACAAACTGAAAACTCCAAAGTAGCAGGCGCCTGAGGCGGACAGCAGGAGTCTAATATACAATTGAATACACAGCTTAACATAACCATCATTATCTCAATGGCTTGCTGGTGTCACCTCTCAACCACTCCAATCTGGCAAAAATGCCATGCATCATTCCGACTGGCTATGGCTCTCAGCAGTTTTATTCAAAGATGCATATCAAGTACTCAGTTCCTAACACAAAGAGATTCTTGATGGCTTGTTCAATCAGGATTATATGGTTGTCAATCTTGATTTTGTCTATACAATTGAAAAGGCTCCTATTTTATGAAGAATGATTAAAGAAATAAATCTGGCAGCAGGTATAATTAGTTAAACTAATCATTAGTTCATGTCTTTCTCAATGTTTGTTTATTAATGGACTAAAGTAAACAGAACTAAAACTACAATAATAGTTCCAGATACTAACATTCTTGGAAAGATGAGAAAAATATCATCCATTGCCACTGCTTGGAAAAGCTGATAATGATCCATCTAGAGGCATCTGCTCTAACAGGAGGTCCTTAGCTCCATGAATTGACCTCAGTCTTAGCAGCCCCCTGCCTATATAGTCCAAGGAAACCTTTCAGAGTTCTATTTCCCTTTTCCCTTTTATTCTATCTGAAGCCCTTCTCTGGGTTTTCTGGAAAACCAGATGGACATCACTGATGAGAATCCAGAGCTCCATGCTCCTCCACAGGCAATGATCTCATAGCACGTCATACCACACGACAGGCAGAGAGGGAGGGGTCTTATCCTTCTCCTCACCTTTGCAAGCTCTCACCATGAACCATGAAGACATTCTGGCCAATATCAAACAATCTAGGTCAAACAATAAAGTCTGGCCAAGGTACAGAGATTGGTAAGAATGATGATGTAACTCAGCTATAGATATTTTTACTTTAATTTTTTTTTATTAGTTGCTCAAGACTGAAAGGGTAAAGTTTCTAAGCTGCTTCTAAACTGCAAAGCCTGAGTTAAAATGTAAAATACCGGGCATTGTAAAGTTCCTAAGCTGCAAGGCATGAGTTAAAAAGTGAAGGACTAGGTATTGTTAAGTTCCTCTGCTACACCCAGAAATTCCTGAGGCAGTTAAGACAAAGCCATACTGGCCATTTAGTTGATTAATATCCTAGGGCCCTGTGCAATCTTGCACGTAGGCATCGCAGGGCCTAAACCAATCAGTTTGAATGTAACCCCCTCCTTAGGAATGACCAATCACCCCCGCCCGACCTGTTCCTGCCAATGAATGAACTAATCATGTTTAGGAATTGTTGTTTGATTTTCCCGCGGTGTATGATGATTTGTTAAAGGAGACTGTGATGTATGTAAAGTCCCCGCCCTCCCCAAGAAGTGTACTTAAGCAGTGCTCAGCCCCTGCTCTGGGCTCTGGGCTGCTCTCCCTTCTTGAGTGAGCACGGAGCCCCAGCGCACTGGAATGGATCCCCAATAAATAAATCCCCTTCTGCAATTGCATGAGTCAGTCTCTTGGTGGTCTCTTCCTCCGACGCTTCGCAGGACCCTTACAAAGACAAACAGTGATCTTGACATATCATACATTTGATTCAAATAGGATATGAATTCTCCTTTTTCCACATGTACAGATTGCAGGATCACATTGGTTATACATCCATGTGTATACCTACAGCAATCCTAGTGTCAGTTGTATTCTGCTGCCCTCCCTCTTCCCCCTCCCCTCCCATCACTATTCTCTACCCATTCTACTGTGACACTTATCTCTCTCTCTCTCTCTCTCTCTCTCTCTCTCTCTCTCTTTTTCTTCCCTTCCCCCTCACACCATCATATATGTATTTTGTGAACCCATGAGGGTGTCCTTCCGTCTTCCGTGCAATTCCCCTTCTCCCTCCCTTTCCCTCCCTCCTCTTTTCCTTGTTTCGTGGTAATCTTCTTCTCATGCTCTTCCTTCCTACTCTGTTTTGAGTCACCTTCCTTATATCAGAGAAGACATTCGGCATTTGTTTTTTAGGGGATATTTTTACTTTTCGTGTTATTTTTTCAGTCAACAAGCAAAGAAGATCAAGGACATTGCTGGTTCTAGTGAATTCTGCTCTCAAGTTTCTTAGAGAAAAGACCAGGGTTTGGTGAAAAAAATCAACCCATCAAAACCTCCAGAATTGCGGCTGTTTTAGTCAACTTTTTTTATTGTCATGACCAAAATATCTGACAAGAGCAAATAAAGGAGGAAAAATTTATTCAGGGGTTTATGGTTTCAGAGGTCTCAGTCCATAAATGGCTTGATCTATTGCTCTGGGCCCAAGGTGAAGCAGAACATCATGGCAGGAAAGTGTGGTAGAGGAAAGACAATCAGGAAGCTGAGAGAGCTCTCTCTTCATCATTAGCAAAACATAAAACACAAAGGCACACCCTCAGTGACCCACCTCCTCCAGCCACACCCTCCCTGCCTAGAGTTACCATCCAGTTAATCCCTGTTGGTAGATTAACACACTAATTAGGTTAAGGCTCTCAGAACCCAATCGTTTTACCTCTAAATTGCATTGACTCAAGCTTTTGGGGGACACTTCATATTAAATCATAACACTTGCTGCCACAGTCTGGCTGGGGCACAATTCAGGAGACACTTGTCAAAAGAAACGAACTTTATTTTTAGAACACACACCTCACCACACAGCTCTTCAGGAAAAACCCTCAGAGCCCAACTGCCACCACCGGCTTCCCACAAGCCTCTCCACCTCCCCCACTCCTCCTGCTCTTGAGGCTGATTGGCTGGGTCGCATGGGCGGAGCCAAAAAAAGTTCCCCAATGAGCAGCTCTGTGGTCTGAAAGGGCAGGGAAACAGCCCAAAGAGCATCACCGCAGAGGAGCCAATCAGTTGGTAGCTAGAAGTTTGCTTGGGGCTGTTGTGAGCCAATCATCAGCTGGCAGCTGGAAGTTTGCTGGGGCCCCTTTGGCTGTGGCTCTCAACAACTTGCCTTCTGATTCCTTTCCCTGATAGGGAACATCCATCTACCACATGGCTCTGGGAAGCAGCTTAGAGAGGATGGCATTAGGAAGTATCTGTACTGACACTTGCTCTATGGTTCCCTTAATCCAAGTAATGGCTTCCACTTGCTATTTGCTTATGTCCCAAGGCCAACTGCTGCCTCAGCCACTGGCCTCCCTGTGTTTCAGTTTCTCCTCACTCCAGGAGGATCTTTGGGAGCAGCTCCACTCAAAGAGGACTGATCTAGCTCTCTTTTGGTGGTTCTATATCTATATCTAATGCAAGAACTAATGCACGGTTTGGGAGTTGGTAATTTATTTTTATAAGTGAAGTTTTATTTTTGTTGAAAAACTACATGCACATAGAATATAAATCAAGTAGTGTTAAAAAGCTTAAAATAAAAACAGCCACCCCCACTCCTTATCTCCTATCCACTCCTACACTTCAGAGTTAGCCAAGTCTCTTAGCTCTGTATTGTGGGCAGTTAACTATTGTTAAATAAACAACACATTCATAATTTCCTATAGTATTGAGTTATTATTGGGTTTTTTTTCTCCTTCATAAAAAAAGCAAATGTTGGCAGTAAGATAAAGAAATGAGGCTTTTTTTTTTTTTTTAGGGATTCCTTGAGATTTGCTTTCACTTTCAGTTTATTCTCCAATAATTTCTCACAAAAAAAAATGAAATTACACACTTGCTTAGAAGTAACTGGAAAAAAAATAGAACAGATCACCCAATTGAAAGCTTAATGTTTGGTTGTAGGGAATTTTATTAGATTTTCAAATAAACCAGTACCATTACTTTACTGTGCACCTAACAAATTTATGCTTTTTCACAATATTTGCCAAAATATTGACAAAATAACTTTCAAAAACCAAATAACTTACACTTAAAACGTTTAGCAAAACAAAAGTAACAATAAAGTTAAACCAGGGTGTTTTACTAATGAGTAGATCTTACACTTCGCCAAATTTAGTTAAATGTTTTGTTATAAAAATTTAGTGTATATTCTTCTACGTTAAATGTGAAGTAGCTAAAAGCTAAACACATGGAGATGACAAACAAAATAGTCATTCTTACTGTTACCATTGTTGACCAGTGACGAGTCCCTGCTTCCCCAATGTTGAAGAATAACACCAGAGAAGCACGCCAAGGCAAGGTCAGAGTAGAAATTAGAAGTTTATTAAAGGACAGCAGAAAAGACTTCTCCCGGAGGAAGAAGGGGACCCAAGAGATGGTATCCATGGAAGTGCGGTTGTTTCCCCTTTTTATAGTTCTTTCAGTGATGGAATGTAGGTGGGAAGGCCCGAGGGGTGGGACACAGGTGGGCCAAAGAAGTAATCTGGTCAGGAAGGACTTCTGAGTCAGCATCTTCAAGTTTGCTGGGGGCTGTTCATTAACACTTCTTTGGGATGGGCTATCTTCATGTTTGCTGGGGGCTGTTCATTAACACTTCTTTGGGATGGGCTCCGGCCTTGGGCTTTTTCCTGGACTTCATTAACATTCCATGAGTTGTCCTGCGTTTCCGGAATTCATTCTCAACATGGCCTCCATTTTAGATCTTACTTGATATTAGACCCGATTTACCTAACTACATTGACTACCTAACTTTAAATCTGGCTTCATTACCCAACCATAAAAAAATGTAAAGTAAATGTTCTAATTGTCAATTTGTTCTGCTAATTGCAAATACAAAGCCCTTCATGGATCCTAAAATAAAATTATATGGTTTTCAATAATACTGGCACACATATTTTAGAGACTTCACATTACCCACATGCTTGGGCCTTTAAAAAAATTACATATTAAGATGAGTGAAAGGAAGTTTAATGGAGTAAAGGAGAGAGAAGGGAAGGGCAGAGGGCAGAAAGAAAAAGGGGGAGGGAATGGGGGGATCATGAACTGAAATCAATATCCATTCATGTATGAGATTCTTGGGATGAACCCAACTATCACATATAACCATAAATCTCTAGAAAAGGAGAATAAATAAATGAGAAAAAATTTTAATTACATATTAGAGTCCCTTCTGGTTGTAGTAAATGACCATTTTGAGGAAGGCGGTTACTTCATGGGCATTTTCATCTACTTTTCCAGTATAGAAAAACTTCATTGGGGAACAATAATCAAGAAAAAACAAGAGTCATTTATTTACAAGTATTCCATTTGTTATATTTCTTGTTATATCTTCAAGATGTTGAAGGCAGGAGAGTGTCATTAACTGATGTTTCAGAGTATATAAATCAAATATTTTGATAATTTAACAAAATAAGATATAAGGAAAATTGGAGTGCTACATTATGGCATCTGCATAATCCTGATTGAACAATTTATCCAGAATCTCTTTGAGCCAGGAACTAAGTATTTGAGATGTACCTTTGAACAAAACAGATAAAAAAACATTTTTTCAAAGATGTCATTGCTTATAAGAAAAACATGCACTGCTCAGAGTCATAAGTATACTACTACATGTGGTGCCTCAGAAACTCAGAGGATAAAATACCAGAGTCTTCTTGAAAAATGTGAACAGATTCTGGAGAAAAGATAGGAGCTATTACAAAAAATGAGGAAGCAATATATACATATATATACATACACACGCACATATGTATATATGTGCGTGTGTATGTATATGCGTGCATGTATATATGTGTGTGTGTGAAGAAAACCTTAAATATCCAGTTGTTGATTGTTTATTTGTAGGTTTTGAGCAAGAACAGAAGTTAAAAATAACTTCCAATTTTTTTTATCTATTGTAGCTGTATTGTTGAACCATAATTGAAAATTAGATCTAGAACTGATATAACAAAATTTTAAAATGAGGCAAGTTTTAATTTTTTTTTGAGAAAACTGGGATGTTTTCATAATGGCCAGTAAAAAATTAGACATATGTGTCTAAAATTTAGTGACATTTTGGATTAGAGATACAGATTTGGGAATTATCAACCTGAAAATGTTAACTAAAATTGCAAGGGAAAAGGGGGACAAAGAATAAAGAACAGAAGATTTTGAACGAAGTCATCAGGAACCTTTACGTGAAAGGTAAGGCTGAGGTGAAGAGCTTACCAAGGAGACTAAAGAAGTGAGCAGAAAATAAGGGAACAGGGAAGACGTGCAATTAGAATGTAAGGAAGCAGAACTCAGTGCCCAATACAGTATCTACTAGTCCCATGTGATGACTACTGAGGAAAGGAGTAATTATAAGTTATTGGGACAACTTGGGTAAAAGAAACTAGTATTTTAGTGGTAAACTTTATCAATGTAAATATAAGGAAATAGCAAATTTTACAAAATCTTAAAAATAAAGAGTATGGGGAAATTATAGAATTGTTCTGTATGTTGCTTATGATGTAGTTCCATGCATTTGTCAAGCCTCATAAAAACTTTATACCCAAAAAGTTGAATTTTATTATGGGGTCTACTGGACTAACTTGGTTGTTGAATCCATGCAGCACGGGCCAGGTCAGCTCACTAGGCTGCACTCATTGGCAGCAGAGCTAGACTGGAAGGTCCAAGAGACTTCACTTATGCATTGGCATGTTGATGCTTCTCCACATGGCCTTTCCCTGTGATTATGCCAGACTTGTGACTTTAGCCCAATAGAATGCAGTGGGAATGACTCCAAGCCATCTCTGGGCCTAAACTTAAAAAAATCTGGAAGCTTTCATTGGAATGTGGGGAGACAGACATCATGTACAAGTCCATCCTCAGATTCCTAGCTGTGAGGAAGAACACAAGATTAAAGGGGTGAGAAGTAGAATGCATCTTTCTAGGGAAGGAGTGATGGATATACAACAGGGAGGGAAGGACATCAAGGCCTAACATTCAAACAAAGCCAGGAGAAAATGCCCAAAGTAATGAAAAAATATCTATTTTTCCCCACAATTTACTTATGGTGGCCCCCATAATGGAAATTTAATCAACATGGTAGGGTTCTAAGTCAAGCAATCAATATCTGAAGCTTGATTCGAAGTGAAGAAGGTAACTAGATACTGCTTTGTTGACCAAGAAGGAAATGGGATAGATGGAGGTGACACAAGGGCAAGGAAAGGTTTTCAAATTATGGAAGAGACCTGAGATATTTATAATATGAAAGGAGAGAGCCATTAAAGAGAGTTTTTAAAAATCATAGTAAAGAATGAAATTTTTAAATGTAAGAAATGAAATTTTAAAAAAAGATTTTAAAAAATGTAATATAATTATGATTGCTGTATGTATATAGGTGACTGTATGACCAATATGATTCTGCAATCTGTACAATCAGAAAAATGAGAAAGTATACCACAATTGATTCAAATGTATGAATTGCCAAGATCATTGTAATGTCATGTATAGCTAATAAGATAAAATAAATGTAATATAATATTTTTAGAATCTCAAAGTAGAGAAAGATTTCCTAAATGGAAGAAAGTACAGAAACCAAAAAAAAATTACACATGTAAAAAATTTAAACTATAAACTTTTGACCAGATGTAAATATTTGCTAAATAATAACCCATAATACTTGAAGAATTCCGACATATCAGTAGAGAAAGATAAAAAATTCAGATGAAATAAATGAGTGAAGGATCAATCCAAATAGACAATTCAAAAGTAAGCTATAAATACTACTAGTAAGGAATTAAGGGATGTTCAAGCCTTCTAGTATTCAGGGATCTGCAAATAAAAGCAATAATAAAATCTCTTTTTCCTATACAATCAGAAAAAAATAGAAATACTGTATTGATAATATCCAATGATGTTAAAGAAATGGGAAAGTTTATATTCACTCTTCGTTGCAGCATGATAGGTACACATTATTGGGGAAGTAATTCAAACAAGGATATCATTTGAGTCAGCATTTCAATTCTAGCAATCTAGTCCATGAAAATAAAATCATGAGGATATAAACATATATGAAGATGGATTTTTGTATTAGAAGAAATGCTGAAAATTGGAAACAATCCAAACACCCAAAAAAGAATGATTAAACTACAGGAATAATTGAATATTATGCAGTCAATAAAAAAGGCAGATCTACATACTTATGCAGTCAATAAAAAAAGGCAGATCTACATACTTATTCCCTAGTATAAAAAGCAAATTTTTTCAGGGCTGGGGTTGTGGCTCAGCGGCAGAGCGCTTGCCTAGACGTGCGAGGCGCTGGTTGGATCCTCAGCACTACATAAAAATAAATGAATAAATAAAATAAAGGTATTGTGTCCAACTACAACCAAAAAAAATAAATATTTTTTAAAAATAAAATGCAAATTTTAGATCAACAAATCCAAAATGATTCTCTTCTTAACAATATAAAATTAAGTTGTAATCATACAGATTACTTACATTTATTAAAGAGTCAGAAAAATGTAACATTAAACACTTTAGGAAAGATCATTTGTTGAAGAAACATACATAGGCAATTTTAGATTTTTTTTTTTTTAATAGGCTGGGGATGTAGTCAGTGCATAGTGCTTGACTAGTGTTATTGTCTGGATAAATGGTATTCTCTCAAAAACTCCTGTGTTAATACAGTTCAAAGGAGAAATAATTGGATTGTGAGAGCTGTAACTTAACTAGTCCATCCTAATTTGAAAGAACTAACTGGGTGGTGACTGTAGGTAGATGAGTTACTTGGGGGCATGCCCTGGAAGGGTGCATTCCTCCACACACACCTGCTTCCTGGCTGTCAAGAACCGAGTAGCTTCCCTCTGCCACAATGTTCTGCCTCACCTCGGGCCTAGCGTGACAAACTCAGCCATGGACTAAACCTCTGAAACCACGAGCCAAAAATAAACTTTTCCTCCCCTAAGTTATTCTTGTCAAGAATTTTGGTCACAGCAACAAAAGCTAACACGCCTGCATGCCAAGGCTCTAGGTTCAATCCCCAACACCAGCAATATATACACCAAAAAAAGTGTCACCTAGATAATTCTTTCAGAATACTAAAATTATAGATTGCTATTTTTGCTGTTTTCTAGTTTTTTTTGGCGGGGGTGGAGGTGTGCAGGGAATTGAACTCAGAGATACTTAACCATTGAGCCGCATCCTCAGCCCTTTTTTTGTATTTTATTTACAGAAAGGGTCTCCCTGAGTTGCTTAGGATCTCACTAAGTTGCTTTGAACTCACGATCCTCCTGCCTCAGCTTCCCGAGCCACTGGGATTACAGGCATGCACCACCACACTCAGCTCTAGCTTGTTCCTTTTTTATTTATTAATTTTTTTATTTATATATGACAGCAGAATGCATTACAATTCTTATTACACATATAGAGCACAATTTTTTATATCTCTGGTTGTATACAAGGCATATTCACACCAATTTGTATCTTTATACATGTACTTTGGATAATGATGTCCATCACATTCCACCATCACTTCTAACCTCACACCACCTCCTTTTCCCTCCCATCCCTCTGCCCTATCTAGAGTTCATGGGTGGAAGAGATGAACTCTAGCTTGTTCTTAAACGGAGTGAACAACTAGTGGAACAAGGTATTGGAGGAAAATGGAGAGAAAGGAAGCAAAGACAAAAAAAAAATGGAAGGACTCACCTCAGACATGACAGACACCTCCCTCTCTGGGAGTACATGAAAAGCAAGAGGGGTTGGTGTGGAGATAGATCAGCTGGAGTGAAAGAGGTAGGGTGGGAAAACAGGGATTTCAGACATCCTGCCTGAAGGCCTTGGTTTCTCAATAAAGGTAGATATGACCTGAGATTGAGAAGAGTGCTCAAGATGTGGAATAGCAAATGCAGGAAAGAAGGAAGGCTCATCAAGGACAGAGGAGGAAAAGGATACCTGTGCAGTTTTTATTATGCAGGCTTTCAAATGACATCTTCACTGCAAGACAAGATGGCAATGTAGTTTTGATTTCTAGCCAGAAACAGAAGAATGGATTTTGGTAGACTGCTATCAGTCTCTGCCATCTTACGACTAAGATTTTCTCTGTAACATAGATCAACGTTCCCATTCCCTCACACATCCATACTCAATTTCATACTCATTCATGTTCAATTTGAACATGTTTCCTTTTAATTATTTTATTATTTTAATTGAATATATCTGTGTGTGCTTATGTGTGTGTGTGTATATGTGTATATGCATTGAGGAATGAGTAAAACAAGTTAATTAGCATACATATTACTTCACATACTTTTTGTAGTAAAAATGCTTAAAAATCTACTGTCATGGCAATTCAAGTTGCTTTTTTCTAATGAAGACTTCATAGATTTATTGAAACTGAAATGAACCTTACAATCCCTACCATCCAATTCCTTCATTTTAAGGATGACAAAACAGTGACTCACAGAGATAAAAGATTTTCCGGTATCGCATAGCTTATAAATGGTGGAGTTGGACTGACCCAGGTCAGAGCAGCTTTCATGATGCCACACAAATCCTCTTTAACCATGATTAAGAGGGAAGAGCTCCTATGCCTGTGATCATTATCTTCAAATTAAAAATAAGAATTATACTTTGGATATTGAGCATTGTATCTATTAAACAAAAATCATTCGTATCAAAGGCGATCACATGATATAGATATATATATATAGCAATTAACTTTATATATTATATATAAAATAGGCAAGGATAGATAAGTAATGGATATATATATTTTTAACATAAGGGCTTCTCCAGATGCAAAATTTGCACCACATTGAGATCTTCAAAGCACTATCCATGATTATGCCTTGCATTTTTGGAAGGATTACAGTGCCCTCTGCAGTTCCAGAATAAATAACAGGAGAAATAATTAAAACATCAATTAACATGTCTCAGAAATTCACTTTCCCCTCTTGAACTGATGAATATTTAGGTAAAGATCACACTTTAAGCCATGTGAACCACAGAATGCATAGCAGGCACCTGTTTATGTAAAAATTATAGAAAAAAATATATGTGCATATATCTACAGATTAGTTTGATGAGAACACATTAGGAGATAGCATAGTAACCTATAGGAAGGCAAACTGGTACCTTATGAGTCAAATATAGCAAGATTTTTCACTGTGAATCTTCCTGTACTATTTGAATTTTTTACCAGATGCATATATTAATTTTTTAGATATAAAAATGTTAATCAAAATTTTAAATTACTTATTAAAGAAATTATAGGCTTCTAAATTTTAAGTCTTTCTTTCTAGAAGTTCCATAACTTAAGACAAGTACAATTATAAACTTATAATTCAAATTAAATTAAAACATAACTTCTATTATTACATGCAGCCCAGCATCTTCCCACTTTAGTCGTGAAAAAGGAGTAGTTCATACAAGCTCAAGCTGGACAACAAAAACAAATCCTGAATAAGTAGACTCTATTTTATGTACTCTTTAAATCTATTAACTCAAGTCTCTAACTTGAGAGAAACTAATCTTCATATGTCTAGATATTAATAATAATGAAAAATATACAATGTAAGGTAAATCTATTTCCCAACTCAGTCCATTTCCACCAAAATATTCCATATATTTTTCCAAAAATTACATTATAAGTATTTATAGAGTGACTGAATAAGCAATTTTTTTAAATTGAGCATTTATAGCAAGCATCTTTCTGGGTGCAGGGGATAAGGAGTAAATAAAAACTACTTCAGTAACTTTGCAGAGTTGAAATTGTAGTGGGAGGAGACAGGTGTTATAAACACAAATTACTTTTCACATATTATTTCTGATAGTTGTAAACAATATTTGAAAAGAAACAGAAGTAACAGACAAGGGAGTTGCTATTTTACAGAAAGAGAGCAAGCTCTGAAAAGATGACAGACACCAGATCACAGGGAAGGAGGGAAACATGGATATCTGGGGTAAGAGTCTGCAGCCAAAAGAACACAGTACAAAGGACAACCTGTCCAGGAGTCAAGGAGCTGCCAGGGGCCAGTGTAGCTAGAGTGGAGAGAGCAAAGGGGAGGGTGGTAGGACATAAAGCCGGGGGGAAACCAGGGACAAGATTGGGGACTAAGGGTGTAGCTCAATGGTAGACAGCATGTTTAACATACAGGAGGCCCTGTGCTCAATCCCCAGCACCAGGAGGAAAGAAGAGAGGAGAGGACAAGAGGTGAGGGGAAGGGAACTTAGTGGAGGGAAAAGGAGCAGAGGAGGCAGGGATCTTGAGAACCAAAAGAAAGACTTTGGGTTTTTGTGGGGGTTTTTTTGAGAGAGAAATTGGGTATGGGATGTGGAGGGGTGACACTGGGGATCTTGAGAGAGGAGTGACCTGACTTATATTTTAAAGGATCCAATTGTTATGCTAAGAATAAACTGACAGCAGGATGGGAAAGTATAGTAAGAAACAATGTATTTTGGACCAGGTAGATAGCAGACATTGAGATAAATGGCCATATTGTGGAATATTCTCTAGGTAACCTCAAAAGAATTTTCCAATATGCTAAATATAGACTTGGAGGGAAAAGGAGAAGGTGAAGAGCACAACAACATAGTTTGCAGCCTGGGTAACTAGAAGGATGAAATTGCCATCAGCTGAGAGTAACAACTGCTGATTGAGCAGGTGGTAAGGGGAAGATCATGAATTTGGTATTAGATATTTAAGTTTCAATGTCTATTACATATCCAAAATGGATAGGTGAAAATAAGGTATAAGTTTACTGAACAGACTTGTTTATTTGAGCAGGTGAAAATGATGTTGGAGGACATAAAGGAGCAACCAGGAAAGGACAGGTTCTCTACACACATGATGAGACTTTCAGAATGGAGAACAGACAGTTCATCCATTCACAACCAAGAAGACAGGTCTGTGAGCACAGATGCAAGTAGGCAAGTAGACGAATGCAAGTAGACAGGTTGACAGAAACTACTGCAATGTCTCCTCCAGAAGCTTCTATTTTCATAGTGAAATAAATCAATGAGTCCCTTTTACTGTTTTGCTTGAAATCCTCCAAAGGCTTCCCCTCACTATAAGAATAGAATTCAAATATTTTATCACAGCCCACAGGACCCACAGGACCTACCCCCACCTCCTCTCTCCATTGCCACAAATACTTAAGCCATTAGGGCCTTCCTTCTGTGTCTCAGAAACACAATGAATTGACAAGACTTGGATTCTCTAATTTAATTGTCCCTGTATCTGGTAAGCTCTGTCCCTTGCCATCCCAAGTCTGGCTAATTCTTTCCATATATGTCTCATTTCAAAGGTACTCTCCCTAAATCTTTCTTGAACATCCCATCTAAAATGACCCTTCCTTCTCTCAGTTATTTTACTTATATACTTATTCTGTGTTATCTGCATCTTCCTATAAGAGTGTTTTCTCCCTCCCTCTCCTCTTCCTGTCTGTCAGAATGCCTGTATATTTCTTCTCAGTATTCATCCCCACATGATATAAGTATGTGTGTGTATGTGTGTGTGTGCACGTGCGTGTGTGTGTGTGTGAAGACACAGAGATAGGGAAGGAAAGAGAGAGTGATAGATGGATATTTTTGTGCATTATTCATTTCCTCTAAAAGAATAGCTGCTCCATGACAACAGGTGCTTTATCTATTCTATTCACTCTTATGCCTCCTATTTGCCACACAGTAGTAGCTCAATGAATATTTCTTTTTTAAATTTTTATTTTTTAATATATTTTCATTTTGTTCTAATTAGTTATACATGACAGTGGAATGCATTTTGACACATCATACATAAATGGAGTATAACTTCTCATTCATCTGGTTGTACATGACGTAGAGTTACACAGGTTGTGTAATCATGTATGCACATAGGGTAATAATGTCTGGTTCATTCTACTATTATTCCTATCTGCATATCCCCTCCCCTCTTTTCATTCCCCTCCTTTCACTCCCCTCTATTTAGTCCAAAAAACCTCTATTTCTCCCTCCCTCATTGTGAATTAGCATCCGCATATTAGAGAAAATATTCAGCCTTTGGTTCTTTGGGATTGGCTTATTTCACTTCGCATAATAGTTCCATCCATTTACTGGCAAATGCCATAATTCCATTCTTCTTCAAGATTGAGATATATTCCATTGTGTATACATACCACATTTTCTTCATCCTCAATGAATATTTCTTGATGATAGGTCAAATGAAAATGGAGATGTAAAACATATACAAGCCTGGCATATAGTAAATGTCCAATAAATGTTGCCTGCTATGATGATGACCACAAAGACAGCCATGGAAACAGTCACAAGCACAGCTGAGAAAGGCTAATACTTCCTCTCTGCTTGTGAATCAATCCCTTTTGTCTCATCAGAGACTTTTATTAACTACATATTCCTTCTTCCTCTTCATAGACTCCTTCCCTTCCACAACACATGTGCTGCTGATTGAGCAGGTTGTGAGGGGAATATTATAGGTATTTGCCCATAATTTAAAAAAAAAACTTAAAACATATTTTCTTTAACTTTGTGTTATATGTTAGTCAACTTTCCATTACTGTAACAAATATCTGAGATAAATCAACTTACAAAGAGGAAAGGCTTATTTTGGCTCACAGTTTTGGAGGTCTCAGTCCATAATAAGTTGGCCCATTGCTTTGGACCAGTGGCAGTACATGATGGTGGGAGTGAGTGGCAAAGGAAGCTCTCACTTCATAGTGGCGGGGAAGCAAAAGATGTGGTGTGGAGGGGGTGGGGGGTGAGGGGATGAGGTCCCAAAGAAGGCATGCTTCCAGAGCATGCCCCCAGCCACCTAACTTTCTCCCAATAGGACCCACATCTTAAACCCATATCTACCACCTCCCAATGGTACCAAACTGATGACTTTTAATACACAGGCCTTTGGGGGACATTTATCCCAATTCTAGGGTTTTGATTTTGGGCAGTACTGGGGATTGAACCCAGGGTACTTTATCACTGAACAACATCCCCAGCATTTTCAATGCTGAAATTAATAGGCTTTTGTATGTATATATCTAGATATAAATTCTTAATATAATTGCTGTCATAAAGAGTATTTGAATCTTCAGTTTTTATTAATATTGCCAAATGACTTCCCAAAATACTTCTATTGAAGTAGAGTTTTCAACTCTATAATGAACAATTATTAGTAACTGTAGGTCATGTTTTTAGTGAGGGAAAGTGTGGATAATTCTTGATGTTCCCTAAATCAATCAAGAAAATGACTGAAACTTCTACAAAAACCATGTTGGTACTTTTCTGTAACATATATTTAAAACAAAGGAAAATCAAGCACTTTGGGGGCAGGGCGGGTGGGGTGGATAATTAAAGCACTTTCTCTCTTCAGTTAATTGAAGTTTCAGCACCTATGGCTGGGGTTGTGGCTCAGTGGTAGAGTGCTTGCCTTGCACATGTGAGGCACTGGGTTTGATCCTCAGCATCACATAAAAATAAATAAAGATATTGTGTCTATGTGTGTATATATATATATATATATATATATATATATATATATATATATATATACATATATATATATATATATATATATATATATTTAAAAGAAGTTTCAACACTTACTTACTAAATAAGTTCTTCCAGTCTTCATTCTTCTCCCTAAGCTCAGCAATTCACAGCCAATGAAAACGGAAGTTACATAAAGAAAAAGAAAAAAACTAAAAGCAGAAATTCTACGGAGCACAAATGGCTACTTCTGAACGGGACAGTGAATTTCAACCCTTGTCCTCTGAGATATTTTTTAAAAGTAAGTGTGGTGGGAGGGCTGTTTTTTATTCTCGTTTTTTAAGATCGTTAATTCTCTTCTGTTAGGGAAAAACTACGTATCTTTGCCTAGTTTCTTCTACAGACTGCAAACTCTTTAAGAGAGGTATTTGTACCCCAAATGTATGATATGTCAAGATCATTGTACTGTGGTGTGTAACTAATTAAAACAAATTAAAAAAAATAGAGAGAGGTGGGGAAGAGAAGGTGTTCAGTGGCTTTTAGAAAATAACAGCCTTTTCACCTATTACCAAGCAACTGCTTCCCAGACCCCGCCTCCAAGGTCCACTCCTGGCTGCAACCAGACCTTTAGAGTCCCCCTCCACTCGAGAGCGGTGGGCGCGCCTCTCTCCTCCCCCCTGGCGCCGCGCTGCAAATGGAACAGTCCATGACGTCATGAGGCCGGGGCTCAATCAGATGCGGCGTTTGGGAATTTTTAAACTTAAAGGCGGGGCGGCCCAAGAGTCCAGGGTGTCGGCGGTGCGGTTCCCAGTTTCCTCATCATTTTCCTGGGACCTAGGCTGGCAGGATGGCAGAGGAAGGTGCTGTGGCAGTCTGCGTGCGAGTCCGGCCGCTCAGCAGCAGGTAGGTGGACGCGACAGTGGTCTGGTCGCCAGTGCGGCATCGGGCGCGGCCCGGGTCGGAGGGTAGAGACCTTCCTTGGCTTTTCCTGGAGTTGCTACCTTCTGGCTCCGCTGCTTAGTAACTCCGCGGTTTGCCCGCTTTGTGCCACTGTTCCCCGTCTGTAAAGTGACCAGGAAGGATCAGAGAGCTAGAAGATAACGTCCTAGCTGCGGGATTCGCTTAAATCTTAATCGGACTTGCTGACAGTAAAGACCTTCACCCGTCCCCTGCACTTCCTTTCTGGCATCGGTGCCTCCCTGATCTCCTCGCCCTGGAGAAGTCGTGTCATAGTTACTTGTTTTACACTTCACTAGCTGTCTAAACTCTCTGAGAGCAAGGACTTGCATTGCATTTAGTAGATGCTCAAGACCTTATCCATCCATTCATTCAACAAATTTTACTAATGATTTTTTTATTCACAAGTTCAAACACATAATAGGATCCTTGTCCTGTGGATCTTTCCTCCTAGTGTGAGGAAACAATACAGTAAACAATGCTAAGTGGTGATATATGAGTAGTAAATGCTATCAAAAGAAAAATCAAGAAGAGATATTAAGTTTGGTTTTTCTAGCCTCTGGCCTTCAACTCAAAATGCTATGCTAACACTTTTTCTATTTGAAAAATTGTTATTAAACACTACGGTCTGTTAACAAATAAGATTGTCAAGATTTTAAATTTTCTATTTTTAAGAAGCTCATTCTCTAACTGGGTGTAAGATTATGCTAAGTGAAGCTAGCCAATCCCTAAAAAACAAATGTCAAATGTCTTCTTTGATATAAGGAGAGTAGCTAAGAACAGAGTAGGGTCGAAGAGCATGAGAAGAAGATTAACATTAAACAGGGATGAGAGGTGGGAGGGAAAGGGAGAGAGAAGGGAAAATGCATGGAAATGGAAGGAGACCCTCAGAGGTATACAAAAGTACATACAAGAGGAAGTGAGGGGAAGGGGAAAAATAATACAAGGGGGATAAACGAATGTCAGTAAAGGGGGCAGAGAGAGAAGAGGGGAGGGGAGGGGAGGGGAGGGGAGGGGAGGGGGGATAGTAGAGGATAGGAAAGACAGCAGAATACAACAGACACTAGTATGGCAATATGTAAATCAATGGATGTGTAACTGATGTGATTCTGCAATCTGTATATGGGGTAAAAATGGGAGCTCATAACCCACTTGAATCAAATTGTGAAATATGATATATCAAGAACTATGTAATGTTTTGAACAGCCAACAATAAAAAAAAAAAAAAAAAGAAGCCATTACAATACATTATGATGGCCCAGAGGAGAATGTTTGCCCGAGGAGTCATTAGCCTATCAGAGATGACAGTTTGGGTGAGGCAGGCTGGTGGCTGTAAAGTCCTGACACTTTTCATGAATGGAAGAATAAGCAAGTAACTTAATGGAAGGGAAGGACAATGGTAATCCAGGTATGGAGAGGTTAAGCTAACATCATTTTAGGAACAGCCTCAGATTAGTTGATTTGTTTGGCACTTAAGGTGTATGCAGGAATTTAGAGGAAAATGAGGTTGAAGAGAGAAGTGACATGGTCCATGTGTCCTGTGCCATGCTAAGTATTTCATAAGTTTCTAGAAGGTTTTTAAGGTTTGAAGCAATAGCACATAATCAGAGTTGTATTTTTTTCTTCCAAATTTGAATATCTTTACTTTTATATATCTACTCAGTGGATAGAGACAGTTTGGGTAGTATGCACACCTTTATCTAATTGGCAATTAAAACAACAACAAGACACACCTGACTCCAGTGGAATTTGTTGTTTTATGTTTATATGTCAGCCCTGATTATACTTAAGTCTTTCTGTTTGGGAAATATTAATTTCAAATTCAAAAAATCATAATGCTGTGAAACTGGAAAAAAAACTGATCTTGGAGATCAGTTAATACAGTTCTCTAATTTTACAGATGAGAAATTGAGGTTCATAGAAGATAAATGGCTCCTTGAAAACCACCCCAGTACCAGCTAAGACTAGAACTCTCATTTCCAAAGCTTCCTGCTTTTTCTCCTGACCAATCATGCCTATATGTTTGGGTTCTAGTACCATGCTGTTTTTGTTACTATAGCTCTGTAGTATAATTTGAAGTCATGTATTATGATGCCTCCTGCTTCACTTCTCTCACCACGAATTGCTTTGGCTATTTCAGGCCTCTTATTTTTCCAAATGAATTTCATGACTGCTTTTTCTGTTTCTATGAAGAAGGTCATTGAATCTGTGTAGCACTTTTGGTAGTATGGCCATTTTGACTGTTTCTGCCTACCCAAGAACATGGGAGGTCTTTCCATCTTTTAAGGTCTTCTTCAATCAATTTCTTTCTTTAGTGTTCGATAGTTTTCATTGTAGAGGTCCTTCACCTATTTTGTTAGGTTGATTTCCAAGTATTCTTTTGTTTGAGGCTATTGTGAATAGGATAGTTTTCCTAATTTCTTTTCTTTATTTCTTTTTTTTTTTTTAAGGAAGGATGACAAGCAGAGCTGTATTTTGAATCTATCCTTTCAGCTGCCAGTACTGGGTGGGAAGTTGGAAGTGAAGGGCTTCACAAGGAAACTCCCATGAGAGGACTGGTGTGGGAGGCCATCCTCCAAAGTGATTTGAGTTACCTCCCTGGCTGGGTAAGAAGGCTCTAACACAGTTGTGTCTAAGCGCCTCTCACCCAGCCAAGGAGGTAACTCAAATCACATTCGAGGATGGCCTCCCACAGACTGGAGATCACTAAACCCCTATTAAGAGAGTTGAACTCTGAAACTTCCAACATGGACTTTTCATCTTTTCCTTATATATGTGATAAAAGTTATAACCATCTTTTGTTGTTGTTTTTGGTTCTGGGAATTGAACCCAGGGACACTACCATTTTTTTATTTTGAGACAGGGTTTTGCTAAGTTGCTAAGGTTGGCCTCAAGCTTGTGATCCTCCTACCTTAACCTCCTGAGTCTTTGGTGTTATAGGCATACAGTATCACACTTGGCTAGTTGTTACCATCTTTTAAAATGTTCTTTAGAACATGAAATCTTTTAAGTTATCCTTCCTATAACATGACTTCTGTGATCAGTTATATTATACTAAAATGTAGTGTTTTTATTCTTTTAGAGAGGAAGAACTTGGAGAAGCTACACAAGTTTACTGGAAAACTGACAATAATGCTATTTATCAAGTTGATGGGAGTAAATCCTTCAATTTCGGTAAGCTTGTTGTAGCATCAAAAGTTAGCCTGGGCTGGGGTTGTGGCTCAGTGGCAGAGCTCTTGCCTCGCACATGTGAGGCACTGGGTTCGATCCTCAGCATCATATAAAAATAAATAAACAAAATGAAGATATTTTGTCCATCTATAACTAAAAAAAAAGTTAGCCTGTTAAGCCTGTTATCCTTTTACTATTAAGAGTACTAAAGGTATATCAGTAAAGATTTGTAAACTGCTTCACTGGAACCAAAAAAAATTATTTATCCATCATGGATGAAAAGAAAGATAATAATAAATTGATGTTGAAAGCACAGTTATAATTTTAGTACCTTATAGCTGAAACTAATGTTTTTCTCCTTTCGTTTATTTATTTATAGCATAAAACTCCATAAACCAAAGTATATTGTACAGTATCAAGTCATCATTAAGATCTTTCAATTTAGTATACTCTTTTTACAATTATTTTCAAACTCTTAATGAAGAAGTTTCTTCTTTATCTGCTAAAATATATCAGGGACTCATCTCTGCTTTTGTGGAGCTTATCTAAAGGCATTAAATTCATGATGAGATAAGCTTTGTGGGAATTTTTAGTGGAGGATCTAATTTAGTCCAATAATCCAAAAAAGGTTCTGCTACAATGAAACACGAAGGCTAGCTATACCAAAAGGACTTTGAGGCCTTAAAGGTAACTAAATTGATTTCTTCATTGACTGAACATATATAATGTCCCAGCCATTGTTCTAAGCAGTTCATGTTAATATACTTGTTTAATCTTCCTGACAAATCTATGCAGTAGGTACTGTTGCTTTCCCATTTTAATGAGGGACCAAAATAGAGGGCTAGAGTCACACAATCAGCAAGTGGAAGAATTGGTCTCCAATCTGTTCTATTCATGCTAACAGAACTGCTTCCAAATCTAGACAAAAACAGGTCTGCTCAATAATCTTAAGAATGAATAAAAGTGTTGGTGTTAAACCACAAAACCAATAAGTAATGTTTTACAGCAGAGAAGTATAGAAGATGAAATGATTGCTTGTAAATGATTGTTGGTATTAGCATAATTTTTTTAAAAAAAAATTTTGTAGTTATAGATAGACAACATGCCTTTATTTTATTTGTTTATTTTTATGTTGTGCTGAGGATTGAACCCAGTGCCTCACACATGCTAGGCAAGTACTCTACCTTGAGATAGGAAAGTTCCATGAGATAGGAAAAAAAGCATAGCACAGGGTTCACTTTTATCCCTGGGTTACTACAATTTTACTACTGCTTTCTTTCAAATATCCACAACCACAGCCCCTTAGCATACTTTTTTAGAAGGTAAAAACAGTCTGTGCCAGGCATTGTAAATCCAAATTAAGGGATACCCAAGCATTCAGACTCCTGTACTATAGGGTTTTAGTGGCTACGTATGGTCATCAAAGATTTGGACTCCTCCATCTGCCTGAGGCATTAAAATTTGAGTCATCTACCAGTTCTCCTCATTCTGAAATCATGTTACCTGAGCAGCCTTCAGGTGGCACTTGGATTTCTCATACACTTCTGCCTGCAGGGCAGATATGTGGTCATGATAGAACAGCATGATCACTGAATTTCTCACGGCAAATCAGTATGTTTCCCTCCCAATTTACACATCTATTTCCTGTGAGCCACCATTAAAACCAAGATCCATTTTTGTGTGTCCTAGCAAAAGCAAAGAAATCAAACCTTAGGAGGGCAAACTCATCAGTGCAAAAGCTACCCTTAATTCTAAGCACAGTAATGGTTCATATCTCCTAGGTATTAACCATATACTTACAATAATTCAATAATGATGATAATATGTGCCCATTTTACACATTGGGGCACAGAGACAGTAACCCCCTTGGTCAGTGTCACACAGCTTAGATTCCAGAGCTCCATATGCACCACTATGCCTTACTGCCATTTGAAAACACAAAGGTTAGGTGACTTGTTTTTTCTGTATGGGGACCAACACATTATCTTTGTGTATTTTCAGAAGACAAAAAGGTTGAAGAAAATACTTTCTTAAATATCTTGTCATCCTAGTCCCTGACAATTTTTTTCTTTGAGTGATTACTAATTCAGAGTGAGAACACAGTTGATTTGTTTGACATCTATGTTTTTCTTGTTTTCCTAGATCGCGTCTTTCATAGTAGTGAAACTACTAAGAATGTCTATGAGGAAATAGCAGTACCTATCATTGATTCTGCTATACAAGGCTACAATGGTTTGTATTCCTTTGATGCTGTAGAAACATTTTAGTCTTGAGCATCTACTCAACAAGCATTGATAGTTTCACTCACTGTAGATTTATTTTTAATCCTTGCATGTGTGTATTTTGTTTTGTAGGCACTATATTTGCCTATGGGCAGACTGCTTCAGGAAAAACACATACTATGATGGGTTCAGAAGATTGTTTGGGAGTTATACCCAGGGCAATTCATGACATTTTCCAAAAAATTAAGAAGGTAATAACTTAGCTAACTTCCTAGTAAAAATAGTAATAATTGGATAGCAGTCTTAGAGTTTTCTTTTATAATGATAAAAGGAGGCAAATTTACATTTATCTCTTGAGTTCCATGAGATAGGAAAAAAGGCATAACACAAGGTTCACTTTTATCCCCACAGGTTACTGCATAAAAAGTAGATGTTGGTTAAAAAAAGAGAGAGAGAGAGAAGCAGAAGTTCAGAATGCACAACTAGTTACAAGTTGGGTTTGAGTTAGTGTTTTCATTAAAATAAGAGCATCTCTTATTAGGGTTTTACTTTGAGTCAGGAGAGTTGGATTGGGTGGTCTCCTCTTATTCATGATGGCATACTTTTCATTGTTTCTAAAACAATGCTTTTGTATTTTTATGTTTGTTATGAACACAGAACCATGGGTTTTATTTATTTTACAAAGATTATTACCTTCCTTACCTCTTTAATAATAATGGGTCCCCGTTCAGTATTAGATTTTCATAAACGGATGCTTTCTGATGCTTTCACACATTTTTTTTCCTCCTAGTTTCCTGAGAGAGAATTTCTCTTACGGGTGTCTTACATGGAGATATACAATGAAATCATCACAGATTTACTCTGTAACACTCAAAAAATGAAACCTTTAATAATTCGGGAAGACATCAATGTGAGTATTCGAGTTAGCTGGCTTTAAAACATTCACTTATTGGAATTGCTCTGCATATTTTTTAAAAGTATTTCCTTTTTTTTGGTTTTCTTTTTCTTTCTATGGTTTTTTGTTTGTTTGTTTGTTGTTTTCAAGTGTTTATAGAGAGATCCATTTTTTCAGCAATCTGTGTAGTTTTAAAGTACTGATAGATTAAGTGCCTAAAAATAGCAAGATGGTAGGCTTTGATGTACACAGTGAATTGTGATTATTCATAGAGTTGTTTGCTATTTTTTTAAAGAATAATCAATCCATTTTTTTAACTTCCTCAAGTTCTGAAATAGTTTATACCATCTTTTTGAAAAGCAAACTTATAAATGACTTTTTTTCTAATCTTTCCATAATTACTGGTTTCAGAGGAATGTGTATGTTGCTGATCTCACAGAAGAAGTGGTCTATACCTCAGAAATGGCTTTGCAGTGGATCACAAAAGGAGAAAGTAAGACTGCTGTATTTCTTTAAAATGCTTACAAAAACTTCAATAATCCCATTTTTAATTGTTAAGCTAAAATAAAATAGCCTTCAAATCGCACTTAGGCTAAAATAAAATCAGTGTTTTTCTTAAACTTTAACATGTATGTAGCTGAAATATAACTCATTTTTACAGAGAACAGACATTATGGAATAACAAAAATGAATCAAAGAAGTAGTCGTTCTCACACTATTTTCAGGATGGTATGTAATTATTTCCCCCAATATTTATCTTTCAAAGTAAGAATACACTAATTTTCTACAAGTTGCCTTTTCTGTCTAGATTTTGGAAAGCAGAGAGAAAGGTGAACCTTCAAATTGTGAAGGATCTATCAAGGTGTCCCATTTGGTGAGTACTAATGAATCATAATAATGTACCATAGGAGCCAAAACAAAATGTCATTAACTGTTGGATGTTTGGTTTTATGAGAACTGTTAACTAAATAGGAAAATGTATGTATAAATTGGCAGTTTAACTAGTCTTGTCAGAAATATCAGATTACTAGCAGAAATGTTGTAGGAAGAATTTAGAGAATATTTCTTTCTATTATATCATGGCTACCATCTCCTAAAATTTAGATGTAAGGCTTACAGGAGTTGAAGTTTTTTCTTACCACCAAAGAAGTAAGATTGTTTTTTATGCATATCTAAGAGTTTAAGTAATCTTGGAATTTGGAGATTTTTTTTTCTTTAATTAAAACTCAGACTTGTGTGATCAACAACAACAAAAAACTAGATAGAATGGGTAAAACAAATTACATTATTCAGGTCTTTTTTATTATTTTTTTAGAAACAATAAAAATATATGTTTTATATTATAAATGGTGGTTTGTGTTTGTTTGTTTTGGGGTTTTTTGCTGGGTGCTGCAGATCCAACCCAGGACATTGTGTATGCTAGGCAAATGCTCTACCACTGAGCTTCACACCCAGGCCATAAACAAGGTTGTAGACTATAAATCCCTTGAAGAGAAGAGTGATGTCATATTCATCTTTGTAGCCCCAACATATTGCATATTTATTGCAATAAATATTTACTGAACTTGAGCATTATGCAAACTTTCCCTTTTCTCCACATAAGTACATCATTACCTTCTTGCTACACTATACCATAGCTGTCTCTTGCTCCTTCCCTATCCTTTTTCATTATTGATCTGTTCTCCATCAAATTCTTTTTTCTTTTTTCCTCTGTGTGTGTGTGTGTGTGTAATCGGTTGTTTTTAGTTATACATGACAATAGGATTCATTTTAACAATTATAAAAGCATGGAATATAATTTGTTCTAATTCAGTCTCTGGTGTTTCCCCTTTTTCTTCCCTCCTCCCTCTGCCTGTTTCCTTCCCTCTACTCCTTTTGCTATTTACTCATTGTTTTGTTGTTGTTGTTTTTTAATTAGTATCTTACGGATGTACGTGATGGTAAGATTTACTGTGATATATTCACTTATGTACATAGGAAAGTTATGTAATATTCATTCTACTGTCTTTCCCTAGCCCATCTCTCCTCCCTTCCCTCTTTCCCCTTTGTCTACTCCACTGATCTTCCTTCTATTCTTTTTTTTTTTTTAATCCCCTCCTTTGTTTTGGATTAGCTACCACATATCAAAGAAAGCATTCTGCCTTTGGCTTTTGGAGACTTGCTTATTTCACTTGGCATGATAGTCTCCAGTTCAGTTCATTTGCTGGCAAATGCCATAGTCATTCTTTTTTTTTTTTTTTTGGCTGAGTAATACTCTGTTGTTTATATAATATCACATTTTCTTTATCTATTCATCTGTTGAAGGACATGTTGGTTGGCTCCATAGCTTGCCTATTGTGAATTGTGCTGCTATAAACATTGAGGTGGCTACATCACTGTAGTATGCCGATTTTAAATCCTTTGAATATATACTGAGGAGTGGGATAGCTTAGTTATATGGTTCCATTCCTAGTTTTTTGGGGGGAATGTCCATACTGCTTTCCAGAGTGGTTGCAGTAATTTGCAATCCCACCAACATGTATGAGTATACCTTTTTCCCACATCCTCACCAGCATTTACTATTATTTGTATTCTTGATGATTGCGATTCTGACTGGAGTAAGAGAAAATCTCAGTACAGCTTTAATTTTCATTTCTAATTCTAGAGATGTTGAACATTTTTTCATATATTTGTTGACCCTTTGTATTTCGAGGATTATCTGTTTAGTTTCTTTTCCCATTTATCGATTGGGTTATTGGGGGAGTATCTTTGTTTTTTGGTTTGGTTTTGTTGGTGGTGGTGGTATTTTTGGTGTTAAGTTTTTTGTGTTCTTTGTATAGATATCAATGCCCTAACCTAAGTATAAGTGACAAAGATTTTTTTCCCATTCTGTAGGCTCTCTTTACACTCTTAATTGTTTCCTTTTCTGTGAAGAAGCTTTTTAATTTGATGCCATCCCACTTACTTATTTTTAATTTTACTTCTTCTTGTGCTTTTAGAGTCTTATTAAGGAAGTCAGTTCCTCAGCCAACGTGTTGAAATGTTGGACCTACATTTTCTTCTTTTTTTTCCCCTACATTTTCTTCTGACAGTTGCAGGGGTTCTGGTCTAACTCCTAGGTCTTTGATCCACTTTGAATGAAGTTTTGTGTGGGATGAGAGATAGGGGTTATGTTTCATTCTACTACATATGGATTTCCAGTTTTCCCAGCACAGTTTGTTAAAAAGGCTATCTTTGGTTTTGACACCTTTTTCTTCTATGAGATAACTGTGTTTATTAGGTATATGTTTGTGTCTTCTATTCCGTTGGTCTGCATGCCTGTTTTGGTGCCAATACCATGGTGTTTTTGTTACTGTAGCTCTGTAGTATAATTTGTAATGTGGTATTGTGATACCTCCTGCTTCACTTTTCTCACTAAGGATTGCTTTGCGAGGCCTAAATTCTTCAGCTTGATATGGGATGTGATTTAAGATTACCTTATTTGGTTAGAACAATGAATACTAACATACTTGTTTGGGCTGTTTTTAGTTTATTTTAAACAAAATTACTAGACTATAGGACTCAAGAACTTGTTACATGTTATTATTTGGTGTTCTGATAATAATTTAAAAGTAAAGACTTTGCCATATTAAAAAAAAAAGACTACCTTATTTGATTTGAAAACTATAGAGAAAAAAATTAATCAACAGTATATTTATTTATTTTCAGATTTCATGAAAGCAAATTCTTACTATTCCATTCTAACTTTATTTTAGTGTAAAAAGTGTATCTCTTATTTTAGTAGACTTTAATGTTGTTTTAATATAACAACAACAAAAACAAACTAACCTCTTCCAATACCAGTGATTTTTTTTTTTTTTCTTTTAAATACACTTGATGTATTCAGTGCTCTATTTGGTGATTATCCTCACCTTCCTCAATGCTCTGTTATCTGTGGTCCTTGGACATTATCTGGGACATCCCTTTGGCCTACCCACTTCCTGTAAGAATCTTCTTGGGAAGAAGTCTTCCTTGAAGAATCATCTTCTGGCTCTTTGGAGGTGACTCTTTCCTAATTGTCTCCTGGCCTTGTGGGGATGATAATATTTAGGTTCTCTCAGCTCTACTCCTCCATTCTCTTCTGTGTCTTCTTTTCTCCTGCCCTCTAAGAAAAACTCAGGAGTGTTCTGTGGCTTTTCTTACTTCAGATTCTTATACTCAGATATTCTTTCACCATTTCTGTGTTGAAGATTGCTAAATATTTATTTTTATCTACAGTCTCTGAGATTGCTGGAATTATGCATGCTACTGTTATCTCAAACTGCAGTA
This sequence comes from Marmota flaviventris, assembly GCF_047511675.1. Classification (NCBI taxonomy): domain Eukaryota; kingdom Metazoa; phylum Chordata; class Mammalia; order Rodentia; family Sciuridae; genus Marmota; species Marmota flaviventris. Next base: position 94,002,084 of record NC_092504.1, read on the forward strand.
TATATAAAATTAATTTCTTACAACAGTAGTGACTATTCTGCTTTTTCCAGGAAAGCTTTGTCAATTTTAACTCTTTAATTCAATTAATCTTTGTTGGTATTTCTCTTTGTCCTGTTGTCTCATTTCTTATTTTGGTACATTCCTGTGGTATATTCATTTAAATCCTTGTTTCTCTTGAATTACTACATTGATCTCCTGAAACCTGGCCCTCATGACTCTGGACTTCCTTTCTTCAGTCTGTTATACAAATTTGAAATTTATCTAAGCACTGCTTTTGTTATGTCACTTCTTGGACAAGAAATGTACTTCCTCTGCTCCACATGAGTTCCTCTCCTAGATGGGGCCTCTTGGAAGCTTTGGATAGGTGTCTTTGGTTAGGAGTACTTGTTCCCACTGTCATGACTTCACTCATGCTGTTTCACTCCTTAACCACTTTGCCTTTGATTATGAATCTGGATCATCTGTAGTGGACACTATGTAAGGACCATTAGACTTCTGATTATTTTAGAGAAGAAAGTATCTGAGATAGAACTACAGAACTATAATTACTTGCCTACACCCTGGAAATCTTCACAGAGAAATAACTTAAAGCTCTTTCTTTTAATGTATTCTGAATATATAGAGAGAGTTTTTTATGCTCTGGGCACAGTGCTGGGTTCTGAGATTAAAAGAATAAAGGATACATTCCTCTGTTACTTAATATACAGATAATTTCTACTGCTGCCTCTCCAGACCAAGCTGCCATCATCTCACCTGGATTCTGCACTAGTCTCCTACCTTGGCTGCCTGCTACCGCTCCTGTCCCTCTCTAATCCATTCTCCACTCAAGGGCACAGTTGATGCTTCAGAAAGTTGAATCTGATTGTATTAGTACTCCCCCGTATAAAACCCTCTAGTGGCTTCCCATTGCATTTAGGAAACCTGGAATTCTTAGTCTTGCTTAAAAAACCCTGCATAATGTGATCATTCCTTCTCTTACCCTGTCTTTTTCCTGCTTAAGTTCACCAACTACACCACTCTGCCCTTTCTACATTTTTTAACACACCAAGGGCACTCTGGTTTGTGACCTGGTATGCTGGCTTACCTTCTGTCTAGACTATCATTTCCCATGATCTTTTCATAACTGCCTTTCTTAGTCTGATGACTGGCCTTCCCCTACCACCCCATCCAGAAGATGTGTTCTGTTCCTCCCTCTGCTCTCTTCCAGCTCTATTTGAATTATCCACTACATTTATCACAATATATTTCTTATATGTCTTTTTCTCTCTTCTTAGCAACCTCCTCTTCTGTAGAATACAAGCTCTGTGAGAGCAGAGACCTCATTTGTCTGGTTCTCTGCTATTTCCCCAGCAACTAATGCACTGCCTAGAACATGATAGATATTCACTTTTTTTTTCCCCACTATTATTTGCAAAATGAAAGAGGTCCATGCTTTTGAAGATGCTACAGGGTAGTCAAGGACTCAAATGACTAGCTCTACAGGAGTTACTCAACTATAAGAGTAAGTCATATCTAATAAAGTGTTCTGGGTACATAGTGGAAGTAGCGTTTCAAAAAAAATTCAAAGTGTGGGGTAGGAAGAGTAAAGTTGGCACAGCTACATTAAGAAGGTAACATTTGTCCTGGTTCTTGAATAAAGAGTAATAAGGGCAGATTAGAATGTTAGAACCTACTGCTGCCACAAGTGCTGGGTTGCAAAGAATCATGTTCACCTTGGTAAAGTTTTGACTATATAGGAAACAACCTACTGTGATCTGCAGCATGACAGAGTATATGTCATAAAGAAAGAAAAACGACACATAGAGACTACTTTGACTCAAGATGATATATTATCTCAAGAAGAAACACAAGAATTTAGATGGGACATTCAGATATGCCAAGTATTAAAAATGTTCTTTCAATAGTTTGGACTTTATTATTTCTAATTATCCCTCCTGAAGGTTTATTTTCATTTGTCCTACAGAATTTGGTGGATCTTGCAGGCAGTGAAAGAGCTGCTCAAACAGGAGCTGAAGGTAATGAGAACTAGTAAAGTAAATTAGTCTTAGTTCCTTCTTATTCTTTTATGGGATAAAAATGCTTCTAAGTATTTTTTAAAACTGATAATAGTAATTTTCTACTAAAAATCCTTAATACAAAAATCGGCATCTATATATAACTAATTATTTTCTTTGAACTATTGTAGCATCTATTAAAAAGCTAAAGTTATGTAATTAATAGGTTAGTATATCTGGGAAGCCCATGAGAATTCCACGAAAACTATTTAAATTTCTACAGTTAGTAAGGATATTAAGAAAGATAGCTGAGCCTAATGGCACATGCCCATAATCCCAGTAGCTCAGGAGACTGAAGCAGGAGGCTTAAAAAAAGTGGATGTGTAACCGATGTGATTCTGCAATCTGTATACGGGGTAAAAATGGGAGTTCATAACCCACTTGAATCAAATGTATGAAATATGATATGTCAAGAACTATGTAATGTTTTGAACAACTAATAAAATTTTTTAAAAAAGTTCAAAGCCAACCTCAGCAACTTAGCAAGGCTCTAAACTTAGCAAGACTCTGTCTCAAAAAAAAAAAAAAAAAAAAGGACTGGGGGCTTAGCTTGGCAGAAAGGACTCCTGGGTTCAATCTCTAGTACAGAAAAGAAAAAAAGGAAGGTAGTAGGAAGTATCTTTCCAGTACTAACATTCTGATTCTAGGATACATGTAAGTATATACAGATTCTTTCATTGCACCTTTGCCCTTTCAAAATTTATGTATACTAATCTCCATTAGAAAATGAGACGTGACCATAGTTAGCATTGAAAAGAAAAGGATGCTTTTCTACTATGTGAAAAATGATACTGCATATCATCCCTATGTATCTATCCTGGGAGAAGCTTAACATTACAGCTAAATTTTAACTCTATAGGATCTAGTCTCTCATGGCAAAACTGGCTATTTTTTCCAGTTCTCCTTATATGTGTAATAAAACAAATGAAAATCCAAAGAAAGGTAGTGTGGTACAAATTTAATATATAGAAATTAATAACTCTTAAAAACAAAACCAAGTAGAATTTTATGTGGACAAAGGTTATTTACATTAATAATGTAAAAGATGTGGTACCTCTTTTACATAGGAAAACTTGATATCTCAACTAGGAAACTCAACAGATTGCACAAAATCAATGTAAAGAAATCTTTAAATCAGACCTGAATTATGGAGAACTTTGTGAAAATGAAAAAGCATACTTAGATGAGAAGATTTGAAATCACAAAGATGCCAAATTTCTCTGTTAATTTCTGGATTTAACACAATCCTAATAAAAACATCAAGAATACATTTTTGTGTTGTTTAAACTAGTATGGTTATTTTAAAGTGTGTATGGAATTTGTGACCTCCTGCCTCATCCTCCCAAAGTAGTCCCTCTGATTTTTAGTAATGTTTTTCCTACTGTTGATACCTATTCTGAATCACTTAATTGGTGGAAGGAATAGGAAGAGAATGCCTACCAAAATTATAATACGGTGGGCTCAGGTCCAAACCAAAACACACATCCTAGCATCTGATTCTTTGATGTCTAATTTCTCTTGTCATTTACTAATAAATAACTTAGTTACCTAGTATGGGGGGGAAGTTTTGATTTTTTTTTTTTTTTAATCATAAATTTAGGTGTACGACTCAAGGAAGGCTGTAATATAAATCGAAGCTTATTTATTTTGGGACAAGTAATCAAGAAACTTAGTGATGGACAAATTGGGTAAGTTTATCCCATTACACACCCACACTTACTCAGGCTATTGTAAGTATTTTTTATACAACTGCAGCACAGCTTTTCATTTCTCTGGTTATACATGATGTAGCTAGTGTCACACCATATGTGCAGTCATTACATGTACCTAGGGTAATAATGTCCATCTCATTTCACTATCTTTCCTGCCCCCCATGCCCCTTCTCTCCCCTCCCTTCCCTTTGCCCAATTAAAGTTCCTCTGTTTTGCCCATGCCCCCTCCCCCATTATAGATCAGTATCCACTTATCAGAGAGAACATCTGCCTTTGGTTTTGGGGGATTGACTCACTTTGCTTAGCATGATATTCTCCAGCTCCATTTATTTACCTGCAAATGCCATAATTTTATTCTCTTTTAATGCTGAGTAATATTCCATTGTATGTATATATACCACAGTTTCTTTATTCATTCATCTATTGAAGGGCATCTAGGTTGGTTCCACAGTTTAGCTTTTGTGAATTGAGCTGCTACAAACATTGATACGGCTGTGTTGCTGCATTTCTGTAGTATACTGATTTTAATAAAGAATTAATTTTTAAAACTAAATGTTCTGTATTAAAAGACAACCACTTTTATAATAAAAAATTTCTCAATCTTTTTCTTCCCAAACTCATTTCTTGTTAAGTGGTTTCATAAATTATCGAGATAGCAAATTAACACGAATTCTTCAGAATTCTTTGGGAGGAAATGCAAAAACACGTATTATCTGCACAATTACTCCAGTATCTTTTGATGAAACTCTTACTACTCTTCAGGTGAGTTTGATTTTTTTATCTTAATATGGGGAAAGGTCAACTTTAAGAAGAAAAAATTACCTACTAAAATTTGGTATACTTTTTAAAATTGACATAACACACTTGTTACGATAATATTAATGTGTTATCCTCTAAATACCATTCCTTAATTTAACTTTCAAGACTTCAATCTTTTGTATTCCACTTCCATAATTTTAGCCATATCCAATGTTATTTTGACTGATATTGACTTGATATTTTCTTCAAATAACTTACTTTTTGTACTTAATTTGTGATAAAAGCAAATTTTATCAATCCTATGAATGAAAAACTAAGATTACTCACCACAAGTAGAAAGTAACCAAAACTATATATATACACACACACACACACACACACGTATATATATATATGTATACACACACACACACACACACACACGTATATGTATGTATTTGCATATGTATATGTGTATGTGTGTATAGGACAATAAGTCTTGAATTCTGTCTGTTGCCCACCTTGGTTTTGTGCTAAAGGCCAACATTTTCTGTTAAAAATGAAGGAAAGGAAAATGAAAAACATCAATGGAATAGCTTTCTCAATGAAGAATTCAGTATTATTTACTGGTCACCTTCATGTTCCCACTTAAAGTTACTTCTAGTACTCATACTCAAGCCATTGCTTTAAATAGCTATTGAGCACTGGATTAAGGTCCTGCCAGTAGAACAAAGAGAAAACATTCCTGACTTTACAGAATTTACAGAGCAGATTAAGATTTGTCTTCTGACATGATTGCCTTGGATTAGTATTTAAGTGGCTAATAGAGTTTAAAGAAAGGGGAGATAGTTTTGGCTCGAAGAGGAGCTTCAAAGTATAGGAAGCATTTGGGAGGGGTGGATGGTTTTGTAGGTTCTCTATTGCATCTGTCTTCAAGATGTTTTTCTAACTCTTCTGAAACTATTGGCCAGAGTAAGTCACAGAGCATGGTTAAAAGAACAATATAGAATGCTCCCTGTATTCAAAAATATTAAGCCAACTGAGAAAACTTTGTTTTGGTTTGTCTTCCAAGAAACTTGATTATAGGAAACCTAAATGTTGTTATGACTTCTTTTAGTATTAATATTTTACTTCATTTTTTGCCAGTTTGCCAGCACTGCTAAATACATGAAGAATACTCCTTATGTTAATGAGGTATCAAGTGATGAAGCTCTCCTAAAGAGATATAGAAAGGAAATAGTGGATCTTAAAAAACAGTTAGAGGAGGTATGTATAAATCATTTATTTCAGTAAATAGGGACCAACTTAGAATAATGGAGATCTGCCCCCCAAAATTCTAAATTCATGAATATCTGAGCTGCTACAGCTTAATTTTAAAGTAAATAGTTTTTAACTAAGAAGAAATCAACTCATAAAAATTTAACTTTGTTTACTATAAATTGAAAGATTTGGTTTCTTGAAATTATTTTGAATTTTGTTTTTCATTTCCAAAGTTCAAGACTTAAGACTTTTTTTCAAATAAGCCAAGTAGAAATACTTTCTTAAAATGTTTTACAAGTACGTATTAATTCAGGTTGACAAGAAAGACCATGTATAGTTACTTAAAACTACCTTCTGTATTTTCACATTCTGCTGAATTCCTCTTCTAACCCTTAAGTAGTAGCCTAATAATATAGTATAATCAACCTATCATTGTAACTGGTTTATTTTAATCTTGGTCTCATAATTTGTAAGTCTTTAATTTTAGTGATCTCTGAAAAAATTGCCTAAGATATCAAACAATAGTCTTATAAGATGAAAGAGAAAATGTCTGTGTTTGCTATTGGTATACAGATTTCAGCTTCTTTGACTTTTCTGCCTGTTATTTAGATATTCGTAGCAATTAATAGAACTGTTTTAACAGTATTCTTATCTTTTACAGAGTATATAGAATAGAGACCTGAGAAGAAATGTGTAATTTGCTATATTACAAGTTTGAGAAATTATTGATTATAGTAACTGCACATTAGAGTTCTGCACTTAGGGTATATTTTATTTCAATACAATTAAATTCTCTGAGATCATATGCATATTTCATATTCTTTTTTTAAGCTACTTTAAAATTTTTAAAATCTAGCTACATCTATTATTAACATAATCCATTATTACATTCTGTAGGTCAGTATAAAGACTCGGGCCCAGGAAATGGAAAAAGACCAATTGGCCCAACTTTTGGATGAAAAAGATTTACTTCAAAAAGTACAGGATGAAAAAATTCAAAACTTAACACGAATGCTGGTGACTTCTTCTTCTCTTACAATGCAACAGGAATTAAAGGTAAAAAAATAAAAGATAACAGCTTAAATATGGTAGAAAATAGGCACTTTTATATATATTTATGATACAGTTAGGCACTTCTTATTCTTTTATACAATATATTCAAGAAACCCAGATATTTTATGTTTTTGCTTATACATCAACACTGCCTAAGAAGTTCATTAAAAATACCCTATCCCTAATTTCCACATATAGCGCTTCTTATTCAAGAAGTCTAATATATAGTTAAAGAATCTATTTTGTAATATGCAGATGATTAGGAACCACTGGTCACTAGGGGGATGTTTTTGTTTAAAGAAATAGAATTATTAACCTTAGAAACATTGATCTAGAATATAAACCAATGTGGTGATCAAGATTCTAGCTTGTTTGTGTTTTTTGTTGACATTTTAGGGTATAATATTGTGAACAGAAGGAAGAACCCTGAATCTGGACTGGCTGAATTTGAATCCCAGATCCATCAATTCCTGACTCTTGACATTGGGCAATTTCTTGAATCCCCTTCACTGTAATTTCTTTAGTTGTGAAATAGCTTGATACATACCTCATGGGGTGTTGTGAGAATTAAGTAAAATAATACATAGAATGTGCCTAATACAATCCTTTCTACACAGCAAATTTAGTAAATATAAGCTATTAATAAATTATTGTTAATAGGCACTATGTACAAGTCACCATACTAAATATAGAGGGGACATTCAAGAACTATTGGTTGACTGAGTGTGAATAAAAAGTGGCCCAATGGCACAGGGAAGAGACCCATATATGCAAAAGCCTGGAGCTATGAAAATACATGATGCATTCTTTGGACTTAAAATGTTCTAGTGGTCAGTCCATGTTAAACCATCATGTGATATTTGAATGTGACGTTATGTTAAGGAGATAATAAGAGACTGTGTGTGATGTCAGAATTGCAGAAAAAGCATGACTGCTATGCATATCAGAATAGTTGGGCCTCTATAAGAAATGTGGCTCTGGAGAGGGAGCAAATTGGAGAGCTGTTTATGGGGTAAACTTAGTGATTGATTGGATGTCAGGAGCAGAGAAACAGAGAAAGAGGTATCCAGAGTGATGTGAAAGTCTTGCTTAACCTCCTGGGAAGCTAGTAGCCGAATTTGTTAAGCAACAATAAAAAATAGTAGAAGTGCTTAGAATATCTTTTGAGATGTCAGGCAGGTGAAAATGCAAATATATGGAAACAGTGTGGAAGATGGGCAATGTAATCAGTTTGGGCACATGCTACTACAGATTTAAATTGAAATTATGGGAAGAGATGAGTTGGTTCTTTGAGCAAGTTGAGAATGAAAAGCTTAGAATGACAAGGAAAAAACCCCAAGAAACATTTTAGGTAAAGGTAGAAAAAGAAGGCTCCATAAAGGGGCCCAGGTTCAGCTCTAGGGTGAAGAAGGATGAATACAGTAGCTGGAAAGAGAATATTTCAGGGAAGTTGTGATCAGTGGTGTCATGTTTTGCCAAGATGTTAAGTAAGGTTAAAATAGACAAAAACTATTTGCATTGAGGAACAAGGAGCACATTTGCAAAAACAAATTGAGTTATATGGTGAGGATGAAAGCTGCCTAACAGTGAGTTGAGATAGACCAAAGGGATGGACTCTTGAATATAATAGAAGGTGCTAGCCCTGGATAGGAGACCAATTTATTAGATTTCAACAAACACAAGGAAAAGGATAGATATCAGTGCAAGTTGTACTTTTGTAAGTTTAGTTTTATATTTTCTTTGTGAAACAGGTTCAGTTTTTCTGGTGTGATGGCAGTTGTAGATAGAGTCACAAGTTTACAGATATACCAAGCATTCAAAATAATCTGGCCCTTATTGAGAATGGAAAAGAAACCTGACAAGGGAGAGAAAAGCCCTCCAGGCAGCATAAAGGATCTGATTCATGTCTGTCTGTGTGACTCAGCAGTGCTAAAGAGGCTAATACAGGCTCAGAAGGCAGTATAATTCATCTGAACGTACGTTGTGTGGAATAGATGTGAAGGACAGAGATTTTTGAGGATATTAATCTCCAATGTCAAACATAATTGAAGTGATGACCTATGGACTCAAAGATGATGATATGAGAATCAAAGAGGGAGCTGTCAGGAAGACAGTGATATAACAAGGACAAGGAAAAAGTCCCTATTAAGCTAACCAGTCAAAATGGGATTGAATAAATGAGGTAGAAGGATAGCAACTATGGCGAGAGTGGCAGATCTAGGCTTATGAGTTCAGATAATGACAAGATTCAAGTGTGGCTTAGGGAGCCAATGGAATTAAGCTGAGGGTCATTGGAAATGAGGCTTTATATATTACTTGGCTTTTGCAATGTGGGCTATGGAAAAAGTTACCCATTTTAAGTAGAAGGGTAGTATACAGTGAGACATAGAAGTAACCAGTGTATCCTGGGGAAGAGAGCTACTCTTCCGAGGCTACATAGTGCAGTGGTTCCCTAGATAGGCTCTAAAGTTACAGATATGGGCTCAGCTACCAATTGATTGTACAGCGTTACAACTTCCCCAAATTTGGGGGTGACTATAAAAAGGATGCAGTAAAAGATCCACTCATAGGATCATTGAGAGAATTGAATGTGATGAGATGGTACTTATACCCAGGAAGGGGCAGGAAAGAATGTTGGCTGTGAAACCTGGAAAATATACACTTAAGAGGCAGGCAGAGCAAAAGATATAAAATCAGCACACTACAGCAGCACAGCCACCTCGATGTTTTTAGCAGCACAATTCACAGTAGCCAAATTGTAGAATCAACCCAGATGCCCATCAATAAATGAATGGATTAAGAAATATATGCAAACACACACACATGTATATACTCACAGTGGAGTTCTACTTAGCCATAAAAAAGAATGAAATTATGGCATTTGCCAGTAAATGGATAGAAATGGAGAATATCATGCTAAGTGAAGTAAATCAAACTCAGAAACTCTAAGGTTAAATGTTTTCTCTTACATGCAAAAGCTAGAGTAAAATAAAGGAAAGGGTGGAGGGAAACATAGGATAACAAAGATAAAGGGAAGATCAGTAATAAAAAAGGAGATCAAGAGACAGAGTGGAAGGATGGGTAAGGAAAGGCAGTGCAGAATGAATTCTTTAAAAATCATATTATGTGCATATATAAATATACAACAGGGAACTTCACCTTTATGCATAGGTAGAAATAACCAATCAAATACAAATAAATACATGAGCAAAAGGAAATCTAGTAGGGGAAAGAGAATAGGAGAGGGGAGGGAGGATCTGGGGGAGAAAAGGGGAGAGTCATAACATGAAATTGAGTTCCATGAATGTATGAGTTTGTCAGGATGAAAACAACTACTATGTTTAACTATAAAAAGAGGCAGGCAGAGGAAGAGAATGCAGAAAACAGTGGTAAGGACTACAGGGTGGGTAGCATAAGAAACCGGAGATGGAGGTCCCTGAAGGATAGAGAAAGAGGACAAAGTAAGAGCAAAGACAAAAGGTTAGCTTGAGGTAAGTAACCAGTCAAGAGGTTTTAAAAAAAAAAAAAAAAGTAAAAGCAAACAGGCTTGAGCATTTGTGAAGTTGAGAGAAGAAAGCCAGTGGAAATGACAAATGCCCAAATAACAGAAGGAGTGTGATCCCAAAGAAAAAGAATGTAGAAGTCAGCAGCAGTTTTATTCATTTTGTAATGGATTGAAACACTGATTTGAAAATTTTGAGTATATTTTCTTATCTTAGAATGTCCTCAGACAAATAAAATATTAAACTAATAATTCTAAATAAAATAATTCTAAATAAAATATTAAACTAATAATTCTAAATATTTAAATATTAAACTAAAAATTCTACCAAATCAATAATTTTTAAAAATAAGAGCTAGTTCCCTTGTTTTATGATGTCTGAACATAGATCTGTATAAAGTAATTTTGATTTTTTTTTTTCTTTAGGCTAAAAAAAAACGAAGAGTTACTTGGTGCTTTGGCAAAATTAACAAAATGAAGGACTCAAACTATGTAAATGAATTTAATATGCCAGCAAATGTAACAACAAGAAGACACAAGACTGATGGCGCTGTGTTAGGAGAAATTGATGAATGTGAGTGCCTGTTTAAATAGAACTACATTTATAACTCTGTGTGATAAACACATTGAAGTAAAAATGTATGTATTTTAGATATGATTGCAATGGAAATTATTATAAGAATTTGTGATTTTGAAAAAGTAAACATTCATGAAACTCTTCTAAAATTCTTAAGAATAATGCACTGTAGTTGAATCATGAGTCAGGTTGTTTTGTTTTTTTCTTCTAATTGCTCAATTAAATTTGTACATTATTCATAACATCTGCCTTAAACTTGCCAATTTTCGAAGGGCAGCACTTACTTAGGAATCTTTCAAAATTATATCTCCAGTAATATAATCTATTTTTTAGGGGCATTTATAAATCTACTTACAGTGATCAGATCTCATATTTAGAATCTGTCTTTTTTACCTGTATTGTATTAAAGATCCTACATTTTGTCACCAATTCTAACAAGCTATTTTAATTCACAAAACAATATAAATATCACATCTGTTTTTAATGTTATCTTGGCATTCATACTCTAAGGACATATTAGCTAATATGAGCTTATTACCTTTGGTCAGTGTTTTTGTTGTTGTTGTTTGTAATCTTTAATTTGACTATTAGGGAATGTTATGTATAAGTTCATAGAAAAATTTTTCCTCTTCCCCAAATTTTAGCTCTCTATTTAGAGTCTGATGTCTTCAGTAATACTCTTGATTCATTAACTGAGATAGAATGGAATTCAGCAACAAAGCTACTAAGCCAGGTAACCTAATGTATTTTACAGAATATGATCTTTTTACTCTTTTTAAATTTGTTTGTTATTGGACTTTGTTGTTGTAGCACATTATCAGTTCTGACTTAATACCAGAGTTAGTTTAGGCTCTAACAAAGATTTCCCTCATTTTTATATTTTGGTTGATAATGATGAGACATCTAGGGGAAGTCTCTTTATAAAATTAAAAAATTTTATAAAGCTGGTACGTGCTCAGAGGTAGACATTGCTTCTAGCTCTTTACCAGCAAATCTTAGTATCTATGATGTTTTTAGAATTTCTGTTTTGATTTGGAAAACTGCATGGGGGTAAGACTAACTAGAAGTTCACTGGCTTAGGCAAAGGGAAATGAAGGAGGTGGGGGGGGGGGGGGCGGACAGGAATAGGAAAGACAGTGGAATGAATCAGACATAACTTTCCTAAGAACATATACAAATACGACACAGGGAATCTCCACATCATGTACAACCACAAGACTGGGATCTTAATTAGAATAAGACATATTTCATGTTTGTCTAAATATGTCAAAATATACTGATATGAATAAATAAAAAGAATAACTTTTTTAAAAAATTTGAAGTGTCAAAATTCTCAGGCATTCAATAAAACAATACAACAGAGTGGGATAGTTTTGCTAGATAATACAGAAAAATAAAAGTACAAGTTTTTCCTCCTTATCCATTGGATGGTTCCAGTACCTCCACTGATACCAAAGCCCATAGATGCTGAAATCTGGTAGAGGAAAAGGCCTTAATAATTTCATATAACCTATGCCTATCTTCCCATATACTTTAAAATCATCTCTATATTACTTGTAATACCTAATACAGTATAAACGCTGTGTAAGCAGTTGTTATGCTGTATTTAGGGAATAATGATAAGGAAAGAAGTCTACATTTTAAGTATTGAGACAACCATTGTAGGCCTTACTACATTTTCAGTCTGAGGTTAATTGAATCTTTGAATGAGGAATTCATAGTTACAGAAGGCCAATCCTGTATAGTTTTATTAAAACTAAGCAGTAAAGAATACTGTAGTGAATAAGTCAATAAGTTTAAATTCCAAGCTACTTTCTAGATTGTCCATGTTCAAAGACATATAGTTGTATAATGTATTTATTAAAATTTCATTTTAATTTTGGAATACAATTATGGTGCCAATAATTATTGTTATCATTAGTTTATGTCTATAAAGTATTATAGGCAAAGTGCCTTTGTGTCCTTAAGACTTAACCTAGGAGTTAGTTTTTAAAGGAAAGGAAAAAAAAAATGCCTTAGTTTTTTGTTGATACTTTTATCTCTTTCTCATAATAGTATGGAAAGGAAAAATATGCTTCTTTAAGTATGGTAAAACATAGCCACCATTAGAGATTTAGAAGTCATTAGTAAGATCTCTATTTCTGGTTCCTGAATTCAGAGTCATCTGAGAAATAGAAGTCAGACTAATTAGTAGTTAAATAATGAGCTTTATTGTGGTGAAATGGGTTTCCTAACAATTACTCTGCCTTCGCAGTTGGCCTTTCCTTATCAGGTATAGGCAGACTTATGATTTATTTACATGATTTTTGTTTATTCCTTTTTAAATAGAGTAAGTTACTCTGAATTAGATAGTTTACTAAAATATAGGCCATCATAAAGACATGAAGAAGAGAATGGCCTAAACCATCAAATGACTCAAAGTCAAATTATATTCAGCTAATCCAAATTTTAATTGAGGAAGTAAAGAATATGTAATCTGAACTCCATCTGAGTAGAATTGTTTGTTTGTTTGTTTATATTAGGAAAACTTAGAAAGTGAATTGAACTCACTCCGTGCTAAGTATGATAATTTGGTATTAGACTGTGAACAACTGAGAAGAGAAAATGAAGAACTGGGATTGAAATTAAAAGAGAAAAATGATTTGGATGAATTTGAGGCTCTAGAAAGAAAAGCTGAGAAAGATCAAGAGGTAAGATAGAGAAATATGAAACTTTAAAAGAACTATCATTTCCTTAAGGATATTTCTTTCTAATACTGAGATATTATGGATCAGCTGTTTTACACACACACACACACACAATTTAGAGAATTTAAGAAATGTTTAGGGGCTGGGGATATAGTTCAGTTGGTAGAGTGCTTGCCTTGCATGCACAAGGCCCTGGATTAAATCCCCAGTACCACAAAAAGAAAAAGAAAAAGAAATATTTAATTTACAATGTTATAAAAATAATTATATTATATTTAGTTCCATCCATATTATTCCAGGCAGGGGAATCTGTCTCTTATGGAAATAAATATCATATAATTATTTTTAAATAATAGAATGAGATTTTAAAAACATCAGAGGGAACCTTTCATGGATCTATCTATTGATGGATTTGTCTTGAGGAAATAGTTTTCTTATAGTTGCTATATTACACACACACACACACACACACACACACACACACATATATATATTAGTGTGCTATAAGTTTTATCTATAGGAGATAGCATAGCTATTTCCTGAGACCAATAGGAATATTAAGATCTATTTGACTGTCTTATATATACATACTAAGTACTAATGAATTTTTCTTTAAAATGTATATTCCTAAATAGTTGGAACATTATTAGAATGTTCCATTAGTTCCATTAGTTGAAGAAGCTGATTAATGGAATTTTTGGAAACAAAACAGGCACTTAAATTTTCTAAGCATATGATATTATGCTATGTGTAAAGAGAACCTAGTCCAGAAATCATCAGACTCAAGGGACTTAAAAATTGTTCTAATGCTACCAAAGGTCTTATTATCAGTTCTTGTGTCTTCACAAGAGAAAATTTCAAGACATGAGGTGTAGTAAAAGTATAGCAGAGTTGTTTGTAACAGAAGGACGAAATGGGGGGAAACACCCTCTGGGGAGAGAGTGTGTCCTCTCAGAAATGAGAGAACTCTCTTCCTTGTGTCCCAGTTTTATTGGGGTTAAGGGACAGTTTATGGAGAATCCCGCCCAAGCCCCACTCCTAGCTCTTAATTGACAGTTGGATTATATCATGTTTCTAGATCTCTATTGCATATATCTTACTTCTGAATATATAAATGAAACCCACAGGAGTGAAAATTTATAATTCCAGTGAGATTAAATAGTGTGCCAAGGACCTAAAGGCAACTTTTAGTCATCTTGGCCCACACCAGACAATTTTATCTGGAACTTGATTTTACAGACCTTGAGACTATTGAGCTCACCAGCCTCCAGGCGAGGAATCTGTCTTTTATCAAAGGATCAATCTCAGAAATATATTTCTCAGCACTGAGAATAATATGCTATTTGTTTGGGGGCTATTATCTTACATCAGATCAGGGCCAGGATGACTTTGTATAAGTTGCTTCTCTAAAACATATTGAGTGGGGCTGGGGATGTGACTCAAGCAGTAGCGCGCTCGCCTGGCGTGCGTGCGGCTGGGGTTCGATCCTTGGCACCACATACAATTGTGTCCGCTGAAAACTAAAAAATAAATATTAAAATTCTCTCTCTCTCTCTCTCTCTCTCTCTTTAAAAAAAAAAAAAAAAAACATATTGAGTGCTGGGAATGTGGCTCAATGGTAGAATGTTTGCCTAGCATGTGTAAGACCCTGGGTTCAAACCCCAGCACCACCACAAAAAGCAAAAACAAAAAAACATAGAGATAGGGGAGGGGGACTGTTATCACATTACCACATAGGCTCAGACTATAGAATTAGCCCCTCATTTTTCACGTTCCCACCACTCACGTCTACAACCTATCACTAAGATTTCAGGGACTCTTAATGCAGATTGTCTTTAAACTAGAGTATACAAACAGAATTTTTGAGTCCATCGTTTTTCTGAAACAAAAATACCTATCTGTTATCAGACTTGCAAAGCAACCTGTGAGCCTCCCAAAAGTAAGAGCCAGTACTTTGAAATTCTTGTAATGTGAATTAGGATGCAGCTGCTTATCAGATTTCTCTATGGGTAACCTGAAGGAACATCATCTTTAATATCATCATTTAGTTTTTACCCTCTTGCTTTGTAAAGAAAAAATGAATTCTGTGCCAAAGCTATCATTTTCATTTTATCAAGAAATTAAAGTTGTTCCTACATTTTGTAGGTTAAATACCTAATAAATAAATAAATAAATAAAGTCTATATTAAAGTTTTTCACTGGATTTCATTCAGTTTGCTTTAAAATATACATATTAACAAAGTGTAAAATGTCATGAAAAAAAGAGTGGACTTCAGTCAATGAGATGGGTTTATTACAGGGGATGATATAAGGGAATAGTTAAGAGGATGGTGTCTAGAGCTCCAATTTTGAAGACTAAAATGTATATTTTGAATAAAATTTTGAACAAAGTCAAATTATGGCTCAGAACAGGTGATCATTTCTCTGATTTTCTTAAGGATTTTGTCAAAAAATCATCAAAGTCATGGATAATTTTCAGGTGGGAATGTAGTGATTATGGTTGCTTACATATTAAACATTAGAGAGATGAATTTTAAAAGTCAAATATCATCAGTCTCATGGGACAAGAGAAAATGTGTCCATCTACCTATTTTAACTTGATTTATTTAATTTAATAATTTTTACAACTCAGAAATTTTTCAGAGGTTTAATATTTTACCTGTTCAATTACAGGTAAAATTTTCAATGTTTTCTTATATCACAATGGATTAACTGTTGATCGTGTCCTGTGTTTTGAACATGTTTGCTCTTTACACACTTTCTCTTTATGCTCTGCATCTTAATATGTCATTTGGAGATTACACTTTTGTCTTTACAAAATTAATCTTTTTACTTATGAGAAGCAAAACATAAGCTGAATTGTAATTTAAGATGAGAAGTACGAATTTTTTTTTTTCTAAATGGTTATTTCCTAAATGATTTCTAAAGATTGATTATTTGCTTCTCCCTTATTGGTAAATGTGAGAAAGAACCAAATAAAAGT
This sequence comes from Marmota flaviventris, assembly GCF_047511675.1. Classification (NCBI taxonomy): domain Eukaryota; kingdom Metazoa; phylum Chordata; class Mammalia; order Rodentia; family Sciuridae; genus Marmota; species Marmota flaviventris. The sequence goes on from NC_092504.1 coordinate 94,018,650, forward strand.
TAGAAATAGGCAGGGAAGAAAAGATAAAAGATGGAGCTATTGTTTAAAGCAAAACCAATACAAATTTCTAAGGCTGTGTTGTACAGTAGGATAGCTATTAACCATATGTGACAATCGAGCATTTAAAATTGGGCCAGTCTGGGGCTGGGTTGTGTCTCAGGTGGAGCGCTCGCGTACCATGTGTGAGACACTGAGTTCGATCCTCAGTACTACATAAAAATAAAGATATTGTGTCCAACTATAACTAAAAAGTAAATTAATTAATTAATAAAAATTGTGTCAGTCTGAATTAATTTAAGAATAACAAATAGAAGGTAAAATAATATTTTTATATTCATTACATGGAGAAATAATTTTTGACATGTTAAGTGAAATATTAACGTTAATTCTACCTGTTTCTTTTTGTGGTTTTTTTTAATGTACCTACTAAAAAGTTTTAAATTACATGTGTAGCTCCATTATGTTTCTGTTAGCTCACGTTGTTTCACTGACCTAAGAAATGTCTACTCTGCTACATTCCAAAACCTAAAACTAGTCAAGACTGAATTAAGCATCCAGAAAATATCACTTAAACAAGATGCATTTTCTTAAATTCCATCAGAATTTTATTGTATTATTTAAGAGCTTATTCAATTATAAAGATTAAGTAATTTCAAGAGAAAATGTTTCTTCAGTCACTTGCCATTTGCTTGATTTGTATACAAAACTTTCTGGTACTCAAATATTTTCTGCTACAGATATTTTGATACAAAGGAAAATTTGATAAAAAATACTTTTATACTTTATATGATCAATATAAAGCAATAGCATCTTCTTTTCACTATTTCCTATAAAACAAAACAAAATGATGTACTTCATAATCCCAAACTTCTATAGATCTTGAACAGTAATAATATTGTAAAGTCATTACATGAAATGACCCTAATCTAAACCTAATTCCAAATCACAACTCATTGAAAAGTATGTCAGTGTAGAACCACAAGGATAATTTATGGTAAGAAAAAAAAAAAATAGGATGAATAGATTTGCATGCATGTCTTATACAAAGCAAAAATTAATTAAAAGTGTATTTAGTAAAATTTTGATTACCACTTTACTGCTTACTAATTTGCTAACGACATTATTTTAGCTTTATTAACAGAAAACATAATTATTATTGAGGTCATGCTGAGATTTTTTTTCTTGTTTTATTTGGGTGGTATTCTTATATTTTTAAATAATGAGGTGCTCTTGCAAGTAGCTTAAATAATCGATCTCTCAATCTCTTCTAACTGTGTTGGGTGATGTGAATTCTGAAGCAGTGAATCAACGCTATCTTTTTTTTTTTGCTTTATTAACTATTGGTTTGCTCTATTGCCTGTTCACATACTCTTACAGATGCAACTAATTCATGAAATTTCCAACTTAAAGAATTTAGTTAAACATGCAGAAGTATATAATCAAGATCTTGAGGTGAGCATTCATGTGGGTATTTCTATTAATAAATAACTAGAACTATAAAATATATATCATGTAAATTGAACATGATTACAGAAAATAGAGGAATTATATTTAAGTAGAGGAATTGTATTTTTAAATATTAATAACTGAATTTTTTGTTGATTGAAATTATATAAGTTCTTTTTAATACTTTCAAAATCAAATTGTTAACTCTGTTTCACTTATTTGATTCTTTTAGAATGAACTAAATTCAAAAGTAAAGCTGCTTGAAGAAAAAGAACACCAGATTAAGAATCTACAGAAATACATAGACACTCAAAAGTCAGAAAATATAAAAATGGATTTGTCATACTCATTGGTAAAAATAAGGTTTATTTTGTTGTGTGAATATCTAGACATTTCTAGCGTACCATCATCATCTCCACAGTAAATGCTCATACTGGGCTAGCTACTGGGCATGGTTTTAATCAACTTAATCTCTCTATAACTTTGAGAAATGGACATTTTACAGATAAATAAGCATTCATACAAAGTCCAGCATATCAATCTTTCAATGAATGTAAATTAGGGACAGTCTTCCATGAAAAGTCAATGATTAAAAAATTTTGAATTTTTTCAGTTGTTTAATAGAAATTCTGAAGAAGTATATAGTCATGATCATAAAATAAGCACTTAAGTTAGAATTGATAAGTAACTAAAATATGTATCATAAGTAGTTGAGCATGACTTCATAAATTTTATTTCAAATAGCTATCCATGTATTCTCATTAGAATTTAAGTAACTAATTTAATAGTTTGTTAAACCTTTTATTAAACAGTACCCAATTTGTTAAATTATCGTACTTAAAGTATTTTTATTATCTATCAAAATTAGATCTCACTGAATCCTTTTTATAATTTGTCTAGGAAAACACTGAAGATCTAAAACAAATGCAACAAACTCTGTTTGATGCTGAAACTGTAGCTCTTGATGCCAAAAAAGAATCAGCCTTTCTTAGAAGTGAAAATCTGGAGCTGAAAGAGAAAATGGTAAATAATTTGTGAAAAATGTAGAAATGTAAAAAAACAGTTCTAATGGTCAGTACATTTTTCTGCATTTTCAATGTTTTTCCTCAATAGAAAGAACTTGAAAGCACTTGCAAGCAAATGGAAAATGACATTCAGTTATATCAAAGCCAATTGGAAGCAAAAAAGAAGATGCAAGTTGACCTGGACAAAGAATTACAATCTGCTTTTAATGAAATAACAAAACTTAACTCCCTTATAGATGGCAGAGTTCCAAAAGGTATTTTATAATTTGTGGCTTCTCTTTGCAAATCTGACTTCCTCTAAAAATGTACCTAATTGATTTGACAACTATATTTCAGTGATTAAAAATCCACCAGACTGATTTTTTTTAGTAACTTCACATTTATTTTTAATATTCTTTGATGTTAAGTATGTACAAAGTTTCCATTTTCAATGGGAAATTTTCCATTTTCAAATCACAAGGGTTTAAAAATTACTTTTCAAATACACTGGATCTGACCTTGAAAAAGGTTGGTTAAAGAACTTTCAAAATTAGATTACCTATTTGACAACATTGGCCCTCTAATTCACCAAAAACTTCCTAGATTTGCTCTGTAATTTGGAATTGGAAAGAAGGATTACTGATCTACAGAAAGAACTGAATAGAGAATCTAAAGAGAATGAAGCTCTACGAAAAGAAGTTGATTTACTCTCAGAGTTGAAATCTTTACCCCCTGAAATGGAAATGCTGAGGAAAGAGGTAAACAGATTTTTGACTAATTAATCCTTGTTTTAAAATAAGAACCTTTACAAAGAGTGCCTGAAATATTTTTATATAGTTTATTTCTGAGTAGCAGGCAAGAGACATTCAACTTGTTAGCAATGGAACTGAATATATTCCATCTTCTAATTTATTCTTATGCTACTAGATAGAAAAAAAATTTACTTTTGAAATATATTTAACAGCATACTTGGTAACATAATCCATGTCACAGCCATTTTTATAATCATCAAATGTCACATTTAGAAAATTTCATCTCCTATCCTTAGTCTTCACCTTTTTGGAGGGTTTTGTTTCATTTTATTGAGTAAAAGAAAGCAATACCTTCCTGTGCTCATGTATGAATACACAACCAGTGTAACTCCACATCATTTACAACCACAAGAATGGGAAGTTATACTTCATGTATGCATAATATGTCAAAATACAATCTATTTTCATGTATATCTAAAAAGAACAAATTTAAATTTTTAAAAATAAATAAATATTTAGATTTGCATGTCTATTTAAAAAGAAAAGCAACGAGATAAAGACGCACCACTAATAAAGCTTTATGAATCAGTATAAATCTTTTAGACTAGGAAATGATTCTTAAGTCCACAGCCTACCAACTTTTCCCTTTCTACTTTTCTGAAAAAAAATAATAATTAATAATAACAAGGGCTGAGATTGTGGCTCAATGGTAGACCACTTGCCTTGCATGTGTGAGGCACTGGGTTCAATCCTTAGCACCACAAATAAATAAGTAAACTAAAGGTTCATTGACAACTAAAAAACAATTTAAAATAACAAGAATTTGAGTGCTTACTTTATGGCAAACTTCATACTAAAGAACCTTAGAAACATTTTCTTTAGTTATTCTATAAGCTTTCAAAAGGTAGTCACTACCATTTCTCAACCTTTTGGTGAAGAAGTACAAAAGAGGGTGCTACTTTTCATCCAAAAAATAATAATTCTCTAATAGTTGAGTGACAGAAATCTGCCGTGAATGTAGCCACCATGCTATATTACCTTCTCTCCTTTGTTTCTCCTTTAGTCACCTTCCACCTTCTCATCTCCTTCCTAGCTTATTTTCACAATTATTAAACTATCCATGAACTGAATGTGGGTTACTTAATTACTTTAATAATGCTTTTTAGATATTTTTACTAATAAAACATCATTTAAATTATAAATAGATTGAATTTTTAGAAATCTGCGCTACATTCAAAGCCTTTTTTTTTTTTTAAAGAGGTCAAATTCTGAGAAAAACCATAAAATGCCTGCTGCCACATAATACTTTAGAATGACAGCTAAGGACATAAAGACACACCCTACTTGTTTCTACTAGTTGACCTTCTCCATGCAATCCTTACTAGAACCCAAAGACATTAGTGAAAAAAACATTAAATGTAAACTTAAACAAGCCAGGGTAGAGAAATAACAGTAAGAATATTGCCTTTCCCTAGTCAAATTTTTGCTCGATTTAAATGATCCCCTCCCCCAAAGGAAAACTTGTTTTCCTGAAAATTGATTCAGCAGATCATACATTGCTAACATCCCTAAATTTTTTCCATAGATCCATGAAAAATCTGAAGAGCTCTCTATAATAACATCAGAAAAAGACAAATTGTTTTCTGAAGTAGCTCAGAAGGAGAGTAGAATTCAAGGTTTACTGGAAGAAATTGAAAAAACTAAAGATGACCTAATAACTACCCAGTTGAATTATAAAAGCACTGAGCAAGAATTTGAAGATTTTAAAACCCTTCATATAGAATGTGAGCAAAAATATAAAATGGTCCTTGAAGAGAATGAGAGAATGAATCAGGAAATAGGAAATCTTTCTAAAGAAGCAGAGAATCTTGGTTTAAGTTTGGATGCTTTGAAGACTGAGGTTAGTACAAAATGATATCCAAAGACATGGTCTTCAATCTTCTTGAGTTTGATTTCTATCTTCTACAGAAAACTCTGCTTTTACTATGTCACATTTACTTTTTCTTATTTTAAAGCTTTCTCACAAAACTCAAGAGCTTCAGCAGAAAACAACTGAGGGTCAAGAAAGGTTAAATGAAATGGAACAACTGAAGGAACAATTAGAAAGCAGAGATTCTAGGCTACAAGCTGTAGAAAAGGAGATAACACTGATTACTGAGAAACTTCAGAAAGCCTTAGAAGAAGTGAAAACCTTAACCCGAGAAAAAGATGACCTAAAACAACTCCAGGAGAGCCTGCAGATTGAGAGAGACCAACTCAAAAGTGATATTCAAGACACTATAAATCTGGTAAGGCTTTGAATGATTAGATTAAACTTTACAAATATTGGAGCCTCTTCAAACATGGTACAGGAGCTATCATTGATAAGACTGCTTATCTATGATTAAACGGTCACTATAAAATGGAAATTGTTTTCTGTTTCTTCAACAAGAACATAGATTCACAAGAACAATTACGAAGTGCTCTCGAGTCTTTGAAACAACACCAAGAAACAATTAATACACTAAAAATGAAAATTTCTGAGGAAACTTCTGGGAACTCACTTTTAGAAGAAAACCTAGGAAAAACTAAAGATGAATTTCAGCAAAAGGTACAGGTTATTTAATTTCAGATTTTCTCTTTGACCTCCCAACACCTAATATGTAATGGTAATTTCAATTTTATTTGTTATTCACAATGGTAATAACTCAATTTTATAAGACTCTACTCTCTCTTTGAAATAACTTCCCTTACAATTTGAAAAGCAAAGGGCAAAAAAAGTATTGGTTCAAACTTTGAAGAGCTGATATTTTCTGAGATTTGATGTGTTTTAAATATCTTTAAAAGAACTTCTGAACGCTAAGAAGGAGGATTGACTATTATAACTGAAATAGTTTATCTCCGAATTCTCTATACTAAACTTGCTTAGAGTTCAGTTTAATCTGTTACAGAAAGGATTGTCTATAATTTTATACAAGGGTTTGATTTACTTTAGATTTCTACTTTCCTCATAATACCTTTAAGATATATATTATCAACAGAAATTTTTAATAATCTTTCATTATTATATTTCATTCTTTTATTTTTTTAAATTTGTTCTAATTAGTTATGAATGACACTAGAGTGCACTTTGACACATCATACATAAATAGATTTCTCATTCTCTGGTTGAACATGATGTAGAATCACACCAGTCATGTAATCATGTATGTACATAGTATAATACTGTCTGGTTCATTCTATTATCCTTCCTACTCCCATTCCCACTCCCCTCTACCTAATCTAAAGTAACTCTGTACCCCTGCTTATTGAGAATTAGTATCTGCATATCAGAGAAAACATTTAGCCTTTGGTTTTGGGGGATTGGCTTATTCCACTTAGCAACCAAAATATTAACTACTGCAGTCTTCAAGTGTTCTTTGTAAAAGTTCTTATTTCTACAGAAAGAACTGAATATAGAATCTAAAGAGGATGAAGCTCTACGAAAAGAAGTTGATTTACTCTCAGAGCTGAAATCTTTACCCCCTGAACTAGAAATGCTGAGGAAAGAGGTAAACAGATTTTTGACTAATTAATCCTTGTTTTGAAATAAGAACCTTTACAAAGAGTGCTTCAAATATTTTTATACAGTTTATTTTTGAGTAGCAGGCAAGAGACATTCAACTTGTTAGCAATGGAACTGAATATATTCCATCTTCTAATTTATTCTTATGCTACAAGATAGAGAAAAAATTTACTTTTGAAATATATTTAATAGCATACTTGGTAACATAATCCATGTCACAGCCATTTTTATAATCATCAAATGTCACATTTAGAAAATTTCATCTCCTATCCTTAGTCTTCACCTTTTTGGAGGGTTTTGTTTCATTTTATTGAGTAAAAGAAAGCAATACCTTCCTGTGCTCATGTATGAATACACAACCAGTGTAACTCCACATCATTTACAACCACAAGAATGGGAAGTTATACTTCATGTATGCATAATATGTCAAAATACAATCTATTTTCATGTATATCTAAAAAGAACAAATTTAAATTTTTAAAAATAAATAAATATTTAGATTTGCATGTCTATTTAAAAAGAAAAGCAACGAGATAAAGACGCACCACTAATAAAGCTTTATGAATCAGTATAAATCTTTTAGACTAGGAAATGATTCTTAAGTCCACAGCCTACCAACTTTTCCCTTTCTACTTTTCTGAAAAAAAATAATAATAATAACAAGGGCTGAGATTGTGGTTCAATGGTAGACCACTTGCCTTGCATGCGTGAGGCACTGGGTTCAATCCTTAGCACCACAAATAAATAAGTAAACTAAAGGTTCATTGACAGCTAAAAAACAATTTAAAATAACAAGAATTTGAGTGCTTACTTTATGGCAAACTTCATACTAAAGAACCTTAGGAACATTTTCTTTTTTTTTTTTTTTTTTTTAATTTATTTATTTACTTTTTTTTTTTCAAAACCAAAAATAAATAACTTTATTTGAAAATCTAATACTCTAATTAACATTGAGATTGTTTGGTTTCTTGACCACAAAAAGTGTTGAGAATTGCCGCCAAGGGCAGATTTCTTTTTTTTTTTTTTTTATGAAATTTTTATTTATTTATTTATTTTTTACTCATACATGACAGTAGAATGCATTTTGATATATAATTCATACATGGAATGTGCATACCTCAATCATATTGTCTATTCTATTCTGCTGCCCTTCCTATCCTCCCTACTCTTCCCCACCTCTCCCATTCTTTCTCTCTGTCCAGTCTAATGTGACACACTTTTTTTTTTTCTTTTTCTCATCACAACCTCATATATGTATTCTGTATAACAATGAGGTTCTCCTTCCATCTTCCGTGCAACTCCCCTTCTCCCTCTTTTTCCCTCCCACCTCTCTTCTCTATTTAGTGGTAATCTTCTTCTCATGCTCTTCCTCCCTATCCCATTTTGAGTCACCCCCCTTATATCAGAGAAGACATTTGGCATTTGTTTTTTAGGGATTGGCTAACTTCACTTAGCATAATCGGCTCTAATGCCATCCATTTGCTTGCAAATGCCATGATTTTATTATTTTTTAGTGCTCAGTAATATTCCATTGTGTATAAATGCCACATTTTTTTAATCTATTGAAGGGCTTCTAGGTTGGTTCCACAGTCTTGCTATTGTGAATTATGCTGCTATGAACATTGATGTAGCAGTGTCCGTGTAGTATGCTCTTTTTACGTCTTTAGGGAATAGACCGAGAAGGGAAGTAGCTTGGTCAAGTGGTGGTTCCATTCCCATGCTTTCTAAGGAATCTCCATACTGCTTTCCAAATTGGATGCACCAATTTGCAGTCCCACCAGCAATGTGTGAGTGTACCTTTTTCCCCCGCATCCTCGCCAGCACTCATTGTTGTTTGACTTCATAATGGCTGCCATTCTTATTGGAGTGAGATGGTATCTTAGAGTAGTTTTAATTTGCATTTCTCTGATTGCTAGAGATGGTGAGCATTTTTTCATGTATTTGTTGATTGATGTATATCCTCTTCTGAGAAGTTTCTGTTCAAGTTCTTGGCCCATTTGTTGATTGGGTTATTTTCTTTTTTGTTGTTTAACTTTTTGAGTTCTTTGTATACTCTAGCGATTAGAGCTCTATCTGATGTTTGAGGGGTAAAAATTTGTTCCCAGGATGTTAGCTCCCTATTCACCTCACATATTATTTCTCTTGCTGAGAAAAAACTTTTTAGTTTGAATTTGTCCCATTTGTTGATTCTTGATTTTAACTCTTGTGCTATAGGTGTCTTATTAAGAAATTTGGGGCCTGCCCCCACGTGATGATGATTAGGACCAACTTTATCTTCTATTAGACACAGTCTCTCTGTTCTGATTCCTAGCTCCTTGATCCATTTTGAGTTGACTTTTTTGCATGGTGAGAGAAAGGGATTCAATTTCATTTTGTTGCATATGGATTTCCAGTTCTCCCAGTACCATTTGTTGAAGATGCTATCCTTTCTCCATTGCATGGTTTTAGCACCTTTGTCTAATATAAGGTAGTTTTAATTTTGTGGATTTGTCTCTGTGTCCTCTATTTTGTACCATTGGTCTACCAGCCTGTTTTGGTGCCAGTACTATGCTGTTTTTGTTACTATTGCTCTATAGTATAGTTTAGAATCTGGAATCGTGATACCACCAATTTCACTCTTCCTGCTTAGAATTACTTTAGCTATTCTGGGTCTCTTGTTTTTCCAGAAGAATTTCATGATTGCTTTTTCTATTTCTGCAAGGAATGTCATTGGGATTTTAATGGGAATTGCATTGAATCTGTAAAGTGCTTTTGGTAGTATGGCCATCTTAATAATATTAATTCTACCAATACATGAGCAAGGTAAATCCTTCCATCTTCTAAGGTCTTCTTCTATTTTTTCTTCAGGGTTCTGTAGTTTTCATTGTGTAGCTCTTTCACCTCTTTTGTTGATTCCCAGGTATTTTTTTTTTTTTTGAGTATATTGTGAATGGAGTAGTTGTCCTCATTTCCATTTCAAGAATTTGTCACTGATATACAGGAATGCTTTTGATTTATTGGTATTGATTTTATATCCTGACACTTTGCTGAATTCATTTACTAGTTCTAGAAGTTTCTTGGTTGAATTTTTTGGGGGGTCTGCTAGGTATAGGATCATGTCATCGGCAAATAGTGCTAATTTAAGTTCTTTTTTTCCTATATTTATGCCTTTGATTTCTTTCGTCTGTCTAATTGCTCTGGCTAGTGTCTCTGAGAGAGGGCATCCCTGTCTTGTTCCAGATTTTAAAGGGAATGCCTTCAATTTTTCTCCATTTAGAATGATGCTGGCCTGAGGCTTAGCGTATATAGCTTTTACCATTTTGAGGTAATTTCCTGTTATCCCTAATTTTTGTAGAGTTTTGAACATAAAGGGATGCTGTATTTTGTCGAATGCTTTTTCAGCATCTATCCAGATGATCATATGGTTCTTATTCTTTAAGTCTATTGATGTGGTGAATTACATTTATTGATTTCCGTATATTGAACCAGCCTTGCATCCCAGGGATGAATCCCACTTAGTCATGGTGCACGATCTTTTTGATATGTTTTTGTATCCGATTTGCCAGAATTTTATTGAGGATTTTTGCATCTAAATTCATTAGGGATATTGGTCTGAGTTTTCTTTCTTTGAGGTGTCTTTATCTGGTTTGGGAATCAGGGTGATATTGGCCTCATAGAATGAATTTGGAAGTACTCCCTCTGTTTCTATCTCCTGAAATAGATTGTAGAGTATTGGTATTAGTTCTTCTTTAAACTTCTTGTAAAACTCTGCTGTACATCCGTCTGGACCTGGGCTTTTCTTGGTTGGTAGTCTTTTGATGGCTTCTTCTATTTCCTCACTTAATATTGGTCTGTTTAGGTTGTTTATATCATCCTGACTCAATCTGGGTAGCTCATATGCCTTCAGGAATTTATCGATGCCTTCACTATCCTCTATTTTATTAGAGTATAGGGTTTCAAAATAATTTCTAATTATCTTCTGTATTTCTGAATTGTCTGTTGTGATGTTGCCTTTTTCATCCCGTAAGCTAGTAATTTGGGTTCTCTCTCTTCTTCTCTTTGTTAGCGTGGCTAGTGGTCTATCATCTTATTTATTTTTTCAAAGAACCAACTTTTAGTTTTGTCAGTTTTTTCAATTGTTTCTTTTATTTCGATTTCATTGATTCCAGATCTGATTTTAATTATTTCTTGCCTTCTACTATATTTGCTGCTGATTTGTTCTTCTTTTTCTAAGGCTTCGAGGTGTAGTGTGGGGTCATTTTTTTGTTGGTTTTTCCTTCTTTTAAGGAATGAACTCCATGAAATGAATTTTCCTCTTAGTACTGCTTTCATAGTGTCCCAGAGATTTCAATATGTTGTGTCTGAGTTTTCATTTACCTCTAAGAATTTTTTAATTTCCTCTTTGATGTCTTCTGTAACCCTTTGTTCATTCAGTAGCATATTGTTTATTCTCTCTGTGGTGTAGCATTTTTCCTTTCTCATTTTATTATTGATTTCCAATTTCATTCCATTATGATCAGATAAAATGCATGGTAGTATCTCTACTCCTTTGTAATTGCTAAGATTTGCCCTGTGACATAATATATGGTCTATTTTTGAGAAGGATCCATGTGCTGCTGAGAAGAAAGTGTATCTGCTTGATGTTGGGTGGTATACTCTGTATATATCAATTAAGTCTAAGTTATTAATTGTATTATTGAGCTCTATGGTTTCTTTATTCAACTTTTGTTTGGAAGATCTGTCCAGTGGTGAGAGAGTTGTGTTAAAATCTCCTGTGATTATTGTATTGTTGTCTATTTGACTCTTGAACTTGAGAAAAGTTTGTTTGATGAACGTAGCTGCACCATTGTTTGGGGCATATATATTAATGATCGTTAAGTCTTGTTTGTGTATGGTTCCCTTGAGCAGTATGTAGTGTCCTTGTTTATCCCTTTTGATTAACTTTGGCTTGAAGTCTATTTTAGTTGATACCACTATGGATACCCCTGCCTGCTTCCGGGGTCCATATGAGTGGTATGATTTTTCCCAACCTTTCACCTTCAGTCTGTGTATGTCTTTTCCTATCAGATTGAGTCTCCTGTAGGTAGCATATTGTTGGATCTTTTTTTTTAATCCATTCTACTAGCCTTTGTCTTTTGATTGGTGCATTTAAGCCATTAACATTTAGTGTTACTATTGAGATATGGTTTGTACTTCCAGCCATATTTGATTATGTATGTTACTTAACATGATTTGTTTTTTCTCTATTAGTTTTTCCTTTACTGTACTACCTCCCGCTGTTGGTTTTCAATGTTATTTTTCATTTCCTCTTTCTGTAATGTTTTGCCAAGGATGTTTTGAAGACCTGGTTTTCTAGCTGCAAATCCTTTTAACTTTTGTTTATCATGGAAGATTTTTATTTCATCTTCCATCCTGAAGCTTAATTTCGCTGGATACATGATTCTTGGTAGGAACCCTTTTTCTTTCAGCGTTTGAAATATATTGTTCCAGGATCTTCTAGCTTTCAGAGTCTGTGTTGAAAGATCAGCTCTTATCCTGATTGGTTTACCCCTAAATGTAATCTGCTTCCTCTCTCTTGTGGCTTTTAACATTCTCTTCTTATTCTGTATGTTGGGCATCTTCATTATTATGTGTCTTGGTGAGGATCTCTTATGATTTTGTACATTCAGTGTCCTGTAGGCTTCTAGTATTTGGATTTCTTTTTCATTCTTTAAGTCTGGGAAGTTTTCTAGTATTATTTCATTGAATAGATTGCTCATTCCTTTGGATTGAACCTCTATACCCTCTTGTATCCCAATAACTCTTAAGTTTGGTTTCTTTATGTTATCCCATAATTCTTGGATGTTCTGCTCATGATTTCTAAACATTCTCGCTGAGCTGTCTATGTTCTTTTCAAGTTGAAAAACTTTGTCTTCGTTGTCTGAAGTTCTATCTTCTAAGTGTTCTACTCTGCTGGTAATACTCTCATTTGAGTTTTTAATTTGGTTTATTGTTTCCTGTTTTTCCAGGATTTCTGTTTGTTTGTTTTTTATATCCTCTATTTCCCTATAGAGTTGATCTTTTGCTTCTTGGATTTGTTTATGCAATTCGTTGTCAAAGTGATCTTTCATTGTCTGAATTTGCTGTATAATGTCTTCCTTGAGACTCCAGATCACTGAAGCATGTATATCCTGAACTCTTTATCTGACATTCCATCAGCTGCAGATATTACCTCTTCTAATGTTGAATTGACCTGTATTGTTTGTGGTCCTTTCTTTCCTTATCTTTTTATACTGCTCATGTTTTTTTCTAGCTTTGTGAAACTGTTGTGTTAATGGTTTTCCCCTTATATATTTATATTGTTCTTGTATAGCTCCAAAATCCCTCTTTTGCGGAGAAAGACAATGTTAACAGTTCTCATTATCAACAGTACATCATCTAAGCACAAGTTTCCATTATTAATACATTTATAGTTAAATTCTAAGTCTACAGATATTGGTTTTAAATATTATTTAAGAATATAGTCATTAGTTTCATAAATGGCATACCATATCTGGTGGCATATAGAAAACGTAATTTCAGACGAAGGATGTTATACTTAGAAGGAAAGGAGTGTGGGTATGAGGTTAAACAAACTTAGCAAATTTGGAGAACTCTAACCAATAGACTGGTAATTTATGGAAGAATGTATAGACTTAACCTCCTATCTGTATTTAGATAGTTACCCTATGTATAGAAAGCAAAAGTTAGGAGGTTGAAAGTGGGAAGAAGGAATACGAATGAAGAAAAGAAAAAAAAAATAACAAGGAAGAAAAGAGAAATAAGAGAGAAGGAAAAAGAAAGTAAGATAGATATAAAGAAAAAAATGGGGGAAGGTGGGGTAAATGCAATTCCTCTATATTATGTTATTTTGGTGATTCAGTTGTTCATGCACAGTTCTTGCTTTCACATATGTTGAGGTTGTGAAAGAGAGAGAAGAAAAGAGAGATAAAAAAAAAAAAAGTCTCTCAGAACACTCTTTTCCTTGCTTCCAGTAGGTGGCGTTGTCTATTCCTAGCTTGAGCCTCTGTGTTCAGGGTGGTGGATGTAGCCAGTGTGAAAGGACATGAGGTTCCACCTGTATCTTCCCTACTCTAGTCTCTGAGGTGGAAACCAGGTGCCAGTACAGTTGTTGTTTTGCGTTGATAGCTAGAACCGTCAAAAGCTTGTGGGAAATTTTTTGAGTTATCGCAGCTAAGGGTGGGGGAGTTGGAAACCTGGTACCTGGATCAGCCGCAGAACTGTGCTGGTAGCCACAACCCCTTTGATGTTTTTAAGGGTTGATGGGCTTCCTCCGGACTAGCACGCGGGGCAATGCCGGGCTTCCTCCTCCCGTCTGGGCTGGGCTGACTCTGGGCTTCCTCATCCCTTAGGAACGTTTTCTTTAGTTATTCTATAAGCTTTCAAAAAGTAGTCACTACCACTTCGCAACCTTTTGGTGAAGAAGTACAAAAGAGGGTGCTACTTTTCATCCAAAAAAAAATAGTTCTCAAACTAATAGTTGAGTGACAGAAATCTGCCATGAATGTAGCCACCATGCTATATTACCTTCTCTCCTTTGTTTCTCCTTTAGTCTCCTTCCACCTTCTCATCTCCTTCCTAGCTTATTTTCACAATTATTAAACTATCCATGAACTGGATGTGGGTTACTTAGTTACTTTAATGATGCTTTTTAGATATTTTTAATAATAAAACATCATTTAAATTATAAATAGATTGAACTTTTAGAAATCTGAGCTACATTCAAAGCCTTTTTTTTTTTTAAAGAGGTCAAATTCTGAGAAAAACCATAAAATGCCTGCTGCCACATAATACTTTAGAATGACAGCTAAGGACATTAAGATACACCCTACTTGTTTCTACTAGTTGACCTTCTCCATGCAATCCTTACTAGAACCCAAAGACGTTAGTGAACAAAACATTAAATGTAAACTTAAACAAGCCAGGGTAGAGAAGTAACAGTAAGAATATTGCCTTTCCCTAGTCAAATTTTTGCTTGATTTAAATGATCCCCTCCCCCAGAGGAAAACTTGTTTTCCTGAAAATTGATTCAGCAGATCATACATTGCTAACATCCCTAAATTTTTTCCATAGATCCATGAAAAATCTGAAGAGCTCTCTATAATAACATCAGAAAGAGACAAATTGTTTTCTGAAGTAGCTCAGAAGGAGAGTAGAATTCAAGGTTTACTGGAAGAAATTGAAAAAACTAAAGATGACCTAACAACTACCCAGTTGAATTATAAAAGCACTGAGCAAGAATTTGAAGATTTTAAAACCCTTCATATAGAATGTGAGCAAAAATATAAAATGGTCCTTGAAGAGAATGAGAGAATGAATCAGGAAATAGGAA